>NC_041016.1:37906365-38272252 GCF_004193775.1 Glycine soja | reverse complement strand
TCAAACCTTTTCGGAGCCCATGAATTGCGTTTTCGTTCATGCGTCCTCCACCCACGAGTTGGAGCCATGCGTAGTGATTGCTTAGTGCAATTCTCCATTCTCAACCCTTTTCGGAGCCCCATGAATTGCGTTTTCGTTCATGCGTCCTCCACCCACGAGTTTGGAGCCATGCGTAGTGATTGCTTAGTGCAATTCTCCATCCTCAACCCTTTTCGGAGCCCCATGAATTGCGTTTTCGTTCATGCGTCCTCCACCCACGAGTTTGGAGCCATGCGTAGTGATTGCTTAGTGCAATTCTCCATCCTCAACCCTTTTTCGGAGCCCCATGAATTGCGTTTTCGTTCATACGTCCTCCACCCACGAGTTTGGAGCCATGCGTAGTGATTGCTTAGTGCAATTCTCCATCTCAACCCTTTTTCGGAGCCCCATGAATTGCGTTTCGTTCATGCGTCCTCCACCCACGAGTTTGGAGCCATGCGTAGTGATTGCTTAGTGCAATTCTCCATCCTCAACCCTTTTTCGGAGCCCCATGAATTGCGTTTTCGTTCATGCGTCCTCCACCCACGAGTTTGGAGCCATGCGTAGTGATTGCTTAGTGCAATTCTCCATCCTCAACCCTTTTTCGGAGCCCCATGAATTGCGTTTCGTTCATGCGTCCTCCACCCACGAGTTTGGAGCCATGCGTAGTGATTGCTAGTGCGATTCTCCATTCTCAATCCTTTTTCGGAGCCCCATGAATTGCGTTTTCGTTCATGCGTCCTCCACCCACGAGTTTGGAGCCATGCGTAGTGATTGCTTAGTGCAATTCTCCATTCTCAATCCTTTTTCGGAGCCCCATGAATTGCGTTTTCGTTCATGCGTCCTCCACCCACGAGTTTGGAGCCATGCGTAGTGATTGCTTAGTGCAATTCTCCATTCTCAATCCTTTTTCGGAGCCCCATGAATTGCGTTTTCGTTCATGCGTCCTCCACCCACGAGTTGGAGCCATGCGTATGATTGCTTAGTGCAATTCTCCATTCTCAACCTTTTTCGGAGCCCCATGAATTGCGTTTTCGTTCATGCGTCCTCCACCCACGAGTTTGGAGCCATGCGTAGTGATTGCTTAGTGCAATTCTCCATTCTCAATCCTTTTTCGGAGCCCCATGAATTGCGTTTTCGTTCATACGTCCTCCACCCACGAGTTTGGAGCCATGCGTAGTGATTGCTTAGTGCAATTCTCCATTCTCAATCCTTTTTCGGAGCCCCATGAATTGCGTTTTCGTTCATGCGTACTCCACCCACGAGCTTCGAGCCATGCGTAGTGATTGTTTAGTGCAATTCTCCATTCTCAACCCTTTTTCGGAGCTCCATGAATTGTGATTTCGTTCATGCGTCCTCATCCCACGAGTTTGGAGCCATGCGTAGTGATTGCTTAGTGCAATTCTCCATCCTCAATCCTTTTTCGAAGCCCCATGAATTGCGTTTTCGTTCATACGTCCTCCACCCACGAATTTGGAGCCATGCGTAGTGATTGCTTAGTGCAATTCTCCATCCTTAACCCTTTTTCGGAGCCCCATTAATTGCGTTTTCGTTCATACGTCCTCCACCCACGAGTTTGGAGCCATGCGTAGTGATTGCTTAGTGCAATTCTCCATCCTCAACCCTTTTTCGGAGCCCCATGAATTGCGTTTTCGTTCATACGTCCTCCACCCACGAGTTTGGAGCCATGCGTAGTGATTGATTAGTGCAATTCTCCATCCTCAACCCTTTTTCGGAGCCCCATGAATTGCGTTTTCGTTCATACGTCCTCCACCCACGAGTTTGGAGCCATGCGTAGTGATTGCTTAGTGCAATTCTCCATCCTCAACCCTTTTTCGGAGCCCCATGAATTGCGTTTTCGTTCATGCGTCCTCCACCCACGAGTTTGGAGCCATGCGCCGTAATGTGCTTAGTGCAATTCTCCATTCTCAATCCTTTTTCGGAGCCCCATGAATTGCGTTTTCGTTCATGCGTCCTCCACCCACGAGTTTGGAGCCATGCGTAGTGATTGCTTAGTGCAATTCTCCATTCTCAATCCTTTTTCGGAGCCCCATGAATTGCGTTTTCGTTCATACGTCCTCCACCCACGAGTTTGGAGCCATGCGTAGTGATTGCTTAGTGCAATTCTCCATTCTCAATCCTTTTTCGGAGCCCCATGAATTGCGTTTTCGTTCATGCGTCCTCCACCCACGAGTTTGGAGCCATGCGTAGTGATTGCTTAGTGCAATTCTCCATTCTCAACCCTTTTTCGGAGCCCCATGAATTGCGTTTTCGTTCATGCGTCCTCCACCCACGAGTTTGGAGCCATGCGTAGTGATTGCTTAGTGCAATTCTCCATCCTCAACCCTTTTTCGGAGCCCCATGAATTGCGTTTTCGTTCATGCGTCCTCCACCCACGAGCTTCGAGCCATGCGTAGTGATTGTTTAGTGCAATTCTCCATTCTCAACCCCTTTTCGGAGCTCCATGAATTGTGTTTTCGTTCATGCGTCCTCAACCCACGAGTTTGGAGCCATGCGTAGTGATTGCTTAGTGCAATTCTCCATTCTCAATCCTTTTTCGGAGCCCCATGAATTGCGTTTTCGTTCATGCGTACTCCACCCACGAGTTTGGAGCCATGCGTAGTGATTGCTTAGTGCAATTCTCCATTCTCAACCCTTTTTCGGAGCCCCATGAATTGCGTTTTCGTTCATGCGTCCTCCACCCACGAGTTTGGAGCCATGCGTAGTGATTGCTTAGTGCAATTCTCCATCCTCAATCCTTTTTCGGAGCCCCATGAATTGCGTTTTCGTTCATGCGTCCTCCACCCACGAGTTTGGAGCCATGCGTAGTGATTGCTTAGTGCAATTCTCCATTCTCAATCCTTTTTCGGAGCCCCATGAATTGCGTTTTCGTTCATGCGTCCTCCACCCACGAGTTGGAGCCATGCGTAGTGATTGCTTAGTGCAATTCTCCATTCTCAATCCTTTTTCGGAGCCCCATGAATTGCGTTTTCGTTCATACGTCCTCCACCCACGAGTTTGGAGCCATGCGTAGTGATTGCTTAGTGCAATTCTCCATTCTCAATCCTTTTTCGGAGCCCCATGAATTGCGTTTTCGTTCATGCGTACTCCATCCACGAGCTTGGAGCCATGCGTAGTGATTGCTTAGTGCAATTCTCCATTCTCAACCCTTTTTCGGAGCCCATGAATTGCGTTTTCGTTCATGCGTCCTCCACCCACGAGTTTGGAGCCATGCGTAGTGATTGCTTAGTGCAATTCTCCATTCTCAATCCTTTTTCGAAGCCCCATGAATTGCGTTTTCGTTCATACGTCCTCCACCCACGAGTTTGGAGCCATGCGTAGTGATTGCTTAGTGCAATTCTCCATCCTCAACCCTTTTTCGGAGCCCCATGAATTGCGTTTTCGTTCATGCGTCCTCCACCCACGAGTTTGGAGCCATGCGTAGTGATTGCTTAGTGCAATTCTCCATTCTCAATCCTTTTTCGGAGCCCCATGAATTGCGTTTTCGTTCATACGTCCTCCACCCACGAGCTTCGAGCCATGCGTAGTGATTGCTTAGTGCAATTCTCCATTCTCAACCCTTTTTCGGAGCCCCATGAATTGCGTTTTCGTTCATGCGTCCTCCACCCACGAGTTTGGAGCCATGCGTAGTGATTGCTTAGTGCAATTCTCCATTCTCAATCCTTTTTCGGAGCCCCATGAATTGCGTTTTCGTTCATGCGTCCTCCACCCACGAGTTTGGAGCCATGCGTAGTGATTGCTTAGTGCAATTCTCCATTCTCAATCCTTTTTCGGAGCCCCATGAATTGCGTTTTCGTTCATGCGTCTCCACCCACGAGCTTGGAGCCATGCGTAGTGATTGTATAGTGCAATTCTCCATTCTCAACCCTTTTTCGGAGCCCATGAATTGCGTTTTCGTTCATGCGTCCTCCACCCACGAGTTTGGAGCCATGCGTAGTGATTGCTTAGTGCAATTCTCCATTGTCAATCCTTTCTCGGAGCTCCATGAATTGTGATTTCGTTCATGCGTCCT
Source organism: Glycine soja (assembly GCF_004193775.1). Lineage (NCBI taxonomy): Eukaryota > Viridiplantae > Streptophyta > Magnoliopsida > Fabales > Fabaceae > Glycine > Glycine soja. The sequence continues at coordinate 38,268,201 of NC_041016.1, read as the reverse complement.
CATCCCACGAGTTTGGAGCCATGCGTAGTGATTGCTTAGTGCAATTCTCCATTCTCAATCCTTTTTCGGAGCCGCATGAATTGCGTTTTCGTTCATACGTCCTCCACCCACGAGTTTGGAGCCATGCGTAGTGATTGCTTAGTGCAATTCTCCATTCTCAACCCTTTTTCGGAGCCCCATGAATTGCGTTTTCGTTCATGCGTCCTCCACCCACGAGTTTGGAGCCATGCGTAGTGATTGCTTAGTGCAATTCTCCATTCTCAATCCTTTTTCGGAGCCCCATGAATTGCGTTTTCGTTCATGCGTCCTCCACCACGAGTTTGGAGCCATGCGTAGTGATTGCTAGTGCAATTCTCCATTCTCAATCCTTTTTCGGAGCCCATGAATTGCGTTTTCGTTCATGCGTCCTCCACCCACGAGTTTGGAGCCATGCGTAGTGATTGCTTAGTGCAATTCTCCATTCTCAATCCTTTTTCGGAGCCCCATGAATTGCGTTTTCGTTCATACGTCCTCCACCCACGAGTTTGGAGCCATGCGTAGTGATTGCTTAGTGCAATTCTCCATTCTCAATCCTTTTTCGGAGCCCCATGAATTGCGTTTTCGTTCATGCGTCCTCCACCCACGAGTTTGGAGCCATGCGTAGTGATTGCTTAGTGCAATTCTCCATTCTCAACCCTTTTTCGGAGCCCCATGAATTGCGTTTTCGTTCATGCGTCCTCCACCCACGAGTTTGGAGCCATGCGTAGTGATTGCTTAGTGCAATTCTCCATCCTCAACCCTTTTTCGGAGCCCCATGAATTGCGTTTTCGTTCATGCGTCCTCCACCCACGAGTTTGGAGCCATGCGTAGTGATTGCTTAGTGCAATTCTCCATTCTCAATCCTTTTTCGGAGCCCCATGAATTGCGTTTTCGTTCATGCGTCCTCCACCCACGAGTTTGGAGCCATGCGTAGTGATTGCTTAGTGCAATTCTCCATCCTCAACCCTTTTTCGGAGCCCCATGAATTGCGTTTTCGTTCATGCGTCCTCCACCCACGAGTTTGGAGCCATGCGTAGTGATTGCTTAGTGCAATTCTCCATTCTCAATCCTTTTTCGGAGCCCCATGAATTGCGTTTTCGTTCATGCGTCCTCCACCCACGAGTTTGGAGCCATGCGTAGTGATTGCTTAGTGCAATTCTCCATTCTCAATCCTTTTTCGGAGCCCCATGAATTGCGTTTTCGTTCATGCGTCCTCCACCCACGAGTTTGGAGCCATGCGTAGTGATTGCTTAGTGCAATTCTCCATTCTCAATCCTTTTTCGGAGCCCCATGAATTGCGTTTTCGTTCATGCGTCCTCCACCCACGAGCTTGGAGCCATGCGTAGTGATTGCTTAGTGCAATTCTCCATCCTCAACCCTTTTTCGGAGCCCCATGAATTGCGTTTTCGTTCATGCGTCCTCCACCCACGAGTTGGAGCCATGCGTAGTGATTGTTTAGTGCAATTCTCCATCCTCAACCCTTTTTCGGAGCCCCATGAATTGCGTTTTTGTTCATGCGTCCTCCACCCACGAGCTTCGAGCCATGCGTAGTGATTGTTTAGTGCAATTCTCCATTCTCAACCCCTTTTCGGAGCTCCATGAATTATGTTTTCGTTCATGCGTCCTCAACCCACGAGTTTGGAGCCATGCGTAGTGATTGCTTAGTGCAATTCTCATTCTCAATCCTTTTTCGAAGCCCCATGAATTGCGTTTTCGTTCATACGTCCTCCACCCGGGAGCTTGGAGCCATGCGTAGTGATTGCATAGTGAAATTCTCCATTCTCAACCTTTTTCGGAGCCCCATGAATTGCGTTTTCGTTCATGCGTCCTCCATCCACGAGTTTGGAGCCATGCACCGTAATGTGCTCAGTGCAATTCTCCATTCTCAATCCTTTTTCGGAGCCCCATGAATTGCGTTTTCGTTCATGCGTCCTCCACCCACGATTTTGGAGCCATGCGTAGTGATTGCTTAGTGCAATTCTCCATTCTCAATCCTTTTTCGGAGCCGCATGAATTGCGTTTTCGTTCATACGTCCTCCACCCACGAGTTTGGAGCCATGCGTAGTGATTGCTTAGTGCAATTCTCCATTCTCAATCCTTTTTCGGAGCCCCATGAATTGCGTTTTCGTTCATGCGTACTCCATCCACGAGTTTGGAGCCATGTGTAGTGATTGCTTAGTGTAATTCTCCATTCTCAACCCTTTTTCGGAGCCCCATGAATTGCGTTTTCGTTCATGCGTCCTCCACCCACGAGTTTGGAGCCATGCGTAGTGATTGCTTAGTGCAATTCTCCATCCTCAACCCTTTTTCGGAGCCCCATGAATTGCGTTTTCGTTCATGCGTCCTCCACCCACGAGTTTGGAGCCATGCGTAGTGATTGCTTAGTGTGATTCTCCATTCTCAATCCTTTTTCGGAGCCCCACGAATTGCGTTTTCGTTCATGCGTCCTCCACCCACGAGTTTGGAGCCATGTGTAGTGATTGCTCAGTGCAATTCTCCATCCTCAACCCTTTTTCGGAGCCCCATGAATTGCGTTTTCATTGATGCGTCCTCCACCCACGAGCTTCGAGCCATGCGTAGTGATTGTTTAGTGCAATTCTCCATTCTCAACCCCTTTTCGGAGCTCCATGAATTATGTTTTCGTTCATGCGTCCTCAACCCACGAGTTTGGAGCCATGCGTAGTGATTGCTTAGTGCGATTCTCCATTCTCAATCCTTTTTCGGAGCCCCATGAATTGCGTTTTCGTTCATGCGTCCTCCACCCACGAGTTTGGAGCCATGTGTAGTGATTGCTCAGTGCAATTCTCCATCCTCAACCCTTTTTCGGAGCCCCATGAATTGCGTTTTCGTTCATGCGTCCTCCATCCACGAGTTTGGAGCCATGCGCCGTAATGTGCTCAGTGCAATTCTCCATTCTCAATCCTTTTTCGGAGCCCCATGAATTGCGTTTTCGTTCATGCGTCCTCCACCCACGAGTTTGGAGCCATGCGTAGTGATTGCTTAGTGCAATTCTCCATTCTCAATCCTTTTTCGGAGCCCCATGAATTGCGTTTTCGTTCATGCGTCCTCCACCCACGAGTTTTGAGCCATGTGTAGTGATTGCTCAGTGCAATTCTCCATCCTCAACCCTTTTTCGGAGCCCCATGAATTGCGTTTTCGTTCATGCGTCCTCCATCCACGAGTTTGGAGCCATGCGCCGTAATGTGCTTAGTGCAATTCTCCATTCTCAATCCTTTTTCGGAGCCCCATGAATTGCGTTTTCGTTCATGCGTCCTCCACCCACGAGTTTGGAGCCATGCGTAGTGATTGCTTAGTGCAATTCTCAATTCTCAATCCTTTTTAGGAGCCGCATGAATTGCGTTTTCGTTCATACGTCCTCCACCCAAGAGCTTGGAGCCATGCGTAGTGATTGCATAGTGCAATTCTCCATTCTCAACCTTTTTCGGAGCCCCATGAATTGCGTTTTCGTTCATGCGCCCTCCACCCACGAGCTTGGAGCCATGCGTAGTGATTGCTTTGTGCAATTCTCCATCCTCAACCCTTTTTCGGAGCCCCATGAATTGCGTTTTCGTTCATGCGTCTCCACCCACGAGTTTGGAGCCCTGCGCCGTAATGTGCTTAGTGCAATTCTCCATTCTCAACCTTTTTCGGAGCCCCATGAATTGCGTTTTCGTTCATACGTCCTCCACCCAGGAGTTTGGAGCCATGCGTAGTGATTGCATAGTGCAATTCTCCATTCTCAACCCTTTTTCGGAGCCCCATGAATTGGGTTTTCGTTCATGCGTCCACCACCCACGAGTTTGGAGCCATGCGTAGTGATTGCTTAGTGCAATTCTCCATTCTCAATCCTTTTTCGGAGCCACATGAATTGCGTTTTCGTTCATACGTCCTCCACCCACGAGTTTGGAGCCATGCGTAGTGATTGCTTAGTGCATTTCTCCATTCTCAATCCTTTTCCGGAGCCCCATGAATTGCGTTTTCGTTCATGCGTACTCCACCCACGAGTTTGGAGCCATGCGTAGTGATTGCTTAGTGTAATTCTCCATTTTCAACCCTTTTTCGGAGCCCCATGAATTGCGTTTTCGTTCATGCGTCCTCCACCCACGAGTTTGGAGCCATGCGTAGTGATTGCTTAGTGCGATTCTCCATTCTCAACCCTTTTTCGGAGCCCCATGAATTGCATTTTCGTTCATGCGTCCTCCACCCACGAGTTTGGAGCCATGCGTAGTGATTGCTTAATGCGATTCTCCATTCTCAATCCTTTTTCGGAGTCCCATGAATTGCGTTTTCGTTCATACGTCCTCCACCCACGAGTTTGGAGCCATGCGTAGTGATTGCTTAGTGCAATTCTCCATCCTCAACCCTTTTTCGGAGCCCCATGAATTGCGTTTTCGTTCATGCGTCCTCCACCCACGAGCTTCGAGCCATGCGTAGTGATTGTTTAGTGCAATTCTCCATTCTCAACCCTTTTTCGGAGCTCCATGAATTGTGATTTCGTTCATGCGTCCTCATCCCACGAGTTTGGAGCCATGCGTAGTGATTGCTTAGTGCAATTCTCCATTCTCAATCCTTTTTCGAAGCCCCATGAATTGCGTTTTCGTTCATACGTCCTCCACCCACGAATTTGGAGCCATGCGTAGTGATTGCTTAGTGCAATTCTCCATCCTCAACCCTTTTTCGGAGCCCCATGAATTGCGTTTTCGTTCATGCGTCTTCCATCCACGAGTTTGGAGCCATGCGCCGTAATGTGCTCAGTGCAATTCTCTATTCTCAATCCTTTTTCGGAGCCCCATGAATTGTGTTTTCGTTCATGCGTCCTCCACCCACGAGTTTGGAGCCATGCGTTGTGATTGCTTAGTGCAATTCTCCATTCTGAATCCTTTTTCGGAGCCGCATGAATTGCGTTTTCTTTCATACGTCCTCCACCCACGAGTTTGGAGCCATGCGTAGTGATTGCTTAGTGCAATTCTCCATTCTCAATCCTTTTTCGGAGCCCCATGAATTGCGTTTTCGTTCATGCGTACTCCACCCACGAGTTTGGAGCCATGCGTAGTGATTGCTTAGTGTAATTCTCCATTCTTAACCCTTTTTCGGAGCCCCATGAATTGCGTTTTCGTTCATGCGTCCTCAACCCACGAGTTTGGAGCCATGCGTAGTGATTGCTTAGTGCAATTCTCCATCCTCAACCCTTTTTCGGAGCCCCATGAATTGCGTTTTCGTTCATACGTCCTCCACCCACGAGTTTGGAGCCATGCGTAGTGATTGCTTAGTGCAATTCTCCATCCTCAACCCTTTTTCGGAGCCCCATGAATTGCGTTTTCATTCATGCGTCCTCCATCCACGAGTTTGGAGCCATGCGCCGTAATGTTCTCAGTGCAATTCTCCATTCTCAATCCTTTTTCGGAGCCCCATGAATTGCGTTTTCGTTCATGCGTCCACCACCCACGAGTTTGGAGCCATGCGTAGTGATTGCTTAGTGCAATTCTCCATCCTCAACCCTTTTTCGGAGCCCTATGAATTGCGTTTTCGTTGATGCTTCCTCCACCCACGAGCTTCGAGCCATGCGTAGTGATTGTTTAGTGCAATTCTCCATTCTCAACCCTTTTTCAAAGCTCCATGAATTGTGTTTTCGTTCATGCGGCTTCAACCCACGAGTTTGGAGCCATGCGTAGTGATTGCTTAGTGCAATTCTCCATTCTCAATCCTTTTTCGGAGCCCCATGAATTGCGTTTTCGTTCATGCGTACTCCACCCACGAGTTTGGAGCCATGCGTAGTGATTGCTTAGTGCGATTCTCCATTCTCAATCCTTTTTCGGAGCCCCATGAATTGCGTTTTCGTTCATGCGTCCTCCACCCACGAGTTTGGAGCCATGCGTAGTGATTGCTTAGTGCAATTCTCCATCCTCAACCCTTTTTCGGAGCCCCATGAATTGCGTTTTCGTTCATACGTCCTCCACCCACGAGCTTGGAGCCATGCGTAGTGATTGCTTAGTGCAATTCTCCATCCTCAACCCTTTTTCGGAGCCCCATGAATTGCGTTTTCGTTCATGCGTCCTCCATCCACGAGTTTGGAGCCATGCGCCGTAATGTTCTCAGTGTAATTCTCCATTCTCAATCCTTTTTCGGAGCCTCATGAATTGCGTTTTCGTTCATGCGTCCACCACCCACGAGTTTGGAGCCATGCGTAGTGATTGCTTAGTGCAATTCTCCATTCTCAATCCTTTTTCGGAGCCACATGAATTGCGTTTTCGTTCATACGTCCTCCACCCACGAGTTTGGAGCCATGCGTAGTGATTGCTTAGTGCATTTCTCCATTCTCAATCCTTTTCCGGAGCCCCATGAATTGCGTTTTCGTTCATGCGTACTCCACCCACGAGTTTGGAGCCATGCGTAGTGATTGCTTAGTGTAATTCTCCATTTTCAACCCTTTTTCGGAGCCCCATGAATTGCGTTTTCGTTCATACGTCCTCAACCCACGAGTTTGGAGCCCTGCGCCGTAATGTGCTTAGTGCAATTCTCCATTCTCAATCCTTTTTCGGAGCCCCATGAATTGCGTTTTCGTTCATGCGTCCACCACCCACGAGTTTGGAGCCATGCGTAGTGATTGCTTAGTGCAATTCTCCATTCTCAATCCTTTTTCGGAGCCACATGAATTGCGTTTTCGTTCATACGTCCTCCACCCACGAGTTTGGAGCCATGCGTAGTGATTGCTTAGTGCAATTCTCCATTCTCAATCCTTTTTCGGAGCCCCATGAATTGCGTTTTCGTTCATGCGTCCTCCACCCACGAGCTTCGAGCCATGCGTAGTGATTGTTTAGTGCAATTCTCCATTCTCAACCCTTTTTCGGTGCCCCATGAATTGTGTTTTCGTTCATGCGTCCTCAACCCACGAGTTTGGAGCCATGCGTAGTGATTTCTTAGTGCAATTCTCCATTCTCAATCCTTTTTCGAAGCCCCATGAATTGCGTTTTCATTCATACGTCCTCCACTCAGGAGCTTGGAGCCATGCGTAGTGATTGCGTAGTGCAATTCTCCATTCTCAACCTTTTTCGGAGCCCCATGAATTGCGTTTTCGTTCATGCGCCCTCCACCCACGAGCTTGGAGCCATGCGTAGTGATTGCTTAGTGCAATTCTCCATCCTCAACCCTTTTTCGGAGCCCCATGAATTGCGTTTTCGTTCATGCGTCCTCCACCCACGAGTTTGGAGCCATGCGTAGTGATTGCTTAGTGCTATTCTCCATTCTCAATCCTTTTTCGAAGCCCCATGAATTGCGTTTTCGTTCATACGTCCTCCACCCAGGAGCTTGGAGCCATGCGTAGTGATTGCATAGTGCAATTCTCCATTCTCAACCTTTTTCGGAGCCCCATGAATTGCGTTTTCGTTCATGCGCCCTCCACCCACGAGCTTGGAGCCATGCGTAGTGATTGCTTAGTGCAATTCTCCATCCTCAACCCTTTTTCGGAGCCCCATGAATTGCGTTTTCGTTCATGCGTCTCCACCCACGAGTTTGGAGCCCTGCGCCGTAATGTGCTTAGTGCAATTCTCCATTCTCAATCCTCTTTCAAGGCCCCATGAATTACGTTTTCGTTCATGCGTCCTCCATCCACGAGTTTGGAGCCATGCGCCGTAATGTGCTCAGTGCAATTCTCCATTCTCAATCCTTTTTCGGAGCCCCATGAATTGCGTTTTCGTTCATGCGTCCTCCACCCACGAGTTTGGAGCCATGCGTAGTGATAGCTTAGTGCAATTCTCCATTCTGAATCCTTTTTCGGAGCCGCATGAATTGCGTTTTCGTTCATACGTCCTCCACCCACGAGTTTGGAGCCATGCGTAGTGATTGCTTAGTGCAATTCTCCATTCTCAATCCTTTTTCGGAGCCCCATGAATTGCGTTTTCGTTCATGCGTACTCCACCCACGAGTTTGGAGCCATGCGTAGTGATTGCTTAGTGCGATTCTCCATTCTCAATCCTTTTTCGGAGCCCCATGAATTGCGTTTTCGTTCATGCGTCCTCCACCCAAGAGCTTGGAGCCATGCGTAGTGATTGCTTAGTGCAATTCTCCATCCTCAACCCTTTTTCGGAGCCCTATGAATTGCGTTTTCGTTGATGCGTCCTCCACCCACGAGCTTCGAGCCATGCGTAGTGATTGTTTAGTGCAATTCTCCATTCTCAACCCTTTTTCAAAGCTCCATGTATTGTGTTTTCGTTCATGCGTCCTCAACCCACGAGTTTGGAGCCATGCGTAGTGATTGCTTAGTGCAATTCTCCATTCTAAATCCTTTTTCGAAGCCCCATGAATTGCGTTTTCGTTCATACGTCCTCCACCCAGGAGCTTGGAGCCATGCGTAGTGATTGCATAGTGCAATTCTCCATTCTCAACCTTTTTCGGAGCCCCATGAATTGCGTTTTCGTTCATGCGCCCTCCACCCACGAGTTTGGAGCCATGCGTAGTGATTGCTTAGTGTAATTCTCCATTCTCAACCCTTTTTCGGAGCCCCATGAATTGCGTTTTCGTTCATGCGTCCTCCACCCACGAGTTTGGAGCCATGCGTAGTGATTGCTTAGTGTGATTCTCCATCCTCAACCCTTTTTCGGAGCCCCATGAATTGCGTTTTCGTTCATGCGTCCTCCACCCACGAGTTTGGAGCCATGCGTAGTGATTTCTTAGTGCGATTCTCCATCCTCAACCCTTTTTCGGAGCCCCATGAATTGCATTTTCGTTCATGCGTTCTCCACCCACAAGCTTGGAGCAATACATTGTGATTGCTTAGTGCAATTCTCCATGCTCAACCCTTTTTCGGAGCCCCATGAATTGCGTTTTCGTTTGTCATACCCTATTTTCGTCCGGGGACCTTTGCTTGATGACATGCGACTTTTGTTTGGTGCTTGTAAGGTGCTTGGCACCCATCATTAGGCAATTTGTGAAATTCCGGGACATGCCGGAAAACAAAAGAAAATATTGATGCACAATCCGTAAGGTTCTGTGACACACCGGAAATCTAATGGAAGCATCGTTGCACAATTAGTGAGGTTCCGTAACATTCCGTAATTCAAAAAGGGGATGATTATGTAATCCACAAGGTTCCGTAACATTACGGAAAGAAAACAAGTATCGTTACAAAATTCGTAAGTTTCCATAACTTTACGAAAAAAGAATCACAAAAAAAAAGGCAGGGGGTGTACTTAGTAAAAATGGGAGTGCAAATAGCAACCAGGCCCACTTGGCCCTCCAGAAGATTCCTCCAGAAGGCTGTTGCTTCTGGAGGAAGCAACCCTGCTCGCCTGGGCGAGCTGAGCTCGCCTGGGCGAGCTGGGTGGCAAGCTTCTCCCCCAATTTCCTATAAATAGGGGGAGAAGTGAAGTGAAAAAGGGTTCAGCCCCTTAGGCACTTCTCTCTCTTTCGAATTTGCATGGAAAAATTATTTCCGTGATGAAAATCTAAGCCGAGGCGCTTCCGAAACGTTTCCGTAATGTTTCCGTGAGGAATTTCGCAAAGGTTTCGACCGTTCTTCGACGTTCTTCATTCGTTCTTCATCGTTCTTCGATCTTCAACGGGTAAGTACCTCGAACCAAGCTTTTCGATTCATTCTATGTACCCGTGGTGGTCCACATTGTGTTTCGTGTATTTTTATTCTCGTTTTATTTACTTTTTATACCCCCTTTTGACGTGCTTAAGTCATTTTATTTAAGTCATTTCTCGCTTAAACTAAAAATAAAATAAATTTCCACCGATCGTTTGAATTGTATTATCCGTTAACTTCGGTTAAAATGAATTCCGACCGTTCGGTCGTGCCGTAACCACGTTGGAAATCAAAAAGAGGTAAAATAATAATATAATAATAAAAAAATACCTTTTAGTAAAATAAAGCGAAAAATCAATTGGACGTTTTCTCTTTGGGATTTCTCATTCTTAATCGAATTGACTAATAACTAAAGTGAAACTAAGGCTAAAATCAACTCGCCTAGTCAAGCTCGTCCATAAAAATAGGTTTTTGAAGTTTGTCATTTCAATTTCTTACTAAGTAAAATGGATCATTTTCAAGGTCCAACGCCTTAAAATGATCACCTTTTAAGTAAAAAAGAATCACTTGATAAAAAAGAACTATGTAGGTCTGATTTCCTCATCGCAATTGAGGAATACGTAGGAGCAAAGGGAAACACCCTTGTCGACCACAAAAAGAGAAAAAATATAAAAAGGGTATAAAGGATATAAAGACATAAAAAGGGAACATAAAAAATCAAAGTCATGTTTGCACATTCGTTTAAAGGCTGCCGTCCCTTGGGACGGACGTGTGGGGTGCTAATACCTTCCCCGTGCGTAAATACAACTCCCGAACCTTTCACTTAAAAGTTCGTAGATCGTGTCTTTTCTGGTTTTTCCGACGTTTTCCTCGAATAAACGTTGGTGGCGACTCCACTGGGGACTGTTTTTAGAGAGTTAGGCCATTTAATCTTGTGCAATGTTTTACCATGACTTACTCCTTTGTTGGGTTTCCCTTCATTATGTTCTTGTATATATAACTCATTGATGTTTTTTGTGCATTTTTAAGTGTATGCTTGAGGTAAATATTTATTAATTTGATGCACACAAACACTAACACTATTTGCACACACGGTGAGTTGAAAAAAAAAAGGGGGGCCCTATACCCGGGTTCGTGGGAACATAAGGAGTGGAGGTGAATCTGTGATCATGCTAGGTCTCCGACTTGCTTGATTGCAGTGAACCCTCATCTAGAGTTGTTTTCTTTGAAAACATATTGTTGCTAGTAGTCCCTACTGCTGCAGTATGTTCTTCGAAGAGGATGATACCTCTAGAAACCATCAAGAGAGATATGACCACCTTGGGAATTATCACTAAAAGCCCTTTTAGTTCCCTCCCATATAGGTCCCTTTAAATAGGGGCACGGAGCAAACACGTTACGTGCCATTTTTCACACTGCCATGCATAAGTGTCATGTACCCTTTTGCTTATATTTGTTTGTGAATATTGTCGTACTATGTACATTCCCGTGTTGCGCCTTTCGCATATGCATCGCACATGGGTTCTGTCTTGATCCCCTCTGTAAACAAACCAACGAAGGGTCCGTGTCACCGTTTTAAATACATACATTGGGGCACTTTGCTACCCCTAGATGTTGTATCTAAGAAGGAGACAGTTTCTCGGGCTCCCGTATTCATAAATTGCATCTGTGTCATATGCATTTCTTCATGCATTCATCCATTCCACCCATGATAGATGTCGGAGTTTTGATTCGCACTAGATTTTATTTCACTTTAGTAAAACATGGGATCAAGTCAAAATCCTTCGCTTAAAAAAGGGTTCTATCAAGTCAAAATCAAGAGCTTAGAGGTCACTAGTTTACGAGAGTTGGGGCAATTAATGGGTCAACTTCAACGGCAAGCCTTCCGCAAAGCCTATGGTAAGATTTGGGACCTAGCTAGGGTAGAAGTCTCCATGGAACCGATTGCATCCCTTTCCCAGTATTATGACCAGCCCCTAAGGTGCTTCACATTTGAGGACTTCCAGCTAGTGCCGACTGTGAAAGAGTTTGAAGAAATCCTGGGATGCCCATTGGGAGGAAGGAAGCCATATCTTTTCTCTGGGTTTTATCCCTCCACGACAAGAGTTGCCAAGTTAGTGAAAATCTCAGCACAAGAGTTGGACCGTGTAAAGCAAAACAGAAATGGAGTAGTTGGAGTACCAAGGAAGTGTTTGGAGGAAAGGGCAAAGGCCTTGGCAAAATCAAGGCGAATGGGCTTCTTTTATTGACATCTTGGCGCTTTTGATCTTTGGAGGTGTCCTCTTTCCAAATATGGAAGGGTTAGTGGACCTAGCAGCGATTGACGCTTTCCTCGCCTTTCATCATGGCAAGGAAAGCCCGGTCGTCGCCATTTTGGCCATGCATGACACGTTCGATCAGAGATGTGAAAAGAGCGGCGCAAGAATTGTTTGTTGTACACCGGCTCTCTATGTGTGGCTGGTTTCGCACCGTTTTCTCCAAGAAGGTAGGCTCGTCTATCCGCTACAAGGTCACCGCTCGTGCGTCGAAAAAAAGAAAGACGAATTGGGACCAACTCTTGGCTAGCATAGAGGGGCGTCTGTTAATTGGTTCCCTCGCTAGAAGGAAGGAAGAATCAGGATTCTATCTTCATCCGAAGGATTTCCAAATGTTCCCTTAATGGGAACAAGGGGTTGTATGAATTATAATCCTGTCCTCACCACGGGGTTTCAGTGACCCCAATGCAAAGGTACTCCAAGGAGTTCGCAAGGCATGTGATGCGGTGTGAAGAAAGGACAGAGAGCTTAGGGGAAGCAGTAATGGGATCATCGGCGGCTATCATAAGTGGCTGAGAGTCCGGACACAAGGATTGGATTGGCTCCCAAATCTAAAGACTGTGAGAGACGATGAGGTTAAAGCTTCGGAAGAAAGTGATGAGGTACAAGCCCTAAAGGCAGAGCTTGAAAGAGCCCGGGTAGTCAAAGAGAAGTTCAAGTCCATAGCCATCAAAGTCTGAAGAGAGTATGATGAACTAAGGGACGTCAATATGGCCACCGCTGAAGCCTTGGAACGAGAAACCAAGAAGGCCCGAAAGGAAGAACACAACCAAAACAAAGTTTTGAGGGGCTTTATAGGGCAACAATAGTGAGCTTAAGCTCCGAAGAGGTGAAAGGAATCATCACGGGTCAAAGGCATGATCTTGAAGGACGAGCTAAAGGCTTTCCTTAGGTCGAAAAGAAATTTGTCCCAACAGTTAAGCGAGACTGGAGGGAATATGTGGGCCATCATCAATGAGTGCAAAGAGAAGCTAAATCTAGCAGCGACTCACGAGCAAAGGCTAGAGGATGAGTACGCCAAGATATCAGCAGAAAGGGAAGCAAGGGAAAGGGTAATTGATTCATTGCACCAAGAGGCAACAATGTGGATGGACCGATTTGCTCTTACTTTGAACAGGAGTCAAGAACTTCCCCAATTGCTAGCCAAGGCCAAAGCACTGGCGGACACCTACTCCGCCCCCGAGGAGATCCACGGATTTCTCAGCTATTGTCAACATATGATAGACTTAAGGGACCATATGGTTAGAAACCGCTAGGAGGTTTGTATTGTCGCTCAGATCTTGACTAGTTATAACTTTTGGAATAAGATGAGTTTATCCCACGTTTTTACTCCAAAAATCAGTGCGAATCAAGTCACTCCCGCATTTTATCTCTAGCATGCATTGTATGTTGGTCTCGTCCTTTGTCACGGGAAGCCGGAAGGTCCATATCACCTTCTTAATTGTACACATGGGGCACTGCGCCCCCAAATGCGCAAGTAAGAAGAGATAATTTTCTGGGCTCTCGTGTCCGTAAAATGCATTCATATCATGCATCGCATAAGCATCTCTTCTTAACATCATAATGAACATATCGTTCCTGCATTTGTCCGTTATCATATTCCAGCCTCACATTTTGCATGAGCCATTGCATCATCATGCATATGCGTTCAACATACTTTTTGTTCTACAAACTGCATACCTTTTGTTTTCATGTTTGCTCATGCATGAGCCTTGCATTTTCCTCTACAAAACAAAAACAAAAAAGGAAGCATGAAAATTCATGATGCATTCTTGGTTGCATATATTCGGTACCATGAGCCAACCATGTTAGGATCATAAACCCGTTTCACTTAAAGACAAAATGAGTGAACATGGTACCAAATGCATAGTTAACTAAGAAAAGATGTATCTTCGGGCATCTCAATTTGATAATTACATTCTCCATGCATAGTATGCGTATTCCCGAGTCTTTCATCCCTATGAAATGTTGTTGAAGTATTGGCGATCAAAATTGCCATTCACTGGGTTATGGGGTTGAACCAAGCTCATGCTCTTTCGAAAAAAGTTCATCAAGTCAAGTTGAAGTATGGAAGTAACTATCTTGCAAAAATTGGGGCAAAAGATGAATCGAGTCACATCACTGCTTCTTCTACTGCCAAACATATTTATGATTGTTGATGTCCTTGTTACTTCCAGTTTCACCTTGACAAAGATGTCATGGACCATGTTGAAAATATAAATTGATTCAACCCCATATCCTGCGTAAAAATTCGCAATACTTCAACTGTACAATTCGCCATCCTCAACCCTTTTTCGGAGCCCCATGAATGGGGTTTTCGTTCATGCGTCCTTCACCCACGAGTTTGGAGCCATGCATAGTGATTGCTTAGTGCAATTCTCCATCCTCAACCCTTTTTCGGAGCCCCATGAATTGCATTTTCGTTCATGCGTCCTCCACCCAGGAGCTTGGAGCCATGCGTAGTGATTGCTTAGTGCAATTCTCCATCCTCAACCCTTTTTCTGAGCCCCATGAATGGCGTTTTGGTTCATGCGTCCTTCACCCACGAGTTTGGAGCCGTTTGTAGTGATTGCTTAGTGCAATTCTCCATCCTCAACCCTTTTTCGGAGCCCCATGAATTGCTTTTTCGTTCATGCGTCCTCCACCCTGGAGCTTGGAACCGTGCGTAGTGATTGCTTAGTGCAATTCTCCATCCTCAACCCTTTTTCGGAGACCCATGAATTGTGTTTTCGTTCATGCGTCCTCCACCCACAAGCTTGGAGCCATGCATTGTGATTGCTTAGTGCAATTCGCCATCCTCAACCCTTTTTCGGAGCCCCATGAATGGCGTTTTCGTTCATGCGTCCTTCACCCACGAGTTTGGAGCCATGCGTAGTGATTGCTTAGTGCAATTCTCCATCCTTTACCCTTTTTCGGAGCCCCATGAACTGCATTTTTGTTCATGCGTTCTCCACCCAGGAGCTTAGAGCCATGCGTAGTGATTGCTTAGTGGAATTCTCCATCCTCAACCCTTTTTCGGAGCCCCATGAATGGCGTTTTCGTTCATGCGTCCTCCACCCATGAGTTTGGAGCCATGCGCCGTAATGTGCTTAGTGCAATTCTCCATTCTCAATCCTATTTCGGAGCCCCATGAGTTGCGTTTTCGTTCATGCGTCCTCCACCCAGGAGCTTGGAGCCATGCGTAGTGATTGCTTAGTGCAATTCTCCATCCTCAACCCTTTTTCGGAGCCCCATGAATTGTGTTTTCGTTCATGCGTCCTCCACCCACAAGCTTGGAGCCATGCATTGTGATTGCTTAGTGCAATTCGCCATCCTCAACCCTTTTTCGGAGCCCCATGAATGCCGTTTTCGTTCATGCGTCCTTCACCCATGAGTTTGGAGCCATGCGTAGTGATTGCTTAGTGCAATTCTCCATCCTTTACCCTTTTTCGGAGCCCCATGAACTGCATTTTCGTTCATGCGTTCTCCACCCAGGAACTTGGAGCCATGCGTAGTGATTGCTTAGTGCAATTCTCCATCCTCAACCCTTTTTCGGAGCCCCATGAATGGCGTTATTGTTCATGCGTCCTCCACCCATGAGTTTGGAGCCATGTGCCGTAATGTGCTTAGTGCAATTCTCCATTCTCAATCCTATTTCGGAGCCCCATGAGTTGCGTTTTCGTTCATGCGTCCTCCACCCACGAGCTTGGAGCCATGCGAAGTGATTGCTTAGTGCAATTCTCCATCCTCAACCCTTTTTCGGAGCCCCATGAATTGCGTTTCCGTTCATGCGTCCTCCACCCAGGAGGTTGGAGCCTTGCATAGTGATTGCTTAGTGCAATTCGCCATCCTCAACCCTTTTTCGGAGCCCCATGAATGGCGATTTCGTTCATGCGTCCTTCACCCTGGAGCTTGGAGCCATGCGTAGTGATTGCTTAGTGCAATTCTCCATCCTCAACCCTTTTTCGGAGCCCCATGAATTGCGTTTTCGTTCATGCGTCCTCCACCCACAAGCTTGGAGCCATGCATTGTGATTCTTAGAGCAATTCGCCATCCTCAACCCTTTTTCGGAGCCCCATGAATGGCGTTTTCGTTCATGCGTCCTTCACCCACGAGTTTGGAGTCGTCCGTAGTGATTGCTTAGTGCAATTCTCCATTCTCCATCCTTTTTCGGAGCCCCATGAATTGCGTTTTCGTTCATGCGTCCTTGACCCACGAGTTTGGAGTCGTCCGTAGTGATTGCTTAGTGCAATTCTCCATTCTCAATCCTTTTACGGAGCCCCATGAATTGCGTTTTCGTTCATTCGTCCTCCACCCACGAGTTTGGAGCCGTTTGTAGTGATTGCTTAGTGCAATTCTCCATCCTCAACCCTTTTTCGGAGCCCCATGAATTGCTTTTTCGTTCATGCGTCCTCCACCCTGGAGCTTGGAACCGTGCGTAGTGATTGCTTAGTGCAATTCTCCATCCTCAACCCTTTTTCGGAGACCCATGAATTGTGTTTTCGTTCATGCGTCCTCCACCCACAAGCTTGGAGCCATGCATTGTGATTGCTTAGTGCAACTCGCCATCCTCAACCCTTTTTCGGAGCCCCATGAATGGCGTTTTCGTTCATGCGTCCTTCACCCACGAGTTTGGAGCCATGCGTAGTGATTGCTTAGTGCAATTCTCCATCCTTTACCCTTTTTCGGAGCCCCATGAACTGCATTTTCGTTCATGCGTTCTCCACCCAGGAACTTGGAGCCATGCGTAGTGATTGCTTAGTGCAATTCTCCATCCTCAACCCTTTTTCGGAGCCCCATGAATGGCGTTTTTGTTCATGCGTCCTCCACCCATGAGTTTGGAGCCATGTGCCGTAATGTGCTTAGTGCAATTCTCCATTCTCAATCCTATTTCGGAGCCCCATGAGTTGCGTTTTCGTTCATGCGTCCTCCACCCACGAGCTTGGAGCCATGCGAAGTGATTGCTTAGTGCAATTCTCCATCCTCAACCCTTTTTCGGAGCCCCATGAATTGCGTTTTCGTTCATGCGTCCTCCACCCAGGAGGTTGGAGCCTTGCATAGTGATTGCTTAGTGCAATTCGCCATCCTCAACCCTTTTTCGGAGCCCCATGAATGGCGATTTCGTTCATGCGTCCTTCACCCTGGAGCTTGGAGCCATGCGTAGTGATTGCTTAGTGCAATTCTCCATCCTCAACCCTTTTTCGGAGCCCCATGAATTGCGTTTTCGTTCATGCGTCCTCCACCCACAAGCTTGGAGCCATGCATTGTGATTGCTTAGTGCAATTCGCGATCCTCAACCCTTTTTCGGAGCCCCATGAATGGCGTTTTCGTTCATGCGTCCTTCACCCACGAGTTTGGAGTCTCCGTAGTGATTGCTTAGTGCAATTCTCCATTCTCAATCCTTTTTCGGAGCCCCATGAATTGCGTTTTCGTTCATGCGTCCTTGACCCACGAGTTTGGAGTCGTCCGTAGTGATTGCTTAGTGCAATTCTCCATTCT
Source organism: Glycine soja (assembly GCF_004193775.1). Lineage (NCBI taxonomy): Eukaryota > Viridiplantae > Streptophyta > Magnoliopsida > Fabales > Fabaceae > Glycine > Glycine soja. The sequence goes on along the minus strand of NC_041016.1, from coordinate 38,250,867 downwards.
CAATCCTTTTACGGAGCCCCATGAATTGCGTTTTCGTTCATTCGTCCTCCACCCACGAGTTTGGAGCCATGTGTAGTGATTGCTTAGTGCAATTCTCCATCCTCAACCTTTCTCGGAGCCCCATGAATTGCGTTTTCGTTCATGCGTCCTCAACCCACAAGCTTGGAGCCATGCATTGTGATTCTTAGAGCAATTCGCCATCCTCAACCCTTTTTCGGAGCCCCATGAATGGCGTTTTCGTTGATGCGTCCTTCACCCACGAGTTTGGAGTCGTCCGTAGTGATTGCTTAGTGCAATTCTCCATTCTCAATCCTTTTTCGCAGCCCCATGAATTGCGTTTTCGTTCATGCGTCCTCCACCCACGAGTTTTGAGCCATGCGTAGTGATTGCTTAGTGCAATTCTCCATTCTCAACCCTTTTTCGGAGCCCCATGAATTGCGTTTTCGTTCATGCTTCCTCCACCCACGAGTTTGGAGCCATGCGCCGTAATGTGCTTAGTGCTATTCTCCATTCTCAATCCTTTTTCGGAGCCCCATGAATTGGGTTTCCGTTCATGCGTCCTCCACTCACGAGTTTGGAGCCATGCGTAGTGATTGCTTAGGGTAATTCTCCATTCTCAATCCTTTTTCGGAGCCCCATGAATTGTCTTTTTGTTCATGCGTCCTTGACCCACGAGTATGGAGCCGTGCGTAGTGATTGCTTAGTGTCATTCTCCATTCTCAATTCTTTTTCGCAGCCCCATGAATTGCGCTTTCGTTCATGCGTCCTCCACCTAGTAGCTTGGAGCCATGCGTCGTGATTGCTTAGTGCAATTCTCCATCCTCAATCTTTTTTTTGGACCCCCATGAATTGCGTTTTCGTTCATGCGTCCTCCACCCACGAGTTTGGAGCCATGCGTAGTGATTGCTTAGTGCAATTCTCCATTCTCAATCCTTTTTCGGAGCCCCATGAATTGCGTTTTCGTTCATGCGCCCTTGACCCACGAGTTTGGAGCCGTGCATAGTGATTGCTTAGCGCTATTCTCCATTCTCAATCCTATTTCGGAGCCCCATGAGTTGCGTTTTCGTTCATGCGTCCTCCACCCAGTAGCTTGGAGCCATGCGTAGTGATTGCTTAGTGCAATTCTCCATCCTCAACCCTTTTTCGGAGCCCCATGAATTGCGTTTTTGTTCATGCGTCCTCCACGCAGGAGCTTCGAGCCATGCATAGTGATTGCTTAGTGCAATTCTCCATCCTCAACCCTTTTTCGGAGCCACATGAATGGCGTTTTCGTGCATGCGTCCTTCACCCATGAGTTTGGAGCCGTTCGTAGTGATTGATTAGTGCAATTCTCCATCCTCAACCCTTTTTCGGAGCCACATGAATTGTGTTTTCGTTCATGCGTCCTCCACCCAGGAGCTTGGAGCCATGCATTGTGATTGCTTAGTGCAATTCGCCATCCTCAACCCTTTTTCGGAGCCCCATGAATGGCGTTTTCGTTCATGCGTCATTCACCCACGAGTTTGGAGCCATGCGTAGTGATTGCTTAGTGCAATTCTTCATCCTCAACCCTTTTTCGGAGCCCTATGAATTTGATTTTCGTTCATGCGTCCTCCACCCAGGAGCTTGGAGCCATGCGTAGTGATTGCTTAGTGCAATTCTCCATCCTCAACCCTTTTTCGGTGCCCCATGAATGGCATTTTCGTTCATGCGTCCTTCACCCACGAGTTTGGAGCCGTTCGTAGTGATTGCTTAGTGCAATTCTCCATCCTCAACCCTTTTTTGGAGCCCCATGAATTGCATTTTCGTTCATGCGTCCTCCACCCTGGACCTTGGAGCCATGCGTAGTGATTGCTTAGTGCAATTCTCCATCCTCAACCCTTTTTTGGAGCCCCATGAATTGCGTTTTCGTTCATGCGTCGTCCACCCACAAGCTTGGAGCCATGCATTGTGATTGCTTAGTGCAATTCGCCATCCTCAACCCTTTTTCGGAGCCCCATGAATGGCGTTTTCGTTCATGCGTCCTTCACCCACGAGTTTGGAGCCATGCATAGTGATTGCTTAGTGCAATTCTCCATCCTCAACCCTTTTTTGGAGCCCCATGAATTGCATTTTCGTTCATGCGTCCTCCACCCAGGAGCTTGGAGCCATGCGTAGTGATTGCTTAGTGCAATTCTCCATCCTCAACCCTTTTTCGGAGCCCCATGAATGGCGTTTTCGTTCATGCGTCCTTCACCCACGAGTTTGGAGCCGTTTGTAGTGATTGCTTAGTGCAATTCTCCATCCTCAACCCTTTTTCGGAGCCCCATGAATTGCTTTTTCGTTCATGCGTCCTCCACCCTGGAGCTTGGAGCCGTGCGTAGTGATTGCTTAGTGCAATTCTCCATCCTCAACCCTTTTTCGGAGCCCCATGAATTGTGTTTTCGTTCATGCGTCCTCCACCCACAAGCTTGGAGCCATGCATTGTGATTGCTTAGTGCAATTCGCCATCCTCAACCCTTTTTCGGAGCCCCATGAATAGCTTTTTCGTTCATGCGTCCTTCACCCACGAGTTTGGAGCCATGCGTAGTGATTGCTTAGTGCAATTCTCCATCCTTTACCCTTTTTCGGAGCCCCATGAACTGCATTTTCGTTCATGCGTTCTCCACCCAGGAGCTTGGAGCCATGCGTAGTGATTGCTTAGTGCAATTCTCCATCCTCAACCCTTTTTCGGAGCCCCATGAATGGCGTTTTCGTTCATGCGTCCTCCACCCATGATTTTGGAGCCATGCGCCGTAATGTGCTTAGTGCAATTCTCCATTCTCAATCCTATTTCGGAGCCCCATGAGTTGCGTTTTCGTTCATGCGTCCTCCACCCAGGAGCTTGGAGCCATGCGTAGTGATTGCTTAGTGCAATTCTTCATCCTTAACCCTTTTTCGGAGCCCCATGAATTGCGTTTTCGTTCATGCGTCCTCCACCCACGAGTTTGGAGCCATGCGTAGTGATTGTTTAGTGCAATTCTCCATTCTGAACCCTTTTTCGGGGCCCCATGAATTGCGTTTTCGTTCATGCGTCCTCCACCCACGAGTTTGGAGCCATGCGTAGTGATGGCTTAGTGCAATTCTCCATTCTCAATCTTTATTTCGGACCCCCATGAATTGCGTTTTCATTCATGCGTCCTCCACCCACGAGTTTGGAGCCATGCGTAGTGATTGCTTAGTGCAATTCATTCTCAATATTTTTTCGGAGCCCCATGAATTGCGTTTTTGTTCATTCATCCTCCAGCCACGAGTTTGGAGCCATGCGTAGTGATTGCTTAGTGCAATTCTCCATTCTGAATCCTTTTTCGGAGCGCCATGAATTTTGTTTTCGTTCATGCGTCCTTCACCCAAAGAGTTTAGAGCTATGCTTCATGATTGACTAGTATGGACCCTCTAGTGCAATCGTCCATTCTCCAGAGTTTTTCATCGTCAAGGGCGGATCCTCTTGACTGGGAAATGTGATCTTTGTTTATTTTCAGATTCGTTCCTTTCCCAAATGTGTATATGTATATTATTTATTTATTGTTCTTGTTGTTGTTTGTATTTTTTTTTGTGTTGTGCAGAAAAAAAAGAAGGAGTAGAGACGAGAATTGTCATGGACTAATCACGGAAAGGGCAAGACGGACGAAATCAGTGTCTTATCTTTGCTTTCCTCTTATCTCCGATAAAAGGTAAGTAAAGAGGGGCAACTGTCATACCCTAATTTCGTCCGGGGATTATTACTTGATGACATGCAACCTTTGGTTAGCCACTTTGAGATACTTGGCATCCTTTGTTGCACAATAAATGAAGTCCCGAGACGTGTCGGAAATCAAAGGGAAGCAGGCTTACGCGATCCGTGAAATTCCGTAATGTGGCGGAAATCGAAAAGAGGTGTTTTTATGTAATCTGTGAGTTTCCGTAACTTCTTCGAAAGCTAAAAAAGAGTAAATTCATAATCTGTAAGGATTCGTAAAGTTTCGTAACGTTACGAAAAAAGAATTACCAAAAAAAGTAGAAGGGGGTGCATTTAGTAAAAAGGGGGGTACAAATAGCAATCAGAACCTTGCTTGCCTGGGTGAGCTGGGTGGCAAGCTCCTCCCTTATTTTGCTATAAATAGGGGGAGGAGTGAAGGGAGAAGGGGTTCAGCCTTCTTGGCAGTTCTCATTCTCTCGAAATTGCTGAGGAAAATTATTTCCGTGAAGAGAATCCAAGCCGAGGCGCTTCCGTAACGTTTCCGTGAGTAATTACGCGAAGATTCTCGACCGTTCTTCAGCATTCATCGTTCGTTCTTCGTTTTCTTCAGTCTTCAACGGGTAAGTACCTCAAACCGAGCTTTTCAATTCATTCTATGTACCCGTGGTGGTCCACATTTTGTTTCATGTATTTTTATTCTCGTTTTCATTCACTTTTTATACCCCCTTTTGACGTGCTTAAGTCATTTATTTAAGTCATTTCTCGCCTAATCTAAAAATAAAATAAATTTCCACCGATCGTTTGAATTGTATCATCCGTTAATTTCGGTTAAAATGAATTCCGACCGTTCGGTCGTGCCGTAACCACGTTGGAAATCAAAAAAGAGGTAAAATAATAATATAATAATAAAAAAAATACCTTTTAGTAAAATAAAGCGAAAAATCAATCGGACGTTTTCTCTTTGGGATTTCTCATTCTTAATTGAATTGACTAATAACTAAAGTGAAACTAAGGCTAAAATCAATTCGCCTAGTCAAGCTCGTCCACAAAAATAGGGTTTTGAAAGTTTATCATTTCAGTTTCTTACCAAGTAAAAAGGAACATTTTTAAATTCCAACGCCTTAAAAAAGATCACAATTCAAGTAAAAAGAATCACTTGATTCACTCTTAAGAAAAAACTACGTAGGTCTGATTTCCTCTTTGATAGAGGGTACGTAGGAGCAAAAGCCCCGCTTTTGTCGACCTCAAAAAATAAAAAGAAATAAAAGTTAAGGTAATACAATTTCCACAACTCTAAAAAATAGGCTGTTGTCCTTTGAGACAAACGTGAGAGGTGCTAATACCTTCCTCAAGCGTAAATACAACTCCCGAACTTAGAATTTTCATTTTGACCGGTTTCCTTCGGTTTTCCCGACGTTTTCCACAAATAAATGTTGGTGGCGACTCCGCGCATCTTTCCTCCTTTGGAAAGCGCACCCGTGAGCCTCGCCTTCGCTCGCCCGCAAAAGGGCACGTTGCAACAGCACCCATGAGCCCCGCATCGCCCTCCCGCCGAAGGGTAGGTTGCGACAGTTGGCGACTCCACTGGGGACTATTTTTAGAGAGTTGGGCCTATTAATCTTTTGTGCAAAAGTTGTGTTTTCCCTTTCATCAGTTTCCCTTTTCCTTTATGTTCTTGTATAAACTTCTTCGATGCTTTAAAGTGTGTTTTAATGTATGCATGAGATAAATATGTATTCATTTGATGCACACAACACCAACACCTTTTTTGCACACACAATGAGTTGAAAAGGGGCCCTATACCCGGGTCCATGGGAACATAAAGAGAGGAGGTGAATCTGTGATCATGCTGGGTCTCCGACTTGCTTGATAACAGTGAACCCTCATCTAGAGTTTTTCTCTTTGATAACATATTGTTGCTGGTAGTCCCTACTGCCGCAATATGTTTTTCGAAGGGGATGATACCTCTAGAAACCATCAAGAGAGATATGACCACCTTGGGAATTATCACTAAAAGCCTTTTAATTCCTCCCATTTAGGTCCCTAAAATAGGGGCACGAAGCGAACACACTGCGTGCCTTTTAAACACTACCATGCATATAACCTAAATGTCATGTATGCCTTTGCTGTATGATTATTTGTGGATATTTCCATATTGTGTACATCCTCGTGTTGTCCTTTTGCACATCTGCATCTTGTCATCACGCACGCGTTGTATGTTGGTCGGGTCTTTTGTCACGGGAAGCCGGAAGGTCCGTATCACCTTCTTAACTACACACATGGGGCACTGCGCCCCCGAGTGCGCAAGTAAGAGGAGATGATTTTCTGGGATCTCGTGTTCGTAAATGCATTCATATCATGCATCGCATAAGCATCTCTTCATGGCATCGTAATGGACGTATCATTCCTGCATTTGTCACTTATCATTTCATGCATTGCATTTTGCATAAGTCATTTCATCACCATGCATCTACATCTAACATGTTTTTTGCATACCATTTGTTTTCATGTTTACTCATGCATGATCCTTGCATTTTCCTCTGCAAAACAAAAACAAAAAAAAAGGAAGCATGAAAGTTTACACTGCATTCTTAGTTGCATGTGTTAGGTACCATGAGCTAACCATGTTGGGATCATAAACCTGTTTCTCTTAAAAAACAAAAAATGATTGAACATGGTACCTAATGCATGGCTAACTAAGAAAAGATGTTTCTTCGAGCATCTCAATTTCATAATTACATTTTCCATGCATAGCATACGTATTCCCAAGTCTTTCATCTCTATGAAATGTTGTCGAAGTATTGGCGATTAGAACTGCCATTCCTTGGATTATAAGGTTGAACCAAGCTCATGCTTTTACGAAAAGGTTCATCAAGTCAAGTTGAAGTATGGAAGTAACCACCTTGCAAAAAATTGGGGCAAAAGATGGATCGAGTTACATCGCTGCTTCGTCTACTGCCAAACACATTTAGGACTGTTGATGTCCTTGTTACTTCCAGTTTCACCTTGACAAAGATGTCATGGACCATGTTGAAAATCTAAATTGATTCAACCCCATGTCCTGCGTAATAATTCGCAATACTTCAACTGTGCATCATTCACATACATCCATGCTTTTCATTGGTTGCATTGCTCATTGCATTCTTTCCTTGATAAAAAAAATGAACTTAATCATTGTTATAAAAAAGAAAAGAACATGTTTTAAGATGCCCTTACCGAACCTGTGCTAGAGCTAGAGTAATGGGTGAAGCAGAGGAGGTGCAAGACCATATGAAGGCCGACATGGAGGCCATGAAAGAGCAAATAGCCACAATGATGGAGGCCATGATGAGCATGAAGAAGATAATGGAAGCCAATGCGGTTATAGTTGCCGCTACCAGCACTGTTGCTAAGGTGAACCTGATGCCCCCATTTGGCCTTAACCAAATGAATCATCCAACCTCAGATATGGTAGGCAAAGATTTGGGAAGTATGGGCGGCCCTCATGATGTGCAAATTCAAAACGAGCACGCCTTCCCACCATATGGCTTGCCTCCCAACTATACACCACCCAATGTGGCGTACACTCCTGGTGAGGATGTTAATAACTCTGCTCCCATACTCATTGAGAGCCAACAACCTTATCATGCACATGTCTCTCAACCCATAGGGGAGACATATGAAATACCCCACCACAATCTAGCCGACTTCGAGCCTTGCCTCGAATATGCCACTGAAGGGCAAGTAGTTGGTTGTATACTCCTGCAAAACACTTTGGAGGGCCCTTAGTATCACCCACAACCACACCCCTTGCATTCCACAGTGGGTAAAAACCCTCATGCTATGGCAGAAATGGGAAAGTTGGATCATCTAGAGGAAAGGCTTAGGGCCATTAAAGGAGGTGAAGATTATGCCTTTGCTAACCTAGAGGAGTTGTTCCTAGTACCCAATATCATCACCCCTCCCAAGTTCAATGTGTCGGACTTTGACATTACAAGGGGACTACTTGCCCCAAGAACCATCTAAAGATGTATTGTCGGAAGATGGGGGCATACGCAAAAGATGAGGAATTGCTGATACATTTCTTCCACGAAAGTCTTACAGGGGTAGCTGTTACCTGGTACACTAACTTGGAACCTTTTCGAGTCCATTCTTGGAAGGACCTAATGATTGCCTTCGTTAGGCAGTACGGTACAATTCTGATATGGCTCTGGATAGGATGCAACTACAGAACATGTGCAAAAAGGGACATGAATCTTTCAAAGAATACGCCCAAAGGTGGAGAGACCTCGCAACTCAAGTGGCACCTCTAATGACGGAGAAAGAAATGATCACAATAATAGTAGACACATTACCAGTGTTTTACTATGAAAAAATGGTGGGGTACGCACCTTCAAGCTTTGCGGATTTGGTCTTTGCCGGCAAAAGGATCAAAGCGGGTCTGAAAAGAGGCAAATTTGATCATCCTACTTTGATGAGTGAGAAAGCTGGGGCAAATGAAGAGGATGAGAATGAGGAAGGAACCCATGTTGTGGCTGCCATTCCTACATGGCCAAATTTCCCACCAGCCCAACAATGTCATCGCTTAGCCAATATCAGCCCTTCTCATTACCCACCTCCCAGTCATCCACCAAGTTTGCTAGTCGCACATCCAATGCCAAGCGCAAACCAAAACACCAACCAAGAAATGAATTTTGCAGCGAAAAAGCCTAAAGAATTCACCCCAATTCCGGTGTCCTATGCTGACTTGCTCCCATATCTGCTCGATAATTCAATGGTTGCTATAACCCCCGCCAAGGTTCCTCAACCTCCTTTTTTCTGAGGATACGACTCGAATGCAACATGTGCTTATCATGGAGGGGCCCCAGGGTATTCCATTGAGCATTGTAGGACCCTGAAGCGTAAGGTGCAAGGTCTAATTGATGCGGGCTGGCTGGCTGAAATTTGAGGAGAACCGCTTGTGAATCCTAACATTGACAAGTGACACCGCACATGGGGCAATTTTGAAAGCTGTTGTTAGATGTCTCTAATGACTCATTAGGATTTTCAAGTTTATGCCATTATTGTAAACCACAATTACAATGCTAAATAATATGGATAAATTTGACATCCTTGTCTCTCTCATCCTCTCACAAACACATCTTTGCTTATTCAACTTCCACCGGAATGTGAGTGTAAGCCATTGGTTTGTTTGCTCAAAGCGACCTACGCTCCTGAGTGTTGACTTCCAAGACCGTTCAATCAGAGATTACTCGTCCTGCACGTTGGTGGGGGTGTCGTAAAACGACGAGTAAAGCAAAAACATGTTCAAGAAAAAAAGCATTTGATTGACTGTGTTTTCAAGTAAAAATATAGACGTTCATGTGACCTCATTTTATCATTCCGAAAAGTTTGTCTTTTTTAGAGAGAAATGAGTTATCAAGAATAGGAGTCATTTGACTTAACCCGTAAATTAAAAAAATCCTTCAACTATTTCTCGTCCTTGAAAAATTCTTTTTGTGAGAATCAACTACCTCTTTCATTCTTCCTTGCTACAAGGTTGTGAAAACAAAACAACGATGGATACCTCAGAGCCCTACAGTGGGGCAATGAAAGGCACCATGCATAAACCTCAAACGAACCTCGGGGCAGATTAGAAGTTCTCACCTAATAGGTTCCCAGCTACAAGGTCATGATGAAAGATAACAATTGGTACCTCAAAGCCTTACACTGGGGCAATGAGGGGCACCGTGCATGAGCCTCAAGCGAACCTAGGGGCAGACCAAAAGTTCTCACCCGCCGATGTTTTTAAACAAAAAAAAGGGGGGCACAAACCCTGGGATTTCAATGGATTGATTAAACGTCAAACGGCTCCATTGCCGTCACTCCAAAATGGCCAAGTGACTAAATCAAATAGAACATACACTCTGAGGGAGATCCCGAAGAGATTTGCAAAGATAGGATGAGGTTGCATGAATTATCACCTCTTTCAAAAGGATAGTTAATATGTGTTTTCCAAAACAATCAAATCAAAATCAAAATCACAAAATAAGGAAATAATGTCATGAACATTGTACAAACTTTCCATTACATTGCATTGTTGCATACGAAGTCTGCATTTATTGCATTTCAAGACAAAGGTTGCATGCATATGCATCCCTCAAAATAATGTTAACTGCATAGATTTCCAACATCTAATGTCTAATCTTTGTGAATTTCGGATGACCGGCCCTCTCAATGAGTCAATCTCTTGCTTTCTCATAAGGGTGGAACCTTGGGTACACGCCCTCACCTTCAGAGGGCTACACACCCTCGCCTTCAGAGGGCTACACGCCCTCGCCTTCAAAGGACTACACGCCCTCGCCTTTTGAGGGCTGCACGCCCTCGCCTTCAGAGGGCTGCACACCTTCGCCTTCAGAGGACTACACATCCTTGCCTTCAGAGGGCTACACGTCCTCACCTTTAGAGGACTACATGTCCCCGCCTTCAGAGGACTACACGTCCTCACCTTCAGAGGACTACATGTCCCCGCCTTCAGAGGACTACACGTCCTCGCCTTCAGAGGACTACACGTCCTCGCCTTCAGAGGACTACACGTCCTCGCCTTCAGAGGACTAAACGTCATCGCCTTCAAAGGACTACACGCGCTGACCTTCAGAGGGCTGCATGCCCTCGCCTTCAGAGGGCTGCACGCCCTCGCCTTCAAAGGGCGACACGTCCTCGACTTCAAAGGGCTGCACACCTTCGCCTTTAGAGGGCTACGCGTACACACTTTCAGTGGGCTCCATATCCACACCTTAAGAGAATTTAAGGTCCTCTACCCTTAATGCTTAACCGAGACTTGCGCTCCCAGTTAAGGGGCCAGTAGTTTCCTTTTATCAGTTCCTAGGCCACCCCCTGATCCTGGAGGTGGGCCAACTGTGTGAGCACAACTAGAGGAGGAGGCTATCGCGCAACTACTATGCTTACCGAGGCAAGATTTCACCCGTGCCGCTGCAAAGAGACGAGTGCGGATCATGTGCACCAACATGACCACTCTTACACAGATAAGGATGACGTTGCTACTTAGCAACATTCTGCCCAACGACCACAATGCCGATCTCCCCCTTCGGAAGTATCAGTTGGGATCGTGCCCATAAGACACCCAGTGGACCCGGAGGAGTCCAATAGGGCCCTGGGGTTTCCAGCTTTGGTTACGGGCCTCTGTCAGTCTTACAGGATGCCCGTCCCCCCAAGCAAGGTCATGCCATCGTGACATAGGTAAGTATGCACATCGCTTAACTGATATCTGATGTCATCCACTATTTGCAGGAATCGCGCCCACAAGACACCTAGTAGACTCGGAGGAGTCCAACAGGGCCCTGGGGTTTCTAGCTCTGGTTACGGGCCTTTGTTAGTCCTACATGGTGCACGTCCCCCCCAGCAAGGTCATAGGTAAGTATGCACATGGCTCAACTGATTTCTGATGTCATCTACTATTTGCAGGGATCGCGCCCGCAAGACACCCAGTGGACCCGGAGAAGTCCAACAGGGTCCTGGGGTTTCCAGCTCTAATTACGAGCCTCCGTCAGTTCTACGGAGTGCCCATCGCCCCCAGCAGGGTCATTAGGCCCCTATTAACATGGCTTTCATCGAGAAGTACTGCGCCCCCAGGCTGGCGCAGGGCAAGGCATCACAGTAGCAGGCAACAGACGCACCGCCACCACCTCCAGAATCCACCTTAGCTCATCTACAAAGGCTAGAGCATTGCCTACGATACATGGCCGACCAGCAGGCACCCAACCACCGAAACAGGTACGAGCAGGTACTGGTTCCAAGATCAACAAATCACTATCCCACATCCGGCTCAAGACGTTAAAGAAGCGCTACTAGGAGGCAACCTAGTACCTTTTAAATTTATGCTTGTTGTTTGATCACCTTTGTTTCTCAAGTCATAGTAGGACACACCTAATTGCTCATGATCCTAGGAATTTAAATAAAACAAGCACAAGCTCGGAAGGTAGTCATACCTCACAAAATATATGTATGTGTGTTTAGGTAGTGAAAATACCTTAGATATGTATGTATGTAATTTAGGTAGCAAACAAATACCTCACAATATATATATATATATATATATATATATATGTGTGTGTGTGTGTGTGTGTGTGTGTGTGTGTGTGTGTGTGTGTGTGTGTGTGTGTGTGCGTATGTATGTTTAGGTAGCAAGATACCTTGGATACGCATGTATATAGCAAAAATACCTCACAAAAATATACATATGTTTAGGTAGCAAAATACCTCATAAAAAAAACAACAACAAAAAAGTAAAATAAAAATAAAATTGGTTAGCTAAAAAGCCAACATGCTTTTGAAAGGAAATGAACTTGCCATTTAGAACACGAGGATTTTGAAGAAAAATATATATGTGATCACAGATATCAACTTTGTCAAAACAAAAAAAGAAATAATAATAATAATAATAATAAAATAATAAATAAATAAAAATACTTTGGTTAACTAAAAGCCGACATGTTTTGGGAAAGAAATAACTTCCAGCTTTTCTTTGAAAAAGATTCACCGATCAAAACAAAGGATTTTGTTGAAAACATGTGTATACACCTGAAGGGTGAATGCTGTGAAAACTTTCCCGAACACCCAAATGGGCTCGGATGAATGCATAAACTGATAAAGAGCATGTTTTGGAAACACTGGGTTGACTTAAATAGGAAAAAATGAATCTTGAGCCCTAGTGTCACATGACCATAAAAACTTGATGCTTGAGTGTCCACATGGGTGCATGCAAGACCAGTTTTGCATAAAATTTCCAAATCATCATTGTTGCATGTGTGTCATGGAAATAATGTGGGACATCCCCTTTATCCCTGAACCACTGGCCAAACCAACACCCAGACATATATCATGTCCAGCCGTTCTACACGCCTTGAGCCAAAATCCCAACTCACCATAAACCTTGACCCAGGGTGAGAATGTCCATCCTTGCCCTCGGAAGAAAATAAAAAAAAAGAAGAGAAAGTCCCCGATCAAAGATTGGAGGAAAGCAAAAGAAGAAAATTCCCAATCAAAGGTTGGAAGAAAGCAAAGAAAAAAAAGAAAATTCCCAATCAAAGATTGGAAGAAAACAAAAGAAAAAAAAAGAAAGTTCTCGATCAAAGATTAGGAGAAAACAAAGAAAAAAAAAAGAAAATCCCTGATCAAATACAATGAAAGAATTATACAGAAGGGTCTTCAGACAAGACAAATATCCAAACAATACGGAATAGTCACAACCAAATAAGGAAAGAAAGGAAACCACAACTTGAAGTGGTCCTCTCCCTTTGATTGCCAACCAAAATACTGTGCGTCGGTGACTTTTTCGCCCTGCACTAAACAAAAACAGAAAAGGAAAAGGCCAAAACACTCAGAGCCAAATTCCCCTCCAAAAACATTATTCCCAGGAAAAAGTCCTATTGATCTATGATCACGCATGTAATCTTTGATTTGATAGGAAATGATTTGCAAAATCAAGTCATGACATATCTATGGTTTAGAATTAGGATAAAACACTTGCCTGTGTGAGATTGATACACTTTGAATGGTTTTGTTTCTATTTCAATTGGACCCAGTGTTTCCTCTAAATGGTCATTTAGAAATGAAACGCTAACATCCAAAATCTCATTTGTGGTTATGAGAAAATTTTATCAGCATACTCTCCTTCCCCAATAGACACATTGTTTTTCACCAAAAATTATATGTTGCTCTGATCAGTTGGAGGTTTTGTTTCTTTACTAAAGCATGTTCACATTTTAGTGAAAGAACACCGAGACTATTTTAGTCTCACAAAAGCAAGAACTACGTAGGTTTGAGTTCCTCATCTCAAATTGAGGATACTTAGGAGCAAGAGCCCCACTTTTGTTGACCACCCCACCTTTTGCTATCGTAAGACTCAAAGCCCGATAGCATGCAGTGACTAACGTCGTCATCTGCACCTTTTGTCAACCAGAGGAAAGCGAGCTCATTGACACGCAGAGACTAACGTCGTCTTCTGCACCTTTTGTCATCTAGAGACGGTGAGTCCGATGACATGTGGGTGTCGCAACCTACCCTTCCGCGGGAGGGCGACGCGTGACTCGCGGGATGCGTGTTCCATGAAAGGAATACACGCGGAGTCGCCACCAACGTTTATTTGAGGAAAACGTCGGAAAAACCGGAAAAAACGCGATCTACGAACTTTTAAGTGAAAGGCTCGGGAATTGTATTTACGCGCGGGGAAGGTATTAGCACCCCACACGTTCGTCACAAGGGACGGCAGCCTTTAATCGAATGTGCAAACATGACTTTGATTTTTACGTTCCCTTTTATGTCCTTATATCCTTTATACCCTTTTTATATTTTTTTCTCTTTTTGTGGTCGACAAGGGTGTTTCCCTTTGCTCCTACGTATTCCTCAATTGGGATGAGAAAATCAGACCTACGTAGTTCTTTCGGAACAAAGTGTTTGGTTAAGTTGTTTTTGTCTTTTTTTGCAAAATATGTTTTCATTGAACAAAAGGTCATTTAAGGTGTTGGACCATTAAACGGTCTTTTGATTTTGAAAGGAGAGAAACGTTAAGGCGTTGGACCATTAACGATCTCTTATTTTTGAAAGGAGAGAAACGTTAAGGCGTTGGACCATTAACGATCTCTTGGGGTGGTCGACAAAAGCGGGGCTTTTGCTCCTACGTATCCTCAATTGCGATGAGGAAATCAGACCTACGTAGTTCTTGCAAAAGCGGTAAAGTTACATGTTGATTTTATGCTTTTGAACGGTCCATGTTAACCGATAAAAGCAAAGAGGACCGTTTAAGGCGTTGGACCTTAAAACGGTTTTTAGTGATTTTTCGGACAAAACTTGATTTGTGAGTCGATTTTAGTCTTAGTTTTACTTTGGTTATTAATCAATTCATTCAACGAAACTTCCAAAGAAAAACGTCCGATTGATTTTTTTGATTATTTTATTCAAAGATATTTTGATTATTTTATTATTATTTTTCAAGATATTTTAATTATTTTATTATTATTTTACCTTTTTTGGTCTAACCGAGGTTATAGCGTGAACGATCGGTTAGATTTCGTTTTAAAAGTGATTAAATGAAATTACAACACAAATGATCGGTTGAAATTCATTTTATCATTTATTAGGCGAGAAAACGGCTTAAATAAACGGTTAAAGCACGTTAAAAACGGAAGAAAAGAAAACTGAAAGTAAACGAAATTAAAGTGAAAGTACACAAAACAAGAACGGATGAAGAACGGTGAAGAACGATGAAGAATTTCCACAGAATCGCTTACGGAAGCGTTATGGAAGCACTTCGACTCGATTTGAATTGCTATTTACACCCCTATCTTGATAAGTTCACCCCCCTTACCTTTTTTGGTGATTCTTTTTTCGTAAAGTTACGGAAACTTACGAATCTCGTAACGATACTTGTTTTCTTTCCATAATGTTACGGAACCTTGTGGATTACATAATCATCCCCTCTTTTGACTTACGGAATGTTATGGAACCTCACTAATTATGCAACGATGCTTCCATTTGATTTTCGGTGTGTCACAAAACCTTACGGATTGTGCATCAGTATTTTCTTTTGATTTCCGGCATGTCCCGGAACTTCACAAATTGCCTAATGATGGGTGCCAAGCCCCTCACAAGGACCAAACAAAAGTTGCATGTCATCAAGCAAAGGTCCCAGGACGAAAAATTTGATCGAGGCCATACCCGAATCAAATAAACATGAAAATGCAGTAACTAGGAAGTGATCCTAGGTCGTTTCCCAACGAGCAGTGACAAGCCAAATGTTCATAATATACTTGCAGTAACAGTAACGATGGGGGGGGGGGGTTTGGTTGTTTGGTAATTAAATAGCAGAACAAATAAAATGGAATACGAAACTACTAATATTAAAAACGGGTTGTTTCCTCTGATTCAGAAGCCACTCTCTTATCCTGGGTTATGGAGAATTCGTCCCTAACAGTCAACCACTTAATCCAACCCTATTTCAATTTACTAAGCGAAAATCAACTTAGGGTTTTCAATACGTGATTAGGCACCACATACACCAGTTAGCCCTTCGTCCATTAAGCATGAACGCAAGTTAGGCTCAGAGGCAGTTAATCGAACACGAAGCGTGCACTGATTAATATTCACGAAATTGGGATAACTGGTGAAGGGA
Source organism: Glycine soja (assembly GCF_004193775.1). NCBI lineage: Eukaryota > Viridiplantae > Streptophyta > Magnoliopsida > Fabales > Fabaceae > Glycine > Glycine soja. The sequence goes on along the minus strand of NC_041016.1, from coordinate 38,235,043 downwards.
AAACTGCCAGGAAACCACATTACAAACGAAACCTCAAAGAGAGTTGGGCTTCGTCCTCAAAAGGAAACAACACCAGAAAATCTAGCCTTCCATGGATTCAAATAGAAAACGCAAATGAAGCATGAAGCAGAAACGTAAATGAGCAAGAACGTAAATGAACAGAAACGTAAATGAACGGAAACGTAAATGAAAGTAGAAGAAGAAGCAAGAATGAACTCGTAATTAGAAGCATAAAATGGAAATTTACATTAAGAACGAAAACTGTAACAAGGGAACAGAAAAACGTGAAAACCTAAAACCAAAGCTCTGAATAATGAAAATAGCATAGCAGAATAGAATGCCCTGCACGAATCCCAAGGCAGCTATTTAAAAAGAGTCACTCAAAGTCACTGGGCCCTATTACAATACTCTGGCCCAAAACGAAATAAACACTGAACAACATAAAATAAAATTGCGAAATTTCCTAATTAGAAATTAACTAAGGTAAGCGCTGCTTTATTTGCCCTCTTCAAGTCCACAACCAAAATCCGGATTAAGCCCAATGTTTCATTAATTCCTGAAATTAGATTAAAAACATCAAATTAGCTAAATGAGCCCAAATAATAAAACTGCCTAATTAATTGACAATTAAGACCAATCAATAATTAAAATGGTGCAAAAAGGGTTTAGAAAATAGAAGAAAATGATGGCACATCAAAACCCCCCATACTTAGCCTTTTGCACTCCTGGGCAAAATGAAACAAAGAACAAAATCCAAGGATATCAAAGGGAGACATTTCTGCCCATGCTAATTCGTTCACTTCCTTTAAGCTTCCGCTTATTAGTGCACAGCTCCTTCAAGAATTTGGCATATCTTGGAATTTGCTTTATTGCATCCAACAGAGGTATGTTTACCTCTACTTTTCTAAACATTTCCAAGATCTCTTTCTCTGCCTCTTCCATTTTTTTGTTGCAAACTGCTCTTGGAGGGAATGGAAGAGGGGGAATGTGCTGCTTCTGCAAATCAGAATTACCTGTGGAAGAAGATTCACCTGCACAGAAATTGTTAGGTAGATTTTTGTCATCACCTTTTTCTGGAATAGAGTGAAGTTTGGCAGGTTCATTTGCAGATGAGGAAGGTGCTACGGGTTGAGGTCCTTGACACTGCTTTCCCGACCTCAATGAAATGGCACTGACATTTTTGGGATTTTGGACAGCTTGAGAAGGCAGCTTGTCAGAATTCTGGGACTGTTGTTGATTCAATTGGGTAGCTAATTGTCCCATCTGATTGGTTAAGCTCTGAATGGAGGCTCTGGTCTCTTGTTGAAACTGCATGTTCTGCATAGTCATTTGCCTCACAAGTTCTTCGAGGGAAGGTTGTGGAGGGGCCTCGACTGTTGGATGTTTCTGGGGTTGTTGATGTTGTTGGATTGGTGGAGGAATGTATGGTCTGCTTGGGCCAGCAGCATTTTGGAAGGAAGGACCAGGCTGATGTTGTTGTTGCTGAGGGCTGGACCATCTGAGGTTAGGATGATTCCTCCATCCAGGGTTGTATCTGTTGCTGGAAAGGTCATAATTGTTCTGCTGTGGTTGATTTTGTTGCTGAGGTTGAGGAGGTCTATTGTAAATATTTGCAGCATAAGCTTCAGGCTGCTCAATTGCTCCATATTGCTGCATAGAAGGGCAAAGGTCTGTATGGTGGTCAGCAGAGGAGCACAGACCACAAACCCTTGCGACAGGTACTGACAGTTGCCCCTCTTTACTTGTCTTTTATTGGAGATAAAATGGAAGTAAAGATAAGACACTAATTTCATTCCTCTCGGTTGACGAGAGTCGCGGGTAACCATAACATCTCCACATGCAAATAACTTGGTGTCCCCGGGGGAACAAAAGGTGCAGAAGACGATGTCAGTCTCTGCATGCTATCAAGCGTTCTGTCTTACAGATAGCAAAAGAATGTTTATATGGATAACCACTCGGGTATTTCCGCCCGTCAGTGTGACTCAAAAGTCAGTATGACAGATCTTGTGAGCGCGGAAGATGACGTAAATCTCCGCGTGTCAACGGGCTTGTCGGCCGCGATTGACGAAGGACGCAGGAGACGATGTTAGTCTCTGCGTGCTATCAGGCTTTTCGTCTTACAGATAGCAAAAAAGAATGTTTATGCGGATAACCACTCGGGTATTTCCGCCCATCGGCGTGACTCAAAAGTCAGTATGACAGATCTTGTGAGCGCGGAAGATGACGTAAATCTCCGCGTGTCAACGGGCTTGTTGGCCGCGATTGACGAAGGGCGCAGGAGACGACGTTAGTCTCTGCATGCTATCAGGCTTTTCGTCTTACAGATAGCAAAAAAGAATGTTTATACGGATAACCACTCGGGTATCTCCGCCCGTCAGCGTGACTCAAAAGTCAGTATGACAGATCTTGTGAGCGCGGAAGATGACGTAAATCTTCGCGTGTCAACGGGCTTGTTGGCCGCGATTGACGAAGGGCGCAGGAGACGACGTTAGTCTCTGCGTGCTATCAGGCTTTTCGTCTTACAGATAGAAAAAAAAGAATTTATACGGATAACCACTCGGGTATTTCCGCCCGTCAGCGTGACTCAAAAGTCAGTATGACAGATCTTGTGAAGGTGGCCGACAAAAGCGAGGCTCTTGCTCCTACGTATCCTCCAATGAGGAACTCAGACCTACGTAGTTCTTGATAACTTGTGAGACTTGAAAAGTCTCCATCGGAAGATGCTGACATCTCCGGAAAGGGCGTAGATGACCACATTGGCCTCTGCTTGTCAATCACACTTGGGGTCACTGAATGACGAGGTGCGGATAACCGTAAGGTGTCTCCGCGGGCTACCAGGTCTTGGGTCATGACAACAAAAGGTGGTGTGGTCGACAAAAGCGAGGCTCTTGCTCCTACGTATCCTCAAATGAGGAACTCAGACCTATGTAGTTCTGGATAACTTGTGAGACTTGAAAAAGTCTCGGTGTTTTCTCCACTAAAATGCAAACATGCTTTAGCAAAGAGACAAATATTCCAACTGATTAGAGCAGCATATGCTTTTTTGAGTGAAAAACAATGCGTCTACCGGGGAAGGAGAGTATCCTGATGAAATTTTCTCATAACCATAAATGAGATTTTGGATGTTTAGCATTTCGTTTCTAAATGACCATCTAGAGGAAACACTGGGTTCGACAAAAATAGAAGAAATCCACTCAAAGTGTATCAATCTCGCACAGGTAAGTGTTTTATCCTAATTTCGAACCATAGATATGTCATGACTTGATTTTACAAATCATTTCCTATCAAATCAAAGATTACATGCGTGATCATGGATCAATAGGACTTCCCTTGGGAGTGGGTTCTTTTGGTGGGTTTTTCGGCTTTTGAGTTTTTGGCTTTTTCCTTTTCTGTTTTTGTTTGACGCGAGGCGAGCAAGTCACCGATGCACAGGATTTTGGTTGGCCATCAAAGGGGGAAGACCATTTTAGGTCGTGGTTTCCTTTCCTTCTTTTTTGTTCATTTGGTGACAATCCTGTATTGCTCAGATATTGTCCAGTCCAAAGACCTTTCTGCACATTTCTTCTGTTTTCTTTCGATCCTTGATCAGGAGCTTTCTTTCCTTCTTCTTCTTCTTTTTTTTTCTACTTTCTGATTGGAAACTTTCTTTCTTTTCTTTTCGCTTTCTCCCACTCTTTGACTGGGAATTTTCTTTCTTTTCTTTTCGCTTTCTCCCACTCTTTGACTGGAAATTTCCTTCCTTTCTTTTTTTTGCTTCTGAGGGTAAGGATTGACATTCTCACCCTGGATCGAGGTTTATGGTGAGTCAGGATTTTGGCTCAAGGCTTGTAGAATGGTCAGGCATGATACATGTCAGGGTTTGGTTTGGTTCAAGGGTAAAAGGGATGCCCCACATTATTTCCATGACACAAATGCAAAAATGATGATTTGGAAATTTTATGCAAAACTGGTCATGCATGCACCTATGCGGACACTCAAGTGTCAAATTTTTATGGTCATGTGATGCTAGGGCTCATGATTCATTTCCTCTATTTTAAATCAAACCAATGTTTCCAAAATATGTTCTTTTATCAATTTGTGCATTCATCCGAGTCCATTTTGGGTACTCGGGAAAATTTCACAGCATTCACCCTTCAGGTGTACACACATTTTTTTTTTCCAAAAACTAGCTATGATCAGCGAATTTTTCTTTAAAGAAAAGTTGGAAGTCATCTCTTTTCCCAAGCATGTTGGTTTTTCAGCTAGACAACTTATTTTTCTTTTTTTCTTCCTTTTTTTATCATTATCATTTGTTTATTTCTTTTTCTTGTTTATTTTTTTTTGTTTTTTTTTTGTTTTTTTTTCATGAGGTATTTTTCTACCTAAACATGTGTATATTTTTGTGAGGTATTTTTGCTATATACACGCATATCCAAGGTATCTTGCTACCTAAACATACATATATATGTTTTGTAAGCTATTTTTGCTATATACATGCATATCCAAGGTATCTTTCTACCTAAGCATACATATATATATATTTTGTGAAGTATTTTTTGTTTACATACATGCATATCTAAGGTATCTTTCTACCTAAACATACATATATATATATTTTGTGAAGTGTTTTTTTGTTTACATACATGCATATCTAAGGTATTTTCACTACCTAAACATACATATATATATTTTGTGAGGTATGACTACCTTCCGAGCTTGTGCTTGTTTTATTTAAATTCCCAGGATCATGAGCAACTAGGTGCGTCCTACTATAAAAAGTGATCAAATAACAAGCATAGATTCAAAAGGTACTAGGTTGCCTCCTAGTAGCGCTTCTTTAACGTCTTGAGCTGGACGCCTAATGATTTGTCGGTCATGGACCTAGTACTTTGCTTACCTTTGGCTTTGGACTTGGTCGCCTATTGGTCGGCCATGTGTCGTAGGCAACGCTCTAACCTTTTTATGGATGAGCTGAGGTGAACTCTAGAGGTGGTGGCGGTGTGTCTATTGCCCGCTACCGGCCATCCCAATGCTGATGTGGTGTTTCGCCCTGCGCCTGCCTGGGGGTGCAGTACTTCTTGATGAAAGCTCGATTGGTAGGGGGCCTGATGACCTTGCTGGGGGCGACAGACACTCCCTAGAACTAACAGAGACCCGTATTTAGAGCTGGCAACTCCAAGACCCTGTTGGCCTTCTTCGGGTCCACTAGGTGTCTTGCGGGCACAATCCTTGCAAACAATAGATGACATCAGAAATCAGTTGGGGGAGGTGCATACTTACCTATGCCACGATGACATGAACTTGCTGGGGGGAACGGGCGCCCTGTAGGGCCGACAGAGGCCCGTAACCAGAGCTGGAAACCCCAGGGCCCTGTTGGACTTCTTCAGGTCCACTGGGTGTCTTTGTGGGTGCGATCCCTGCAAACAATAGATGGTATCAGAAATCAGTTGAACCATATGCATACTTACCCATGTCGGGATGACACAGACCAACTGATACTTTTGCAGGGGGAGATTGGCATTGCGGTCGCTGGGCAGAATGTTGCTAAGTAGCAATGTCATCTATATCTGTGTAAGAGTGGTCATGTTGGTGCGCATGATCCGCACTCGTCTCTTTGCAGCGGCACGGGTGAAATCTTGCCCCGGTATGCATAGTAGTTGTGTGACAGTCTCCCTCTCTGGTTGTGCTCGCACAGTTGGCCCTCCTCCAATATCAGGGGGTGGCCTAGGAACCGTTAAAAGGAAACTACTGGCCCCTTAACCTGGAGTGCAAGTCTCGGTTAAGCATTTAAGGACAGAGGACCTTAAATTCTCTTAAGGTGTAGATGTGGAGCACACTGAAAATGAGGACACGTAGCCCTCTAAAGGTGAGGGCGTGCAGCCCTCTAAAGGTGAGGGCATGTCCCCCTTTGAAAATGGGGGACATGTAGTCCTCTGATGGCGAGGACGTGTAGTCCTCTGAAGGTGAGGGCGTGTAGCCCTACAAAGGTGAAGGTACATGACCCTTTGACGGCGAGGACGTGTAGTCCTCTGAAGTTGAAGGTACATGACCCTTTGAAGGCGAGGACGTGTAGTCCTCTAAAGGTGAGGGCATGTCCCCCTTTGAAGGCGAGGACGTGTAGTCCTCTAAAGGCAAGGGCGTGCGGCCCTCTGAAGGCGAGGACGTGTAGTCCTCTAAAGGCGAGGACGTGTAGTCCTCTGAAGGTGAGGGTACTAGTACCCAAGGGTTCACCCTTATGAGAAAGCAAGAGATCGACTCATCGAGAGGGTCGGTCATCCCAAATCCACACGACTGGATATTAGATGTAGGAAATCTATGCAGTTAACATGATTTTTAGGGATGCAGATGCATGCAACCTTTGTCTTGAAATGCGGTAAATGCAGACTTCATATGAAACAATGCAATGTAATGGAAAGTTGTACAACGTTCATGACCTTCTTTCCCTATTTTGTGATTTTGATTTTGATTTGATTTTTTTTGGAAAACAAAAATTGACTGTCCTTTTGAAAGAGGTGATAGTCCATGCAACCTTATCCTATCTTTTGCAAATCTCTCCGAGAACTCCCTCAGAGTGTGTTTTGTTTGATTTAGTCATTTGACCATTTTGGAGTGACAGCAATGGAGTCGTTTGATGTTTAATCAATCCATTGAAATCCTAGGGTTTGTCCCCCTTTTTTTGTTGAAAACATCGATGGGTGAGAACTTTTGATCGGCCCCTATGTTCACTTGAGGCTCATGCACGGTGCCCCTCATTGCCCCAGTGTAAGGCTTTGAGGTACCAATCGTTGTCTTTCGCCATGACCTTGTAGGAGGGAACCTATTGGGTGAGAACTTCTAATCTGCCCCTAGGTTCACTTGAGGCTCATGCACGATGCCCCTCATTGCCCCAGTGTAAGGCTTTGAGGTACCAATCGTTGTCTTGTTTTCATAGCCTCGTAGTGAGGAAGAATGAAAGAAGCAGTTGATTCTTGCAAAAAGAATTTTCCAAGGACGAGAAATAGTTGAAGGATTTTTTCAGTTGATGGATTAAGTCAAATGACGCCTATGTAGAAGCAAGATGTTTTGATGTTTTGATGATGCCGAACGATCAAGTGCTTCTAAGTTTTATTCGAGACAAGAAATCAAGATATATGATCAAGTTGATCTCTAGAATCTTAGGAAGAAGTTTCCAAATTGAAAAACAAAAGGTTTGACCAAAGAATTCTATCATTTCAAATTGAGATTTGCTCTCTGGTAATCGATTACCAGCAGTTGAAAATGTTTTAATTCAAATTTTTAAAACCTGTAATCGTTTACACAAGTCTTGTAATCGATTACCAGAGGGGATTTTCGGAAAATAATTTCCAAGAGTCACATCTATTCAAATGGTTTATGAATGGCCATCAAAGGTCTATTTATATGTGACTTGGAAACACAAATTCCAAGAGAGCTTTTATTGCCCAAAAAGTTTATCCTCTCAAAAGATTAAGAGTTTTTCTGAACTGAACTGTCTTATCCTCTCAAAAAGATTCCTTGGTCAACCACTTGCATATTCAATAAGGAATTTTGATTGGTCTTCATTGTACAATCTATCCCTTTTAAGAAAGATTTCTTCTTCTCTTCTTCTTATTTCTAAAAAGGGATTAAGAGACCGTGGGTCTCTTGTTGTAAAAGATTCCTGAACACAAGGGAAGGGTTGTCCCTGTGTGGTTCAGGCTTTGTAAAAGGAGTTTTACAAAGAGAGTGAAAAATCTCAAGTGGGTTGCTTGAGGACTGGACGTAGGTACGGGAAGTGGCCGAATCAATATAAATCAAGTTTGCATTCCTCTCTTCCCTTAAACTTCTTTTATTTATTGCTATTTATCTTTTTCTTCAAAGAAGTTTATTTTGAATTGTCTTTTGAGTAATTCATGTTAAGGGTGCATTGTTAATCCAAAAAGAAAGAGTGATAGTTTAATTGGGGAATAGTCTTTGCATCTTAATTCAACCCCCCCCCCTTTCTTAAGATAACTGAGGCCATTTGTCCAACATCCTATTCTTGACAACTCGCTTCTCTAAGAAGACAAACTTTCCGGCATGATAAAATGAGGCCACATGAACGTCTATATTTTTACTTGAAAACACAGTCAATCAAATGCCCTTTTTCTTTTTGAACCCCTTTTTTTTATTTTGGAACTTATTTGTTTTGAACTTTACTCGTTGTTTTACGGCAACCCCACCAACGTGCAAGACGAGTAATCTCTGATTGAACGGTCTTGGAAGTCCAAACTCAGGAGCACAGGTCGCTTGAGCAAACTGACCAATGGCTTGCACTTGAAAATCCTGATGAGTCCTTAGAGACATCTAACAACAGCTTTCAAAATTGCCCCATGTGTGGCACCCCTTGTACTTGTCAAAGTCCAGCACCTTGAACTTGGGAGGGGTGATGATATTGGGTACTAGGAACAACTCTTCTAGGTTAGCAAAGGCATAATCTTTACCTCCTTCAATGGCCCTGAGCCTTTCCTCTTTCCCATTTCTGCCATAGCATGAGGGTTTTTAACCGCTGTGGAATGTGAGGGTTGTGGTTGTGGGTGACACTGAGGGCCCTCCAAAGTGTTTTGCAGGGGTATACCACCAACTGCTTGCCCTTCAGTGGCATATCCGAGGCAAGGCTCGAAGTCGGCTAGATTGTGGTGGGGCATTCCATGTGTCTCCTCCATGGGTCGAGAGACATGTGCATGATCAGATTGAGGTTGTTGGCTCTTAATGAGTATGGGAGTGGAGTTATTGACATCCTCATTGGGAATGTACGCCACATTGGGTGGTGTATAGTTTGGGAGGCAAGCCATATGGCGGGAAGGCGTGCTTGTTTTGAATTTGCACATCATGGGGTCATCCGTACTTCCTAAATCTTTGCCTACCATATTTGAGGTTGGATGATTCATTTGCTTGAGGCCAGATGGGAGCATCAGGTTCACCTTAGCGACAGCGCTAGTAGCGGCAACTATAACCGCATTGGCTTCCATTATCTTCTTCATGCTCATCATGGCCTCCATCATTGTGGCCATTTGCTCTTTCATGGCCTCCATGTCGGCCTTCATCTTCTCTTGCACCTCCTCTGCTTCACCCATTACTCTAGCTCTAGCACGAGTTCGGTAAGGGGGCCGTAAAGCGTGTCCTTTTCTTTTTTATAACAATGATTAAGTTCATTTTATTTTATTTTATTTTATTTTTCAAGGAAAGAATGCAATGAGTAATGCAACCAATGAAAAGCATGGATGTATGCGAATGATGTACAGTTGAAGTATTGTGAATTTTTACGCAGGATATGGGGTTGAATCAATTTAGATTTTCAACATGATCCATGACATCTTTGTCAAGGTGAAACTGGAAGTAACAAGGACATCAACAATCCTAAATATGTTTGGCAGTAGACGAAGCAGTGATGTGACTCGATTCATCTTTTGCCCCAATTTTGCAAGACGGTTACTTCCATATTTCAACTTGACTTGATGAACCTTTTTGTAAAAGCATGAGCTTGGTTCAACCCTATAATCCAAGGAATGACAATTCTGACCGCCAATACTTCAACAACATCTCATAGGGATGAATGACTCGGGCATACTTTAAGCTATGCATGGAAAATGTAATTATGAAATTGAGATGCCCGAAGAAACACCATTTCCTAGTTAACCATGCATTAGGTACCATGTTCAATTATTTTGTTTTGTTGTTGTGTGTGTTTTTTTTTTTTTAGAAATGGGTTTATGATCCCAACATGGTTGGCTCATGGTGCCTAACACATGCAACTAAGAATGTAGTGTGAAGTTTGACGCTTCCCCTTTTTTGTTTTTGTTTTGTAGAGGAAAACGCAAGGATGAGCAAACATGAAAACAAATGGTATGCAATTTTGCAGATCAAAAAGTTTGTTGAACGCATATGCATGATGATGCCATGACTCATGCAAAATGTGAGGCTGTAATATGATAACAGACAAATGCAGGAACGATATGTTCATTATGATGCCATGAAGAGATGTTTATGCGATGCATGATATGAATGCATTTACAAACACGAGAGCCCGAAAAATTATCTCTTCTTACTTGCGCATTTGGGGGCGCAGTGCCCTATGTGTACAGTTAAGAAGGTGATATGGACCTTCCGGCTTCCCGTGACAAAGGACGAGACCAACATACAATGCATGCTAGAGATAAAATGCGGGAGTGACTTGATTCGCACTGATTTTTGGAGTAAAAACGTGGGATAAATTCATCTTATTCAAAAAGTTATAACTAGTCAAGATCTGAGCGACAATACAAACTTCCTAGCGGTTTCTAATCATATGGTCCATTAAGTCTATCATATGCTGACAATAGCTGAGAAGTTTGTGGATCTCCTCGGGGGCGGAGTAGGTGTCCGCCATTGCTTTGGCCTTGGCTAGCAATCGGGGAAGTTCTTGACTCCTGTTCAAAGTAAGAGCAAATCGGTCCATCCACATTGTTGCCTCTTGGTGCAATGAATCAATTACCCTTTCCCTTGCTTCCCTTTCTGCTGATATCTTGGCGTACTCATCCTCTAGCCTTTGCTCGTGAGTCGCCGCTAGATTTAGCTTCTCTTTGCACTCATCGATGATGGCCCACATATTCCCTTCAGTCTCGCTTAACTGTTGGGACAAATTTCTTTTCGACCTAAGGCAAGCCTTTAGCTCGTCCTTCAAGATCATGCCCTTGACCCGTGATGATTCCTTGCACCTCTTCGGAGCTTGAGCTCACTATTGCTGCCCTATAAAGCCCCTCAAAACTTTTCTTTGGTCGTGTTCTTCCTTTCAGGCCTTCTTGGTTTCTCATTCCAAGGCTTCAGCGGTGGCCATATTGACGTCCCTTAGTTCATCATACTCTTTTCAGACTTTGATGGCTATGGACTTGAACTTCTCTTCGACTACCCGGGCTCTATCAAGCTCTGCCTTTAGGGCTTGTACCTCATCACTTTCTTCCGAAGCTTTAACCTCATCATCTCTAAAAGAATTACGTAGGTCTGATTTCCTCATCGCAATTGAGGATACGTAGGTGCGAGGGAAACACCCTTGTCGACCACACCAAAATTAAAAACATAAAAAGCATAAAAAGACATAAAAATACATAAAAACATAAAAATCATAAAAAGACATAAAAACATGAAAAGGGAAAATAAAACAAATTGAAGACATGATATTGCACATCTGATTAAAGGTTGACGTCCCTTGTGACGGACGTGTGGGGTGCTAATACCTTCTCCGTGCGTAAAAATAACTCCCGAACCTTTCACACTCAAAGTTCGTAGACTACACCTTTCCGATTTTTTCGACGTTTTCCTCGAATAAACGTTGGTGACGACTCCGCGCATTTTCCTCTCATGGAAGACGCACCCGTGAGCCCCACGTCGCCCTCCCGTCGAAGGGTAGGTTGCGACAGACATCATGTAGGAAACTTAGAAAACAAAAAAAAGTTCAACAACAAGATTACTTCTAGGAATTGATTTAGAACATGTTATGAACTAAATAACATGCATAATTAGACTCAAAATTCAAAAGATAGGCTAAGAATGACAAGAATACACAAACAAATGTATCTACAATTCAATCAACAAAATAAAATTTCAACACAAACTTAGAACATAATGTGACAATTACTATGACTAAACATGACTCTAAGACAACATGGACTAAGTGATTTACACTTAGATTTTTGTGTTTTTTTTTCTAATCAATATTTTGGAAGAAAATTTAGATTTTACGGTTCAGCACAAGAATATTATGACTGAAAAATTATAAAACCTAAAATCAACACAAAAACATGATTCAAGAGTAGATTTATAAAATTTGAACCATAGAAATGCAAGAACAAGTGTAGATCTAAGATTTAATTGATTTATTTTTTTTAATCTACTCTAAACAGCCCCAAACCACAAGACAATGGAGGATATACATGGAGAATAAGATGAATAACAAGGAATTAAAGTGAATTGACCAAACAAAAAGATAGAGGAAGCAAAAGAACATCACCTAGATGAAGATGCTCTTGATACCACATGATGTAAGCTCCATCGGAGCTTGTAGGCCTAGGATCTTCTTCATCAATGGATTCCTTTGCTTCTTGGAAGATTAATGGCAGTAGAATGGAGAAGGAAGAGAGAGAAGAGATGCCACTTCAAGGAGAAGATGAGTCTAGAAGAAGCTCACCACTATAGGAGGCCATGGATAAGAGCTTGGAGGAAGAAGGAGATGAATGAAGGGAGAGGGAGAGAAAAACACGAAATATTGTGATCTAAGAGAGCTCTGAAATCTAAAGTTTAATTTTCAAATGATCAAAGTTGAAAAAAATGCACACACATGGCCTCTATTTATAGCCTAAGTGTCACACAAAATTGGAGGGAAATTTGAATTTCTATTCAAATTTCACTTGAATTTGAAATTGAATTTGTGGAGCCAAAATTTCACTAATTATGATTAGTGAATTTTAGCTATGGTTCAGCCCACTAATCCAAGATCAAGTCCAAGATTCTCCACTAAGTGTGCTTAGGTGTCATGAGACATGTAAAGCATGAAGGACATGCACAAAGTGTGACTATATGATGTGGCAATGGAGTGTAGCAAGCAAATCCTCACCTCCCCCCTCTAAAATTTAATTGGATTGGGCTTCTCCCAATTCAATTGAATTTATTTCCAACCACACACATCAAATATTCACTTAATGCATGTGAAATTACAAAACTACCCCTAATATAAAACTAGTCTAGGTGCCCTAAAATACAAGGGCTGAAAAATCCTACACTTCTAGGGTACCTTACCTATATTATGGAGCCCTAAATACAAGGCCAAAAAATAATGAAACCTCAATCGAATATGTAAAAAGATAAGCGGGCTCATACTTAGCCCATGGGCCCGAAATCTACCCTAAGGCTCATGAGAACCCTAGGGCCTTCTCTTTCTCCAGTCCAATATTCTTAGAGTCTTTTATCCAATGCCCTTGTGACCTATAGCGGTCGCGTCTTCATAGCACCTGACCCATCGGTGCAACCCACGAATGCCAAAGGAAAAGCAAAGGTGGTCGCGGAAGAGACCAACGAAGCGAGCCCCACTCTGGATGAGGATGTTTTGGCCAGGAGATTCGCTGAGAAAGGAGGAGACTTCGACGGAAAGAAAGTGTCCATGGAAGAAGCCAACGAGTTCCTCCGGATCATTCAACAGAGTGAGTTCAAAGTGATTAAGCAACTCAACAAGACCCCAGCTAGGGTCTCTCTGTTAGAGCTGCTCATGAATTCCGAACCTCAGCAGGTGTTATTGGTTAAAGTTTTAAATGAGGCCCACATGGCCCAAGATATCTTTGTGGAAGGCTTCGAGGGCATCATCAGCAATATCACGGCTAATAACTACCTCACCTTCACCGAGGAGGAGATCCCTGTCGAAGGGCTGGGACACAATATGGTCCTACACGTGTCTGTTAAGTGTATGGACCACATTGTGGCTAAGGTACTCATCAACAATGGCTCATCGCTTAATGTCATGCCTAAGAGTGCACTGAACAAGCTGCCTTTCAACGTGTCACATCTAAGGCTGATCTCCATGATAGTACGGGCTTTTGACGGCACCCGCCAAAATGTTATAGGGGAGATTGATCTCCCAGTTCAAATCGGACCCCGCACTTGCCAGATCACCTTCCAAGTGACGGACATTAATCCGACATATAGCTGTCTTTTGGGTCAGCCGTGGATTTACTCGGTTGGGGTGGTCCCTTTGACGCTCCACCAAAAATTGAAGTTCGTGGTGGAAGGGCGTTTAGTCATTGTCTAAAGGGAAGAGGACATTTTAGTAAGCTGCCCTTCTTCTATGTCGTATATTGAAGCCGCAGAAGAATCCTTGGAGACGACTTTTCAATCCTTTGAGGTAGTGAGCAATGCTTCGATGGAATCCCTCTCGATGCGACCCCGCATGTCAGACACCATGATGATGGTGGCCTATGTGATGTTAGGACATGGGTATAAGCCTGGAATGGGTTTTGTTGGATCAAGTGGCCTCAGAATAATTAAGAAGGGGGGTTGAATTAATTATTAATATGCCTTGACTAATTAAAATTTATCCTTCTTGATGTTACTAGATTCAATTGGGCTTTTACTACTAAGTTAAGAAAGTAAAGAACAATAACTTAACCAAAACTATAGCGGCAATTAAAAGTACACACCGGAAATTAAAGAGTGTAGGGAAGAAGAAGAAAAACACAAGATTTATACTGGTTCGGCAACAACCCGTGCCTACATCCAGTCCCCAAGCAACCAATGATTCTTGATATTTATTTCAACCTTATAAAATCCTTTAGAAGCCAAAGATCCACAAGGGATGTACCCTCCCTTGTTCTCTTTAAACAACCAAGTGGATGTACCCTCTACTTGAACTGATCCACAAGAGATGTACCCTCTCTTGTTCTCAGTATAACAACCCAAGTAGATGTACCCTCTACTTGTGCCACAAAGGATGTACCCTCCAATGTGTTAGGACAAATAATTCTCAAGCGGTTAGTCCTTTGAATCTTTGTAAGGGGAAACAAAAGATATCTCAGGCGGTTAGTCCTTTGAAATCTTTTGTTTAAGGGGAAGGGAAGAATCAAAAGAATTCTCAAGCGGTTAGTCCTTTGAATTCTCTTGGAAAGAGAGAAGGGAGACACAAAAGAATTCTAGTGGTTAGTCCTTATATTCTTTTGGCAAAGGGGGAAGAGAGACACAAAAGAATTCAGGCGGTTAGTTCTTCTATTCTTTTGGCAAAGGGAGAAGAGAAGAAAAGATAGCACACTTTTGTTTTCTGCAGAATTTTCACTTGCAGAAAAACAAGGTTTGGAAAAACAAAACTTAGAAAGCTTTTTGACAAAGGAAGAACAAGAAGAGAGATGAGTAGAAAGGAATTCTTAGAAGTTTCTCAAAAATTGTTAAAGAGTTGTAAAAGTTCTATTGAATGCAAGTCAAGGTCTTACTTTTATAGACTCTTCATGTCTGGTCAAGAAAACCATTGGAAGAGTTATAACCTTGAGAAAATCATGTCAAGAGTTACAACTTTTGACCTTTTATTCAAAAGTTATTGTTGGATCAAGTGGCCTCAGAATAATTAAGAAGGAGGGGGTGAATTAATTATTCCTAAACCTTTATTAAAAATTACTCTTCTAAGGCTTTTACTAAATTGTTAAGAGAATGAGGAGTAGAAGAGAAACTTAACAGAAAGTAAAAGCGGAAATTAAATGCACAGTGGAAAGTAAAAGAGTAGGGAAGAAGGAGACAAACACACAAGAGTTTTTATACTGGTTTGGTAACAACCCGTGCCTACATCCAGTCCCCAAGCGACTTGTGGTCCTTGAGATTTCTATCAACCTTGTAAAAATCCTTTTACAAGCAAAGATCCACAAGGGATGTACCCTCCCTTGTTCTCTTTGAACCTAGTGGATGTACCCTCCACTAAAACTGATCCACAAGAGATGTTCCCTCTCTTGTTCTCAGTCAACAACACAAGTAGATGTACCCTCTACTTGTACCACAAAGGATGTACCCTCCAATGTGTTAAGACAAAGATCTCAGGCGGCTAAACCTTTGATACTTTGTGAATGGGGATACAAAAGAATTCTCAGGCGGTTAGTCCTTTGAACACTATTGTATTAGGGAATGGAAAGAATCAAAAGAATTTTCAGACTGTGTCGTTTTGAATTCTTTGACAAGGGAGAAGGGAGACACAAAAGAATTCAGGCAGTTAGTCCTTTGTTCTTTTGGAAAAGGAAGAAGAGACATACAAAAAGAATTCAGGCGGTTAGTCCTTGGCGAATTCTTTTTGGCAAAGGGAGAAGAGAATGAAAAGATGAATAACACAAGTTTTCAAGGTTTAGAAAACCAGAAAACTTCAGAAAGCTTTTGGTACAAAGAAGAAGAAGAAGTTCAAAGAGATTCAAGGTTTGTAAAAGATTGATTGAATAAGTATTCAAGATTCTTGAAATGCAAAACAAAGCCTTGCTTTTATAGACTCTTCATGTCTGGTCAAGACAACCATTAGAAGAGTTATGACTTTTAGAAAAACTTAAAAAACCAATTTGAAAAAGTCAAAAACTATTTGAAGAGTTACATCTTTTGATTTTATTCAGAAACAATCACTGGTAATCGATTACCAAATCAGTGTAATCGATTACACAAAGCTTTTATGTGAAAGGATGCGACTCTTCACATTTGAATTTGAATTTCAATGTTCAAAGGCACTGGTAATCGATTACCAAAACATTGTAATCGATTACAACTTTTTGAAATTAATTGGAACGTTGTAAATTCAATTTGAAAACTTTTTCGAAACAATTTTGCTACTGGTAATCGATTACAACAATCTGGTAATCGATTACCAGAGAGTAAAAACTCTTTGGTAAACATGTTTTGAGAAAAATCATGTGCTACTCAATTTTTGAGAAAAACTTTTCATACTTATCTTGATTAAGCCTTCTCTAGATTCTTGAATCTTGAGTCTTGAATCTTGAGATCTTGAACCTTGAATCTTGATTCATGACTCTTAACTTTTCTCTTGAGTCTTGAATTCTTCTTGATTCTATATTGAACTCTTGAATTGTTCTTGATTCACTTGAGTTGTTCTTTGATTGATCTTTGAGCTTTTTGTCATCACCTTTGTCATCATCTTTTGTTATCATCAAAACACCTTTGAATCACCTTTGATTCACCATGAAACTTTTCTTCTACAGTTATCAATGGTAATCAATTACCATAATCATGTAATCGATTACACAATGCATTTTATGAAAAGTTGTGACTTTTCACAATTGGATTTGAATTCCAACGTTCAGATACACTGGTAATCCATTACCAATATAGTGTAATCGATTACACTATTTGAAAAATATTTTGGAACGTTGCAAATCAGTTAAAACCATTTTGAAACCAAATTTGGTCACTGGTAATCGATTACCAGAGAGTAAATACTCTAGTAACTCTGAAAATTTTTTAGAAAACTCTTTTGTAAAACAAAAATGTGCTATGTTTGGATATTTTGAAAAAAAAATACTTCCCTCGTGAAGTCTTGACTGTTGCTTCTCGATTTCTTCTCTTGAATCTTGAAATCAACTTCTCTTGAATCTTGATCTTGATTGTTCTTGAATCTTGAATCTTGAAACTTAATTGTTCTTGAATCTTGATTCTTTGAGACTTGATTCTTGAAGTCTGATTCTTTGCAACTTGCTTAACTCTTGATTCTTTGGCATCATCAAAATAATCTTGCAAGTCATTTCTTCCATAATCTCCCCCTTTTTTATGATGAAAATTTTGAAATCAAGAGGATACATACAATTTTTGTTCTACCGTTCACTCATCTCTTTCTCCCCCTTTCTTTTCGAATTTATGCTTAATTTTAAAGCTTTGAAAATATAATATCTTGATTTCTAAAATGCCCATTTTTCTCTCCCCCTTTGGCAACATCAAAAAGGCCAAAGTGCATAAAACATGAATAATTTAATCATACACAAAGCATAATTTGTAAAACAAACATAAAAGATTCTAAAACATACATAAAGCAAAACATGAATAAAACCAAATTGAAATGCAAACCACTTAGTCATATATCACAAACCATAAATATCATGTTCAGTCATACTAAGCAAATATTAAAAGAAATACTAAGTGTTCAAATGTTATAATAATATAGCCAAATACACGGCTAGAAATCAAAATACTATTAATAATAGTAATGTCTAAACTGATGGTGGTGGTGGAGGTAAATCAAGGCAGTCGCGAATAATGGTGACATCTTCTTCAACCTTTGTGATCCTTGAGTCAATTTCATCGAATCGCGTGTCCACTTGTCATTCCAAAGCATCAAACCTCTCACCAACATAGGTTTGAAGTCCATTAAACCTGTCCAAAATACTCTGAAGGAGAGAAGAGTCCCCTTCAACTGGTAATTGTCCTTCATCATCATTTGGTTGAGCACCCTTTTTTACCCAAGATCCATCACACTCTTTGCGGTAACCAAAGGACGCAACCATAGCAGCATCGATCAAGAAAGATCTCTTGATTGGAACATACGGTTCAGAATCAAGAGGGATGTTAAAATGTTGAAGGAAAAGAGTGACTAAATGAGGATAAGGCAAAGGAGCATTTAATCGCAATGCCTTATGCATGCGATATCGGACTAGGTGTGCCCAATCAATTTGTCGACCGGTATGAAAGGCCCACATGACTATAAGATCTTCTTCAGAAACTTGTGCAAGGTTTGAAGATCTTGGGAGTAAGATACGAACAATAAGATAGTGAAGGATGCGGCTTTCAAGAGCCAATGAACCGGCAAGCAGCCTTCCGGTCATATCCGCTTGGTTGGTGCAAACCAACCGTCGGACATCATGCACAAAAAAATCAAACTTCCAATCATCGTCCAGTGCACCTTCAAATGGTACACCGTCACTAGACAATTGGGTCAAATCATAGAAGAGGGATTGGTCAATGACCATCTTTATCCCATAAACCTCAGAAATCAAGGTACTTTCTTGAATTTCAAGGTTAGAATAAAAAGCTTTTACCAATTCAAAATACACAGACAGTTTTAATGAGATAAAAGGAATGAGATTTAAGTTTTGAAATGCTTGAATGCATTCGAAACTCTCATTAGAAAAGAAATCCATATCTATGAAGTTAGGGTCAATGATAGAATGAGAGGAGAAGAGGTTTGTGTACCGTATACATTTTTCTTTTGATAAGAACAATGAGGATGAGGAAATGGAGGAAGGAATTGGACTATCCTGAGCCTCGGAGTGTCGTTGGCTTCTACTCGAAGAACCTTTGCGCTTCTTTGATGGTTCCACCATTAGAGAGACTTATTCGAAATTTCAATCAGTTGAAATGAAAGAGAATGAAAAAAGATGAATTTTGGGCTTTGTGCGACGTGATTTGGATAAGAAATGAGTAAGTTATGGTAGAAATACGAATTGGGAATGAGGGTTCGGGAGAGGAATGAGAGGTTTCAGATTTCATATTTTGAAATCTGAATTTATAGGAGTAGGGACGCGTTGTAATTGATTACAACATTCGGTAATCGATTACACTCTTCCTGACTGTCTGTAATCGATTACAATATTGTAGTAATCGATTACCAGAGAACATTTTAGCAAAACTAAATGTTGAATGACATCTTAGGGTGAAAGGATTTGAGAGGGGGTCAAAATACTTTTATATCTAAAAACTCTTAAATGAAAATAAATATATATAACATAATAGATTTTTGAAAAAGCTTTATGAATGACATTTAAGCAAGTAAATCACATATCATACAAAAAATAATGTAAGAATCATAGGCACTATCAAGTATTTGTTTTAATAATAAACTTCATGCTTCGAGAAAGAAAATAACTCAATTAAACAAATAACAATCAATCAAGACAAACAAATAATTTTTTTTTAGTCATCATATAAACAAGTTTAATTGAAAGGAAAATTTCAACCAACTTAATTTAAAAGAGAATGGTTTTGATGTTACCTTTTTCATGATTCAAGTGCTTAGATCTTTGAAGATGGAAGTTAGCCTTTTGTTTTTCTTACTTAAACTTCTTGAGAGATGTTCTCATCACTTTCATAGTCCTTGGATAGAAGATTGATCTCCTTCTCTGAACCATCGGATGAGTCATTGTCATCCCAAGCAATATACGCCTTCTTGGATCTTCTTTCTTTATAGCTTTTCTTCTCATTCTTCTCGGGCCATGACTCATTTGAGGGGCAGTTTGCCTTTATGTGACCGGGTTGATTACACTTATAGAATTTAAGTGTAGGAGAAACTTCTTGGGATCTCTTCCCATTGTTGAAGTTATGGCTTCTCTCCATTCTTCTATTTTTGACGAATTTATGAAACTTCTTCATAAAGAGTGAGAAGTCCTCTTCATCATCAGATTCTTCTTCTTCTTCTTCTTGCATTGAAGAGGAGGCTTTGAGTGCTATGCTTCTTTTCCTTTTTTTCGGTCTCTTCATTTTGGTTGAGACGTTGAAGTTCCATTTCATGTTCCTACAATTTTCCAAATAAAGTGGCAAGAGACATAGAGGAAAGATCTTTACTTTCAGAAATGGCAGTTACCTTGGGCTGTCATTCCCTACTTAAACATCTTAAAACTTTATGAATTAAATCTTCATTAGGGAAGGTTTTTCCTAAGGAGGCAAGATGATTGACTATGTGTGTGAACCTTTTTTGCATACTTTGGATGTTCTCATTAGGGTTCATCCTAAATAATTCATATTCATGTGTAAGGGTATTGATTCTAGATCTTTTCACATCAGTGGTGCCTTCATGTGTAAGTTGGAGAGTATCCCACATCTCCTTTGCATTTGAATAGTTTGACACTCTAAAATATTCATCTATTCCTAGGGCAAACGTAATAATGTTTTTGGCTTTAAGATTATATTAGATTCTTCTTCTATCTTCTTCAGTCCATTTATCTCTAGGTTTTTTTGTTGTTGTGCTAGTGCTTGCATCTACTATGGTGGGTACATAAGGTCCTATTTCTATTGCTTCCCAAATGTTTAAATCTATGGCTTCAATAAAGATTTGCATTCAGGTTTTCCAATAGTGGTAACCCTCACCATTAAAGATAGGTGGCCTATGGATGGAGTTTCCTTCAAGAAACAGAGAATTTGAGGATGATAAAGCTTGCTTGTGGAGCTTCTATGGAGGCTGGATCTTTGAGCTTCAATGAGGTCCTTTAATGGTGATTTTCCACCATGGAGATGCAGCGGAAGACAAAGGAGAAGAGGTAAGAGGCGGCGCCATCCACTAGGGAATAAGCCTTGGAAGAATGAGCTTCACCACCCAGATGAGTCTGGGATAAGAAGCTTGGAGAGGATGCTTCAATGGAGGAAAAGAAAGAGGGAGAGAAAGAGAGAGGGGGGAGCACGAAATTTAAGGAAGAAAAAGAGAGAGAAGTTGAACTTTGAGTTATGTCTCACAAGACTCTCATTCATCAAAGTTACAACAAGTGTTACACATTCTTCTATTTATAGACTAGGTAGCTTCCTTGAGAAGCTTTCTTGAGAAAACTTCCTTGAGAAGCTTCTTTGAGAAAACTTCCTTGAGAAGCTAGAGCTTAGCTACACACACCCCTCTAATAACTAAGCTCACCTCCTTGAGAAGCTTCCTTGAGAAGATTCCTAAAGAAGCTAGAGCTTAGCTACACATACCTCTCTAATAGCTAAGCTTACCTCATTGAGATGAGAAGCTAGAGCTTAGCTACACACCCCTATAATAGCTAAGCTCACCCCATGACAAAAAAACATGAAAATACAAAAAAAAGTCCTTACTACAAAGACTACTCAATAGAATGGCCAAAATACAAGGCCCAGATGAAGGAAAAACCAATTCTAATATTTACAAAGATAATTGGGCTCATACTTAGCCCATGGGCTCGAAATATACCCTAAGGCTCATGAGAACCCTCGGGCCTTCCCTTGGATCTCTAGCCCAATCTACTTGGAGTCTTCTACCCAATTCCCTTGTGGGGTAGGATTGCATCATTCCCTCCACCTTGGAAAGGATTTGACCTCAAATCCCGAGGTTCTTCATACTCTGGGCTCCTTCCCTCAACACCTGTAAAAAGAACAAAAACATATGTATTAGTGGTGTTCGGTATGTTGAAGTAAGGTAAGGTCTGAAAACCCATTTCCTGGGCATCTTCCCATGAAGGAACATGGTTTCTTACCACCTCAATGAGTGGTGCTACAAGTATAGAAAAATATGGGACAAACCTTTGGTAAAAGTTTGTTAAGTCATGGAAGCCCCAAATTTTTCTTATAGTTGGTGGAGTGGACCACTCAGGAATGACCTTTATTCTCTTAGGGTTCATGGGAACCCCTTGATCACTATTTGAAAAATTAAGAAAAGTAACGCAATAAAACATACCTTCTTCTGTATTTTCATATTGATTATTCCTACCAAAAAGTATGAGAAACCTAAGGTATCCCATATGAGTACCTAAGTCTGTATTGAAACTAAAAATAAGAACAAACCTACCTAATGGGTCCCTATGTACACACACCATGAAGATGTTAGGTGTACGAGTGATTTTACAAAAGAGGGTTGCACCACTCAAAACATTCATCATACCACCTATTTTAGGGACTTGGTGCCTAATAATACCTATTTTGGGCACCAACAAAGCACAAGGATTTTAGCTCTTGCGAACCAAACCCTTATCCAACAACTTTTTTACTTGAGGAATAAACTCAAGCCCAAGAGGTGTGGCAATGCTAGCAAGTGTCTTTTTACAAAAGAGAAAATGTGGAGGTTGTCTAAGAGGGAACGTTTCTTTAATGTTTGTCTTTATTGTAAAATGAGTTTCCTTCTTAGCTAAACTCTTGGAGGAGACACTTACCTCCTTACACTTCTCTTTAACCACTAATGGTTGTCCTTCTTCTTGGGGGTAGATTTCTTCACTAGATTCTTCCCCTTTTGCTTCTTCACTTTCACTAGAGGAAGGTGAAGTAGTAGCCTCATCTTGGCTACTATAAATGTCTTGGCCCCTCATAATCATGGTTTTTGTGGTGGGGCATTGAGAAGTAATGTGTCCTCTTGCAAGACATTTAAAGCACTTTATAGAGCTAGTTTTCTCTTGCATACTAGCCTCAGGGGCTTGCTTTTCTATTGTCTTCCCCTTATCATCTTTGGGCTTAGAAGGTGTCACCCCTAAGATGCCTTGACCTTGGTCTTTCTTTGGATAAGAGTGAGAGCCATAAGATTTTGAAGTAGACTTGCTTTTAAGTTGTTGCTCTACCCTTATTTCCCAATCTAAGTTAGCCTCTACATTGTCCTTTCCATGGAAGTATGAGAGGTTAATGTTAGCCTCTTGAGGCTTTATTTCCTTTTCTCTTCTATGGGAGTGAGGTCTAAGATGTGACCTATGCCTTCCTTCGTAATAGTCACGAAGTTCTTCACTTAGGCTCTTGCAAGAGTTATGACTACTATAGGAGGCATGTTTTTCTCTTTTCATTTCTTTCATTATTTTTCTTCTTTCTTCCTCTCTTATTTTCTTTCTTTCATCTTGACTTATTTCTTCCACTCTTTTTTTCCCTTTTTCTTTTCTCTCTTGTTTTTCTTTCCATAACTTGAGGGAAATCAACTCATATAAGATTCTAGATAAAGGGTCTTTATGACTAGTACCCTCGCCATTAACACTAGATGAATGATGACTCATGTTGGTTCCTAAGTTGTGGTTCTTTCTTGTTGGAGGTTTGAAAACAAAAAGGTAAAAGAAACTATGGTTGAAAGTAGCCAAAATAAACACTAAAAGAGGTGTGAAAGATAAGGTAAAAAAAAAAACTAATTGGTAAAAGGAAAGCTATCTAGGCGGTTTGACAATGGAAGGTAAAGGAAATAAGCTATGAAAGTAAGCAAGAAATTTAAACTAGGCGAATGCTAAGAGTGTTTGGATGACCACATTCAAGGTTCCCAACAAAATACTCACTAACCTAAGGAAAAATTGCCTAAAATTATTACACACAAATGGAAGTTTGGTAACCTATTGGAGGCTCCCAACACACTTCCAATGAAAGGCCTTTTTGTTACAAAACTTGAAAGCAATGAAGGTAAGTAAATTGCAAATTACAAAATTACAAAACGGTCCTCAATTTTGGTGGTTGTTCTCTCTTTGGTGATTCACTAAATTTGGAGATATTCTTAGTCCAATAGCTCTTAAGGTGGTTGGCCCCTTTCTTCTTGACTCAAATTCTTCAAGGGATGGCACCAATCCTCCTTCCAATTCCCTATATGGCAACCCACAAACAAGGAAACAAAGAGACAAGCAATAACCAAAGACCAAAAAAAAATGAAATGAAATCTAAACCAATGGATTTTTAACAAGACAATTTTTTAAGGATTACTCAACAATTAAAGCAATGAAAAGGACATAGAAGCAAGCTAGGACTCAAAGAGAAACTTAGAATGGCTCTAGAGTAGAGTAAAAAAACTACAAAAAAAAAAAAGACTCAACAAACCTCTAGCTTTGGCACTTGATTTCATAGTAATTTTCAATTGAAATTTCGGAACTAAGATTGGTATAACATAGGCACCAATTATAGAATAAATTTTGAGCCAAAACAACAAGCACACTTCCCCTTTCACCTTTTTTTTTCTGGATACTGATTTTCCTGCCAACTTGTATGATTTTTCGTATTTTTTACTTTTATCCAAATCACTTAGTTCTTTTTTTATAACTTTTTTTCAGATGTCTAGAAAAGTCAGTAAAAATTTCAGCTCAAAATTCAAAGTAACCAATTCTCAGTAATTTTTACAAGTTTGTATGTCCAAGCTTCCAGCACCAGCGATTTTGTTTTTTAAGCATGGTATATTGATTGCCTTGGGCTTACTTTCAACCTTCCTATGTATGTTGAACTCACTAGTATTGTTTACCATAGTTTTAGGAGTTCAATATTCACTTAGGATCAACATTTCAGCCAGCAATTCAATCACCAAAACTCAAATTCACAATAGACACAATCATAAGGAAACCTAAAAGTTCAAGAAAAGGTTCACAATCAAAGACTCTCTAAGAATTTTGCATGAACATGTTAAGGACTAATTAACATGAAAGATTTGACTCAAATCAAATAATAGGCTAAAAGAATTTCATACACTCATGAACAAATGAGTTAGACACAGAAACAAGAAAATAAAATTCAGCACAACATAAGAAATCTTATGTGACAAGTTTCATGACTAGACATGACTTCTATGACAAAACTACAATAGGTGAACAAGTCACTCTAGATTTTTGAGGTTTTCTTCTACTTTAATATTTTTGTAAGAATTTTATGATTTAGGTTTCAGCCACAAAAAATAACAAGACAAAACTCAAAGGAACCTAAACTCAACACAATTCATGGTTCAAGAACAAGAACAAGAAATTTTAACCATAGAAAATCAAATCTAGCTTCTATAGCAAGTTTAATTGGTGGAAACTCTAAAGAATCATGTTAAAAACATTTAGCACAAGACATGTGAGGAGATACATGGAGAAAAAATGAAGAAACAACAATGGAAGAGAAGGTAAAGCAAAAAATTAATGGAGGTTTAAGGAGCACCTACTTGAAGCTCTTATGCTCTGATTACCACTTGATGGAACTTGCTTGTGGAGCTTCTATGGAGGCTGGATCTTTGAGCTTCAATGAGGTCCTTTAATGGCGATTTTCCACCATGGAGATGCAGCGGAAGACAAAGGAGAAGAGGTAAGAGGCGGCGCCATCCACTAGGGAATAAGCCTTGGAAGAAGGAGCTTCACCACCAAGATGAGACTGGGATAAGAAGCTTGGAGAGGATGCTTCAATGGAGGAAAAGAAAGAGGGAGAGAAAGAGAGAGGGGGAGCACGAAATTGAAGGAAGAAAAAGAGAGAGAAGTTGAACTTTGAGTTATGTCTCACAAGACTCTCATTCATCAAATTTACAACAAGTGTTACACATTCTTCTATTTATAGACTAGGTAGCTTCCTTGAGAAGCTTTCTTGAGAAAACTTCCTTGAGAAGCTTCTTTGAGAAAACTTCCTTGAGAAGCTAGAGCTTAGCTACACACACCCCTCTAATAACTAAGCTCACCTCCTTGAGAAGCTTCCTTGAGAAGATTCCTAAAGAAGCTAGAGCTTAGCTACACATACCTCTCTAATAGCTAAGCTTACCTCCTACACACCCCCTATAATAGCTAAGCTCACCCATGGCAAAAAAAACATGAAAATACAAAAAAAAAAGTCCTTACTACAAAGACTACTCAATAGAATGGCCAAAATACAAGGCCCAGACGAAGGAAAAACCTATTCTAATATTTACAAAGATAATCGGGCTCATACTTAGCCCATAAGCTCGAAATCTACCCTAAGACTCATGAGAACCCTCGGGCCTTCCCTTGGATCTCTAGCCCAATCTACTTGGAGTTGCATCAGAGGAGGCCATGAATCTTGAAGTTGTGAAACTTTTCTCAAGATACTTGCTCTGATACCACTTGTTGGATCAAGTGGCCTCAGAATAATTAAGAAGGGGGGTTGAATTAATTATTAATGTGCCTTGACTAATTAAAATTTATCCTTCTTGATGTTACTAGATTCAATTGGGCTTTTACTACTAAGTTAAGAAAGTAAAGAACAATAACTTAACCAAAACTATAGCGGCAATTAAAAGTACACACCGGAAATTAAAGAGTGTAGGGAAGAAGAAGAAAAACACAAGATTTATACTGGTTCGGCAACAACCCGTGCCTACATCCAGTCCCCAAGCAACCAACGATTCTTGATATTTCTTTCAACCTTATAAAATCCTTTAGAAGCCAAAGATCCACAAGGGATGTACCCTCCCTTGTTCTCTTTAAACAACCAAGTGGATATACCCTCTACTTGAACTGATCCACAAGAGATGTACCCTCTCTTGTTCTCAGTATAACAACCCAAGTAGATGTACCCTCTACTTGTGCCATAAAGGATGTACCCTCCAATGTGTTAGGACAAAGAATTCTCAGGCGGTTAGTCCTTTGAAATCTTTTGTTTAAGGGGAAGGGAAGAATCAAAAGAATTCTCAGGCGGTTAGTCCTTTGAATTCTCTTGGAAAGAGAGAAGGGAGACACAAAAGAATTCAGGCGATTCATCCTTCTATTCTTTTGGCAAAGGGAGAAGAGAGACACAAAAGAATTCAGGCGATTAGTCCTTCTATTCTTTTGGCAAAGGGAGAAGAGAAGAAAAGATAGCACACTTTTGTTTTTGCAGAATTTTCACTTGCTGAAAAACAAAACTTAGAAAGCTTTTTGGCAAAGGAAGAACAAGAAGAGAGATGAGTAGAAAGGAATTCTTAGAAGTTTCTCAAATATTGTTAAAGAGTTGTAAAAGTTCTATTGAATGCAAGTCAAGGTCTTACTTTTATAGACTCTTCATGTCTGGTCAAGAAAACAATTGGAAGAGTTATAACCTTGAGCAAATCATGTCAAGAGTTACAAATTTTGACCTTTTATTCAAAATTTATCACTGGTAATCGATTACCATAATCATGTAATCGATTACACAATGCATTTTATGAAAAGTTGTGACTCTTCACAATTGGATTGGAATTCCAACGTTCAAATACACTGGTAATCGATTACCAATATAGTCTAATCGATTACACTATTTGAAAAATATTTTGGAACGTCGCAAATCAGTTAAAACCATTTTGAAATCAAATTTGGTCACTAGTAATCGATTACATGAAACTGGTAATCGATTACCAGAGTAAATACTCTGGTAACTCAGAAAATTTTTGAGAAAACTCTTTTGAAAAACAAATATGTGCTATGTTTGGATATTTTGAAAAAAATACTTCCCTTGTGAAGTCTTGACTATTGCTTCTCGATTTCTTCTCTTGAATCTTGAAATCAACTTCTCTTGAATCTTGATCTTGATTGTTCTTGAATCTTGAATTTTGAAACTTAATTGTTCTTGAATCTTGATTCTTTGAGACTTGATTCTTGAAGCCTGATTCTTTGGAACTTTCTTAACTCTTGATTCTTTGGCATCATCAAAATAATCTTGCAAGTCATTGCTTCCACAGGTTTAGGACGGAACAACGATGGAATGGCCAACTTGGTAGAATTCAAGGAAAACCGCGGGAGTTTTGGAGTAGGCTATAGGCCCACGTGTGCAGATGTGAGAAGAAGCGCCTGATGCAATCCTACCCCCAAGGGCATTGGATAGAAGACTCCAAGAAGATTGGACCAAAGATGCAAGAGAAGGCCCTAGGATTCTCATGAGCCTTAGGGTAGATTTCGGGCCCATGGGCTAAGTATGAGCCCACTTATCTTTGTACATATTAGACTAGGATGTCATTATATTTGATCCTTGTATTTAGGGCTCCATATTGTAGGTAGGGTACCCTAGAAATATAGGATTTTTCAGCCCTTGTATTTTGGGCACCTAGACTAGTTTTTGTATAAGGGGTAGTTTTGTAATTTCACATGAACTAGGTGAATATTTGTGTGTGGTTGGAAATAAAATTAATTGAATTGGTAGAAGCCCAATCCAATTAAATTTTAGAAGGGGAGGTGAGCATTTCCTTACTACACCCCATTGCAACATCATATAGTCACACTTTGTGCATGCCCTTCATGCTTTACATGCCTCATGACACCTAAGCACACTTAGTGGAGAATCTTGGAATTGATCTTGGATTAGTGGGCTAAACCATAACTAAAATTCACTAATCATAATTTGTGAAATTTTGGCTCCAAAGTTTGGCTCCACAAATTCAATTTCAAATTCAAGTGAAATTTGAATTGAAATTCAAATTTCCCTCCAATTTTGTGTGACACTTAGGCTATAAATAGAGGTCATGTGTGTGCATTTTTTTTCAACTTTGATCATTTGAATATTAAACTTCAGATTTCAAAGCTCATTTAGAGCACAAAATTTCGTGCTCTTCTCTCCCTCTCCCCTCATTCATCTCCTTCTTCCTCCAAGCTCTAATCCATGGCCTCCTATGGTGGTGAGCTTCTTCTAGACTCATCTTCTCCTTGAAGTGGCGTCTCCTCTCTCTCTTCCTTTCTCCATTCCGCTGCCATTCATATTCCAAGAAGCAAAGGAATCCATTGATGAAGAAGATCCTAGGCCTACAAGCTCCAATGGAGCTTACATCATGTGGTATCAAGAGCATCTTCATCTAGGTGATGTTCTTTAGCTTCCTCTATCTTTTTGTTCGGTGAATTCTCTTTAATTCCTTGTTCTTCATCTTATTCTCCATGTATATCCTCCATTTTCTTGTGGTTTGGTTCTGTTTAGAGTAGATTATAAAAAAATAAACCGATTAAATCTTAGATCTACACTTGTTCTTGCATTTCTAGGGTTCAAATTTTGTAGATCTACTCTTGAATCTTGTTTTTGTGTTCATTTTAGGTTCTATCATTTTTCATTCATAATATTCTTGAGCTGAAACCTAGATCTAAATTTTCTTCCAAAATATTGATTAGAAAAAAAACACAAAAATCTAAGTGTAAATCACTTAATCCATGTTGTCTTAGAGTCATGTTTAGTCATAGTAATTGTCACATTATGTTCTAAGTTTGTGTTGAATTTTTATTTTGTTGATTGAATTCTAGATACATTTGTTCATGTATTCTTGTCATTCTTAGCCTAAATTTTGAATTTTGAGTCTAATTCATGCATGTTATTTAGTTCATAACATGCTATAAATCAATTCCTAGAAGTAGTCTTGTTCTTGAACTTTTTTTTGTTTTCTAAGTTTCCTACATGATGCCTATGATGAAGTTGAATTGTGGTGCTGAGTTGTGGCTGGATTTGTGGATCAAAACAAGTCTTAATCTCTCTTAAATTGTGTTATTCAAGATAATTGAGCATAAACAAACACAAATTGTAACTATCCAAGCGTTAAGCAACATAAACACTACTCTTGATTTCTAGGTTGAAATCGCTGGTGCTGGCAGCTTGAACATATGAACTTGTACAAATTACTGGGAATTGGTCACTACGTTTTCTGAGCTGAAAGTTTTACTGAATTTTCTAGACATCTGGAAAAAAATTATTAAAAAAGAACCAAGCTATTTGTATTAAAGGAAAAAATAAGAAAAATCGCACAAGTTGGAAGAAAAATCAGTGTCCAGGAAAAAAAAGTGAAAGGAAAGTGTGCTTGTTGTTTTGGCTCAAAATTTGTTCTATAATTGGTGCCTATTTTATACCAACCCTAGTTATGAAATTTCAATTGAAAATTATTGTGAAAAAAAGTGCCAAAACTAGAGATTTCTTGAGCCTTTTTTTTCGAGTTTTTCTACTCTACTTTAGAGCCATTCTAGGTTTCTCTTTGAGTCCTAGCTTGCTTTTTTGTGCTTTTCATTGCTTTAATTGTTGAATAATCCTTGGAAATTTTTATTGTTAAAAATCTATTGGTTTAGCTTTCATTTCAATTTTTTGGTCTTTGGTTATTGCTTGTCTCTTTGTTTCCTTGCTTGTGAGTTGCCATATAGGGAATTGGAAAGGAGGATTGGTGCCATATCTTGAAGAATTTGAGTCAAGAAGCAAGGGGCCAACCACCTTAAGAGCTATTGGACTAAGAAGCACTTCAAATTGATTGAAATACTAAAGATAGAATAGCCACCACAATTGGGGACTTTTTTTTTGTAATTTTGTAATTGGCAATTTGTTTTGCTTTCAAATTTTGTAACAAAAAGGCCTTTCATTGGAAGTAAGTTGGGAGCCTCCAATAGGTCACCCTACTTCCATTTGTGTGTAATAATTTTAGGCAATTTTCCCTTAGGATAGTGAGTGTTTTGTTGGGAACCTTAAATGAGGTCATCCAAACACTCTTAGGATCCGCCTAGTTTGCATTTCTTGCACTTTAATTTCTTGCTTACTTTCATAGCTTATTTCCTTTACCCTCCATTGTCAAACCACCTAGGTAGCTTGCCTTTTACCAATTAGTTTTTACCTTATCTTTCACACCTCTTTTAGTGTTTATTTTTGCTAGTTTCAACCATAGTTCCTTTTACCTATTTTTCAAACCCCCAACAAGAAAGAACCATAACTTAGGAACCAACATGAGTCTTCATTCTTCATCTAGTGTTAATGGTGAGGGTTCTACTCCTAAGGACCCCTTGTATAAGATATTAGATGAGTTGAGATCCCTTAAGTTGTGGAAAGAAAAACAAGAGAGAAAAGAAAAAGGTAAAAAAAGAGTGGAAGAAATAAGTCAAGATGAAAGAGAGAAAATAAGAGAGGAAGAAAGAAGAAAAATAATGAAAGAAATGAAAAGAGAAAAACATGCTTCCTATAGTAGTCATGACTCTTACAAGAGTTTAAGTGAAGAACTTAGCGACTATTATAGAGGGCGTCATAGTTCACATACTAAACATCACTTCCAAAGAAGAGAAAAGGATAGAAGGCCTCAAGAGGTTAACATTAGCCTCCCATATTTTCATGGAAAAGATAATGTTGAGGCTTACTTAGATTGGGAAATGAAGGTTGAACAACTCTTTGCTTGCCATCATATTAGCGAAGAGAGAAAAGTTCCATTGGCTACCCTTAACTTTCAAGGGTATGCCCTCTATTGGTGGACTTCCCTTGTTAGGGAACGAAGGATTCATGGGGATCCTCCAGTAGAGTATTGGAATGATCTTAAGAGTGCCCTTAGGAAGAGGCACATTCCCTCCTACTATAAAAGAGAGCTTATGGACAAGCTCCAAAGGCTTAGACAAGGGAGTATGAGTGTTGAAGAATATAGACAACAAATGGAACTACTCCTTTTAAGAGCTGGACTTAGGGAAGAGGAAAGAACAAGCATAGCTAGGTTCCTTAGTGGACTTAATATGGAAGTGAGGGACAAGGTTGAACTCCTTCCATATAGGGACCTAGATGAGCTAGTCCAACTTTGTATAAGAATGGAGCAACAACTTAAAAGAAAGCCTTCTTCAAAATCTTATGGCTCTCACTCTTATCCAAGGAAGGACCAAGCCCATGGAATTTTGGGGGATGCAGCTTCAAAACCTAAGGAAGATAAGGGTAGGACCATAGAGAAATACACCCCTAAGACTA
Organism: Glycine soja; assembly: GCF_004193775.1. Taxonomy (NCBI): domain Eukaryota; kingdom Viridiplantae; phylum Streptophyta; class Magnoliopsida; order Fabales; family Fabaceae; genus Glycine; species Glycine soja. The sequence continues at coordinate 38,203,531 of NC_041016.1, read as the reverse complement.
GTTCCCAAGAAAGGACTAGCAATATTAAATGCTTCAAATGTCTTGGGACAGGTCACATTGCCTCTCAATGCCCCACAAAGAAAACCATGATCATGAGGGGTTAAGACATTTATAGTAGTCAAGAGGAGACTACTTCTTGCCCTTCCTCTAGTGGAAGTGAAGATGAAGTAAGGGGTGAAGAGTCTAGTGAGGGAGTCTACCCCCATGAAGAAGGTGACCTATTAATGGTTAGAAGGCTCCTTGGAGGTCAATCTTGTGATCTATCTCAATCCCAAAGAGAGAACATCTTTCATACAAGATGCAAAATTTTAGATAAAACTTGTTCTCTCATTATGGATAGTGGATCTTGTTGCAATTGTTGTAGCACAAGATTAGTTTCCAAGTTGAACCTCACTATCATTCCCCACCCAAAACCTTATAAACTTCAATGGCTCAATGAGCAAGGGGAAATGATAGTTGACCAACAAGTGAAGGTACCTTTCTCCATTGGGACATATAAGGATGAAGTTAATTGTGATATAGTTCCCATGGAGGCAGGACATATTCTTTTAGGAAGGCCATGGCAATTTGATAGGAAGATAATTTACAATGGCCTAACTTATGAAATTACCCTCACCCATCTTGGCACTAAATTTGTGTTGCATCCTCAAACACCTTCACAGGTGGCCAAAGATTAACTGACTCTGAAAGATAAGAGGGATGAGGAAGAAAAACTAGAAAAACAAAAGAAAAAGAAGGATAGTAAGGCCTTGTCTTCAAAGGCCAAGGGGAAGGAAAAGGAGGAAAATGATTCTTCCAAGAAGATTGTTAAGAAGGAAAATCATTTTGCAAAAAAAGGTGATATTATAATAGCACTCCTTCTTAAAAAATCTTTCTACCTTCTCCTATCAAGGGAAACATCCCTTAGCACCGCCATACCTCTAGAGCTTGAGGTTATTCCTCAAGTAAAGGAGTTGTTGGATGAGGGTTTGGTTCGCAAGAGCTTAAATCCTTGTGCTTTGTTGGTGTCTAAAATAGGTATTATTAGGCACCAAATCCCTATGATAGGTGGTATGATGAATGTGTTGAGTGGTGCAACACTCTTTTGTAAAATCACTCATGCACCCAACATCTTCATGATTTGTGTACATAGGGACTCATTAGGTAGGTTTGTCGTAATTTTTTTGTAGGAATAATCAACATGAAAATAAAGAAAAAGGTATGTTTTATTCCATTACTTTCCTTTACTTTTTAAATAGTGATCAAGGGCTTCCCATGGACCCTAAGAGAATAAAGGTCATTCTTGAGTGGCCTACTCCACCAAGTATAAGGGAAATTTGGGGCTTCAATATCTTAATAAACTTTTACAAAAGGTTTGTCCCATATTTTTCTATACTTGTAGCACCACTCATTGAGTTGGTGAGGAACTATATTCTCTTATGGGAAGACAGCCGGGAAAGGGGTTTTCAGTCCTTACCGTACTCTAACATACCCAACATCACTAATACATATGTTTTTATTCTTTTTACAGGTGTTGAGGAAAGAATTAATGAGTTTCAAGAACCTCTGGATTTGAGGTCAAATCCTTTTCAAGGGAGAGGGAATGATGCAATCCTACCCCCCAAGGGCATTTGATAGAAGACTCCAAGAAGATTGGACCAAAGATGCAAGAGAAGGCCCTAGGGTTCTCATGAGCCTTAGGGTAGATTTCGGGCCCATGGGCTAAGTATGAGCCCACTTATCTTTGTACATATTAGACTAGGATGTCATTATATTTGATCCTTGTATTTAGGGCTCCATATTGTAGGTAGGGTACCCTAGAAATAGAGGATTTTTCAGCCCTTGTATTTTGGGCACCAAGACTAGTTTTTGTATTAGGGGTAGTTTTGTAATTTCACATGAACTAGGTGAATATTTGATGTGTGTGGTTGGAAATAAATTTAATTGAATTGGTAGAAGCCCAATCCAATTAAATTTTAGAGGGGGAGGTGAGCATTTGCTTACTACACCCCATTGCAACATCATATAGTCACACTTTGTGCATGCCTTTCATGCTTTACATGCCTCATGACACCTAAGCACACTTAGTGGAGAATCTTGGAATTGATCTTGGATTAGGGGGCTGAACCATAACTAAAATTCACTAATCATAATTAGTGAAATTTTGGCTCCAAAGTTTGGCTCCACAAATTCAATTTCAAATTCAAGTGAAATTTGAATTGAAATTCAAATTTCCCTCCAATTTTGTGTGACACTTAGGCTATAAATAGAGGTCATTTGTGTGCATTTTTTTTCAACTTTAGATTTCAAAGCTCATTTAGAGCACAAAATTTCGTGCTCTTCTCTCCCTCTCCCCTCATTCATCTCCTTCTTCCTCCAAGCTCTTATCCATGGCCTCCTATGGTGGTGAGCTTCTTCTAGACTCATCTTCTCCTTGAAGTGGCGTCTCCTCTCTCTCTTCCTTTCTCCATTCCGCTGCCATTCATCTTTCAAGAAGCAAAGGAATCCATTGATGAAGAAGATCCTACGCCTACAATCTCCAATGGAGCTTACATCAGCGCCCTAGAGAGGAGTAGCAGGGGCATGGGCCAACAATAAGGGCCACAAGTGAAAGAGGCCCATCCATGTCACATCAGATAGAGTTTCATGAGTGCGGGCTAGAGGTGTGAAGAGCAAGTCACCATGATACACGACGAAGCCCCCCAAGACCATTCAAACTGGGTACAACCGTGCCTTCCTGATTTCCAATTAGGAAACTGGCAAGTTGTTGAACGACCCAAAGTTTCCGTGGTGGGCATAATGTAATTCGTTAGTTTTAACCCTACAGCAGCAGGTCCTAGGCTTTAGGGTTTTCTCCCTGTTATGGCGTTATGTCTTTTTTCTATCAAGATATATAATATAATATCTTTCCTTCATTTTTTCTTGCACCTTCACCCATTCTCATTCATCTACATTTTTATTTCTATTGCGATTAAACGGTACAGATCTGACGACGAGTCCGGTGAAGGTACTAATACCGAGGACCCTGACATTGATTTTGAACGAATAGCAAGCCAATCCGAGGATGGAGAAGATGAAGATATGGGGTTTTCCCTAGAGCTAGAAAGGATGGTCGTTCAGGAAGACCGAGAGATGAAGCCACACCGAGAAGAAACGGCAATCGTAAACTTGGGTGTTGGCGAGGAAAGAAAAGAGGTAAAGGTTGGTACAGGCATGACCACACCGGTCCGAGATGAATTGGTGGTTTTGCTACGAAACTACCAAGACATCTTCGCTTGGTCGTACCAAGATATGCCCGGTTTGAACCCCGACATTGTACAACATCGGTTACCGTTGAATCCCAGTTGTTCACCGGTAAAACAAAAGCTAAGAAGGATTAAGCCTAAGATGTCCTTAAAGATCAAAGAAGAGGTGAAAAAGCAGTTCGACCCTAGCTTTTTGGCTGTGGCTCGGTACCCCAAATGGGTGGCCAATATTGTGTCAGTCCCTAAGAAGGATGGGAAGGTACGGATATGTGTGTGGACTATCGGGACCTAAACCGAGCCAGTCCAAAGGATAACTTCCCTTTACCACAAATCGATGTCCTTGCAGATAACACAGCCAATTTTGCTTTGTTTTCCTTCATGGACGGGTTCTCGGGTTACAATCAGATAAAGATGGCACCGAAGGACATGGAGAAGACTATGTTCATCACCTTGTGGGGAACCTTCTATTATAAGGTGATGTACATTGGGCTCAAGAACCCCGGGGCAACCTATCAGCGGGCTATGATAGCATTATTCCACGATATGATGCACAAAGAGATTGAAGTCTACGTGGATGACATGATTGCCAAGTCTAGGACCAAGGAGGAACATCTCATCAACTTGCGGAAGTTGTTTGAGAGACTGTGGAAGTACCATTTAAGATTGGACCCCGCCAAGCGCACCTTCGGGGTCAAGTCGGGAAAATTGCTTGGTTTCGTCGTAAGTCAGAAAGAAATAGAGGTGGACCCCAAAAAGGTAAAGGCCATCCTAGAGATTCCTGAGCCGTGCACCGAAAGGCAAGTTTGAGGTTTCTTGGGGCGCCTGAACTATATAGCAAGGTTCATATTGTAGCTCACCACTACCTGTGAGCCTCTCTTCAAACTTTTGCACAAGAATCAGTCGATCCAATGGAACGACAACTGTCAAGTGGAATTCAGTAGGATCAAGCAATGCCTTATGAACCCTCCTGTGCTGATGACACCAATGCCCGAGCAACCTTTTATCCTATACATGACAGTGTTGGATGAGTCGATGGGGTGTATGCTAGGGCAGCATGACGATTCTGGAAAGAGAGAACAGGTTGTCTATTACTTGAGCAAAAAGTTCACTGCCTACGAGATGAACTACTCTCTGCTGGAAAGGACGTGTTGTGCCTTGGTATGGGCATCCCATCGTCTAAGGAAGTATATGTTAAGCCATACTCTTGGTTGGTATCCAAGATGGACCCAGTCAAGTAAATTTTTGAGAAACCCGCTCTTAGAGGATGGATCGCTCGATGGCAGGTTCTACTATCTAAGTTTGACATTGTCTATGTCACTCAAAAGGTGATAAAAGGAAGCGCCTTGGTAGACTATCTGGCTCAGCAACCTTTCAATGAATACCAGCCCATGCATCCGGAGTTTCCAAATGAAAACATCATGGCTTTGTTCGGGGAGAAGGTGAAGGATGAGGATAGGGATAAGTGGATTATGTGGTTCGACGGTGCATCCAATGCCCTAGGCCATGGGGTTGGGGTGGCTTTGATCTATCCCGATAACCAATGCATTCCCTTCATGACCAGATTGGGCTTCGATTGCACGAATAATATGGTTGAATACGAGGCATGCGCCCTCAGAATCCAAGAGGCAATTGATTTTAACGTCAAATTGTTCAAAGTGTACAGAGACCCAGCCTTGGTAATTCACCAGTTGAGAGGAGAATGGGAAACTAGGGATCACAAGTTGATACCCAATCAAGCCTACATCAAGAAACTAGCTGAGTTCTTCGACGAGGTCTCCTTCCACCACGTTCCCAGAGAGGAAAATCAAATGGCTGATGCGCTTGCCACTCAGGCATCCGTGTTTCAGCTAACCCCACATGGAAACTTGCCATACATCGAGTTCAGATGTTGCGGCAAGCCCACACATTGCTTCTTGATAAAAGAGGAGCAAGACGGTAAACCATGGTACTTCGACATCAAGCGGTACGTAGAGTATAAAGTGTATCCACAGGGGGCTTCTGACATCGATAAGAGGACATTGCATAGGTTGGCAGCTAGTTTCTTTCTAAGAGGTATCCTGTACAAGCGAAATCATGATATGGTTTTTCTCCGATGTGTGGACATTAAAGAAGCCAAGCAAATGCTCGTGGAGGTACATGAAGGGTCCTTTGGGATGCATGCTAATGGGCATGCCATGGCCAGAAAGATTCTAAGGGCAGGCTATTATTGACTCACCATGGAAAGCAAGTGCCAGGCATTCGCGGACAATGTCAATAGATGTCAATATATGGGGAATAGATGTGATCGGAGCCATTGAGCCCATGACTTCGAACGGACATCGCTTCATCTTGGTTGTGATCGACTACTTCACCAAATGGGTTGAAGCTGCTTCATACTCCAGTGTGACAAGGAGCGTAGTGGTTAGATTCATCAAGAAGGAGATAATATGCTGGTATGGGTTGCCCAGGAACGAACAATGCCATCAACCTGAATAACAAGATGATGAAGGAAATGTGTGAGGATTTCAAGATCCAACACCTTAATTCCACGCCTTATAGGCCCAAGATGAATGGGGCGGTTGAGGTGGCCAACAAGAACGTCAAGAAGATCATTCAGAAGATGACGCTGTCATACAAAGATTGACATGAGATGCTCCCTTTCGCGCTGCGTTGTTACCAAACCTCAGTGCGCACATCAACTAGGGCAACTTTGTTTTCGTTGGAAAACGGAATGGAAATCGTACTGCCGTTTGAAGTAGAGGTCCCTTCTTTAAGGATTCTGGCAGAGTCCGGGTTGAAAGAATCGGAGTGGGCCCAAGTGCGTTTTGATCAACTCAATCTTATAGAAGGTTGTTAGACAAGTGGCCTCAGATATCTTAAGAAGGGGGGGTTGAATTAAGATATTCCAAACTATTTCCCCTAATTAAAAATCTATTTCACTTTTTACTCAAGTTATGAATTCCCTTAATGACAATCTTCTTAAATATTAATTCAAATGAAACAATTTGAATATGAATATAAAGCAATAATAAATAAAGGAGATTAAGGGAAGAGAAAATGTAAACTCAGTTTTATACTGGTTCGGCCACACCCTTGTGCCTACGTCCAGTCCCCAAGCAACCTGCTTGAGAGTTCCACTATCTTGTAAATTCCTTTTACAAGTTCTAAACACACAAGGACAATCCTTCCTATGTGTTTAGAGATCCTTTACAACAAGAGACTCACAGTCTCTTAATCCCTTAGAGAATGAGAAGAAGAAGAAGAACAAATCTCTCTAGAAAGAGATGGATTTTACAGGTTGAGCACTCAAATAATTCCTTAATGAATTGCAATTGAATTGGCCAAGGAATTCTTAAGAGGATAAAATGAATTTGCTCTTTGAGAGGATAGACACTTGTTGTTCTGAAAATCTCTCAGCAATTTCGTGTTTAAGTCACATATATATAGACCATTGGTGGTCATGAATAAAGCCTTTGAAAAGTTGTGACTCTTGAAATTATTTTTCTGAAAATCCTGTCTGGTAATCGATTACAGTGATTGTGTAATCGATTACAGCTTTTAAAATTTGAATTAAAACGTTTACTAACTGCTGGTAATCGATTACCAAAATTGTGTAATCGATTACACAGTCTAAAATTTCGAATTCAAATTTTTGTAGCTATTATAAAACGTATTTGGCCACTGGTAATCGATTACATCCTCTGGTAATCGATTACCAGAGAGTAAAACCTTTGAGAAACACTTTTTTAATTTAAATCACTTGGCCAAACCTTTGCTAATTCAATTAGGAATTCCCTTCCTAATATTCTAGTGATCATCTTGATGTTGTGACTTGTATTCTTGAAGTATTGTCTTGAATTTTAATCTTGAAAAGCCCATTTGCATTAATTGCAACACATCATCATGATCATCATCAAAACATCAAAGGCAATTGCATCTACAATCTCCCCCTTTTTGATGATGACAATACAATACCTAAAATCAAGATTCAAGCAAGCAACAAACAATTGTATATAGATAAAATGTGCATGCGTTTACTCCCCCTATATTTCGGAATTCATGATCACTTGATTTCTAAGTTTGTTAAGCTTTTTCTTAAGCTTTTTCTACAACCTTTTCTCCCCCTTTGGCAACATCAAAAAGCCAAAGAACTCGGAAATCAACACAGATATAACAATGGAGTAGGAAGATATAGATATCAGAGTATAAAACACAATAAGCCAAACTCACAAAGAAGAAGTAATCAAACCAGAATCCAAATAACTTAAAATGTCAACAACCACAAAACATCCAAGACTGAAAGTTAAAAAAAAAACACAAGATAAATAAGCAAAGTACTTAGCAAAATAGTGTAAATTCTAAGAAACTAAAAGCCAAAATACACGGCTTATAAAAGACATATAATCAGAAACTAAAATCTAAGAAGACGGAGGTGGTGGTGGAAGATCGAAACTCAGACGAATGTATCCGACATCCTCTTCAAGCTGTGTAAGGCGAATGTCCATACCGGCAAAGCGTGAATCTAACGAGTCGAAGCGGTCACCAACATAAGAAAGAAGACCCCGTAATTCGGAGAGGACTTCATTCATGAGTGCGGAATCTTCACGTTGAGGGGGAGGTGAAGGAGTACGTTCATCTTGAGGAGGGAGTGCATCCTTCTTCAGCCATTGTCCATTCCGATCTTTACGATACCCAAAGGAGGTCACTGCACCAGCACCAATTGCAAAAGAACGCTTGACTTGAACAAAGGGTTCATCATCAAGCGGAATTTGAAAATGACGCAAAAACAAAGTAATCAATTGTGGATAAGGAAGAGGTGCATTATCCCGTAATGCCTTATGCATTCGGTACCGAACCAAATGGGCCCAGTCGATCTGACGACCGGTAAGAAAAGCCCACATAAGAATCAAATCCTCCTCAGAGGCTTGTGCTAAATTTGAAGACCGAGGAAGCAAAATTCTAACAATGATATAATGCATGATGCGATTATCAAATGTTAATGACCCGGCCAGCAATCTACCGGTCATTTCAGCTTGATCATTGCAGACCATGCGACGAGCATCATGACTCGAATAATCGAATTTCCAGTCATCAACAATGGTGCCCTCAAAAGGTGCACCTTGACTGGGTAAATGAGTCAAAGAAAAGAATAGTGACTGATCAATGACCATAGAAGTACCATGCACCTCAGACATAATGATACCATCCTGAATTTTTAAATTGCAGTAGAAGACTTTTACAAGTTTAGGATAATATGGCAATTTTAATGACATGAAATCAACAAGACCAGAATTTTGAAACACTTGATAGCAATCAAACGTTTCATCATTAAAGAACTCTACGTCTAGGTACTTAGGGTCTAAGATTATTCTTGAAGAAAACTGAGAAAGGTACCGTAGACGTTGATCATCGGATGAAAACAATGTTGATGATCTTGGAGATGACAAAGAAGGAGGAATAGGTGCTGTGGGTGCTCCGGATGGGCCGTGGTGGCGATGGGCAGCAGCAACAGCGGTGGAGGATGATCCCTTTCTCTTCTTTGATGGCTCTGCCATTTGATGAAGTTTTTATAGATTTTGATCGGTGGAAGTGAAAGAGAAGTGAAAAAGAGGAAGATTGGGCTTTACGGGACGTGATTTGGTGAAGAATTGAGTGAGAATCGAAGGTTTGAAGTTCTAGGTATGGAGGAAAACGTGGAGGAGGCTTTGGCTGCGCAGCAGCTCTGATTTCGTGAGTATTTATAGAAGATGACGCATTGTAATCGATTACAGGTATTGGTAATCGATTACAGGCCCAATAAGCCTTCTGGTAATCGATTACAGGATGTTGTAATCGATTACAGGTTGCCTGTTTATGTGTAATCGATTACACTGGGTGGTAATCGATTACCAGAGCCTATCCTAGGCTATTTTCTTAAGAGAATATCCATGTTTATGCTCAAATACATCCTATATGACTAATTTTCACTACTAATACACTAAATTCAATCATTCAATTATTATATACACAAGAAATCATAAATTCTATCATAAAAACAAGAATTCAAACATGATGAAACAAACAAAATAATCTACAATCAATAAGTAAGAGTAAATCAACCAATCAATCCCTATTTTTCTAAATCTCTTACATCTAAGAGACCTATTTCTCTTCTTATAGAGAAGAACACTTCCTTGGGGAGAGGTTTAGTGAAAATATCAGAAAGTTGATTCTTAGTATCAACAAATTCTAATACACAATCTCCCTTTAGGACATGATCTCTAAGAAAGTGGTGTCTAATCTCTATATGTTTAGTTCTAGAGTGTTGAACTGGGTTTTTGGATAAATTTATGGCACTAGTATTATCACATTTAATAGGTATGCGATCAAGAATGATGCCATAGTCAGATAATTGTTGCTTCATCCATAAAATCTGTGCACAACAACTACCGGCAGAGATATACTCCGCTTCAGCAGTAGATAAAGCAACACTGTTTTGTTTCTTACTATGCCATGAGACAAGAGCCGATCCAATAAATTGACAAGTTCCACTTGTACTTTTTCTATCAGTTTTAGATCCGGCAAAATCAGAATCAGAATATCCTATTAAGTTGCATGTTGAATTCTTAGGATACCATAATCCTAAATTTATTGTTCCTAATAGATATCTCATGATTCTCTTTACTGCACTTAAATGTGATTGTTTGGGGTTGGATTGAAACCTAGCACACATGCATACACTAAACATAATATCAGGTCTACTAGCAGATAAATAAAGAAGAGATTCGATCATACCTCGATATTGTTTTATGTCTATAGACTGACCAGATTCATCTTTATTTAAGTAAAAATTAGTGCTCATCGGTGTAGACATGTGTTTTGCACTATCCATCCCAAATCTTTTGATCAATTCCTTGCAGTACTTGGATTGACTGATGAATATACCTTCTTGAGTTTGCTTGATTTGTAATCCCAGAAAGTACTTTAGTTCTCCCATCATTGACATTTCAAATTCACTTTGCATATCAAGGGAAAACTCCTTGCACAATGAATCATTAGTGGATCCAAAAATTATATCATCAACATATATTTGAACCAACAAAATATCATTATGCTTTCTCTTTATGAACAATGTGGTATCCACTTTACCTCTGGAGAAATCTTTTTCTAGAAGAAAATTGCTTAAGCGTTCATACCACACCCTAGGGGCTTGTTTCAAACCATAAAGAGCCTTTTGTAATTTATAAACATGGTTTGGTTTATCAGGAATTTCAAAACCAGGGGGTTGTTCAACATATACCTCTTCTTGAATTAAACCATTTAGAAAGGCACTCTTAACATCCATTTGATAAAGTTTAAAGTCCATTATGGATGCATATGCCAAAAGCATTCTAATGGCTTCTAATCTTGCAACAGGAGCATATGTTTCTTCATAGTCTATTCCCTCTTCTTGATTATACCCTTTTGCTACTAACCTTGCTTTATTTCTAATAATTATACCATGTTCATCTAATTTATTTCTAAAAACTCATTTTGTTCCTATGACAGGATAATTTTCAGGTTTTTCTACTAATTTCCACACATTGTTTCTTTCAAATTGGTTTAGTTCTTCTTGCATGGCAATGATCCAATTATCATCTATTATGGCTTCTTTTATATTTTTAGGTTCAATCATGGATACAAAAGCCATATTATTGCATAAATCTTTAAGAGAGTGTCTAGTTTTTACCCCTTTTGAGATATCACCAATAATGTTGTCAAGGGGATGATCTCTTGAAGCTTTCCTTCTCTTGAAAGTTCATCATTGGATTTGACTTCTTCTGGAGGATCTTCATTGTTTCCCTTATCATTTCCTTTGGAATTTTGTTCATGAATGTTCATATGTTCTAAAGAATCTGCAATGTCATCTAGCATATTCTTTCTTGACAATATAGCATTAGATTCATCAAAGGTAACATGAATGGATTCCTCGATATTCATAGTTCTCTTATTATATATCCTATATGCTTTGCTTTGTAATGAATATCCAAGAAAAATGCCTTCATCAGATTTTGCATCGAATTTTCCTAGATTATCTTTACCATTATTAAGTACAAAGCAATTGCTACCAAAAACATGTAGATGAGAGATATTAGGTTTTCTACCATTAAATAACTCATATGGGGTTTTCTTTAAAATAGGTCTTATCAAGGCCCTATTCATGATGTAACATGCAGTATTGACAGCTTCAGCCCAAAAATACTTTGGAAGAGAAGTATCATTTAATAAAGTTCTTGCAATTTCTTCCAATGACCTATTTTTCCTCTCAACAACTCCATTTTGTTGAGGGGTTCTTGGTGCAGAAAAATTATGTTCAATACCATGTTCATCACAAAATAATTCAAAATCTTTATTTTCAAATTCACCCCTATGATCACTTCTAATGGATGCAATCTTGAGATTTTTCTTGTTTTGTATGACTTTAGCAAGTTTCCTAAATGCTTGGAATGAATCACTTTTATGTGTAATAAATAATGTCCAAGTATATCTAGAGAAATCATCAACTATAACTAGAGCATAGTAATTTCCTCCAAAACTCATGGTTCTAGATGGACCAAATAGATCCATATGCAATAACTGTAATGGTCGAGTGGTTGAAACAACATTTTTAGGTTTGAATGAGACTCTTGTTTGTTTGCCCTTTTGACATGCATCGCATAGTTTATCTTTTTCAAATTTCAATTTAGGCAAACCAACTACTAAATCTTTTGAAATTAATTTATTTAAGTAATCCATGTTTATGTGAGCAATTCTTTTATGCCATAACCATGGATCATCATCTTTACTAAGAAAGCAATGATTGTTTTCTTGTTTTATGCTTAAGTCTATCATGTAAACATTATTGACTCTATGTCCTACATGCTTTATATTAATGTCATGCTTATGTTCTATAAGACATTTCTGAGAATCAAATGATACTAGATAGCCTTTGTCACATAGTTGACTAACGCTAAGCAGGTTGTGCTTAAGGCCTTCAACAAGTAGAACATTTTCAATGGAGTTTGAAGAATTTGTACCTATTTTACCCACTCCAAGAATTCTACCTTTGTTGTTGTCACCATATGTTACATGCCCGCTTTTCTTTGGAGATATATGTGTAAAATTTGATGCATCTCCAGTCATATGTTTTGAGCATCCGCTATCTATGTACCACTTCTTTCTCAAAGATACCTCTTCATCACTTTCGTAACTTTTGGCCATAAGGCAGAGATTTATCTCTTCATTTTCAGAATCTTCAGAGGATTCCAAATCATTTTCATCCCATGTGATGTATGCTTTCTTCAGTTTCTTTTCACTATGATTTTTCTTTTCAGATTTTTCCATCTTTTTCTTGAAGATGGGACAATCAACCCTCAGATGTCCAAGTTGATTGCATTCAAAGCATTTTAGAGTAGAGGATGAATTTTATGTCCTTCTCTTTGATTTAAAATTTGGTCGCCTCTGATTTCCTCTTACTTTAAGAAACTTGTTGAATCTTTTTACAAAGAGACTTAGATCATCATCATCATTTGGATCATTATCCTGATCACTTTCTTCTTGAATTGAGGATGATGCTTTAAGAGCAATTCCTTTCTTTTTCTTGTCATTTTCTTCATTTTGGTGCAATCTCAATAGTTCCATCTCGTGTTCCTGCAACATTCCAAATAAAGTGGCAAGAGACATGTTAGACAAATCTCTTGATTCAGAAATGGCCGTTACTTTGGGTTGCCATTCTCTACTTAAACATCTTAACACCTTGTTTATAAGATCCTCATTTTGAAATTCTTTGCCTAAGGCTGCTAGATGATTTACTATATGTGTAAATCTCTTTTGCATACTCTGAATATTTTCATTTGCATTCATTCTAAATAATTCATACTCATGAGTTAGTGCGTTTATCCTAGATCTTTTAACATCTGTAGTTCCTTCATGTGTTAATCGAAGAGTGTCCCACATTTCCTTAGCACTCTTACAATTTGAAACCCTGAAATATTCATCCATTCCTAGGGCAGATGTTATTATGTTTTTGGCTTTTAAGTTGTATTGTACTCGTTTTCTATCCTCTTCAGACCATCTATCTCTAGGTTTTTCTATGGTTATGCTTTCACTTGATGAACTACCATCTATTGAAACTCTTTCTACTGTGGTAGGTATATAAGGCCCTATTTCTATGGCTTCCCAGATATTTAGATCTATTGCCTCGATAAAAATTTGCATTCGGGTTTTCCAGTAGTGGTAACCCTCTCCATTAAAGATTGGAGGTCTATTGATAGAATTCCCTTCTGGAAATAAGGAATTTGCTGAGGCCATCTTTTTCTTGAAGCTTCTAAACTTTATACAAGAATGAAGCTCTGATACCACTTGTTAGACAAGTGGCCTCAGATATCTTAAGAAGGGGGGGTTGAATTAAGATATTCCAAACTATTTCCCCTAATTAAAAATCTATTTCACTTTTTACTCAAGTTATGAATTCCCTTAATGACAATCTTCTTAAATATTAATTCAAATGAAACAATTTGAATATGAATATAAAGCAATAATAAATAAAGGAGATTCAGGGAAGAGAAAATGCAAACTCAGTTTTATACTGGTTCGGCCACACCCTTGTGCCTACGTCCAGTCCCCAAGCAACTTGCTTGAGAGTTCCACTATCTTGTAAATTCCTTTTACAAGTTCTAAACACACAAGGACAATCCTTCCTTTGTGTTTAGAGATCCTTTACAACAAGAGACTCACAGTCTCTTAATCCCTTAGAGAATGAGAAGAAGAAGAAGAACAAATCTCTCTAGAAAGAGATGGATTTTACAGGTTGAGCACTCAAATAATTCCTTAATGAATTGCAATTGAATTGGCCAAGGAATTCTTAAGAGGATAAAATGAATTTGCTCTTTGAGAGGATAGACACTTGTTGTTCTGAAAATCTCTCAGCAATTTCGTGTTTAAGTCACATATATATAGACCATTGGTGGTCATGAATAAAGCCTTTGAAAAGTTGTGACTCTTGAAATTATTTTTCTGAAAATCCTGTCTGGTAATCGATTACAGTGATTGTGTAATCGATTATAGCTTTTAAAATTTGAATTAAAACGTTTACTAACTGCTGGTAATCGATTACCAAAATTGTGTAATCGATTACACAGTCTAAAATTTCGAATTCAAATTTTTGTAGCTGTTATAAAATGTATTTGGCCACTGGTAATCGATTACCAAAGAGTAAAACCTTTGAGAAACACTTTTTTAATTTAAATCACTTGGCCAAACCTTTGCTAATTCAATTAGGAATTCCCTTCCTAATATTCTAGTGATCATCTTGATGTTGTGACTTGTAATCTTGAAGTATTGTCTTGAATTTTAATCTTGAAAAGCCCATTTGCATTAATTGCAACACATCATCATGATCATCATCAAAACATCAAAGGCAATTGCATCTACAAAGGTAAGAGATTGGCAGCTATGAGCCACGATGCTTGTATCAAAGATGGGTGAAGAATGCTTTCGACAAGAAAGTACACCCATGCAAGTTCAACGAAAGGGATCTTGTCTTAAAGAAAGTATCCTAGGCCTAAAAAGACAATAGGGGGAAGTGGGCTCCAAACTACGAAAGACCTTTCATTATGAAGAAAGCATTCTTAGGAGGAGCACTGGTGCTTGCCAGCATGGACGATGAAGAGTTACCTTCACCCGTGAACGCCGATATCGTCAAACGATATTATGCTTAGCACTTGGGGCAGCTGGGGAGTCAATACATGATTGTACTATAAGGCTCCCTAAAGTTTTCCCGTCCTTTGTAAACTTTGATCGCAACATTTAATAAACATCGGATTGATGGTTTGCATTTCAACCCTTGTGTTGTGTCTGTTATTGCTTTAAAATGCATACTCTCATTTTAAATCATGAGCTATCTCGCTCAATCTATAGGGGTGCCGCAAGCATTTAAGTAAGATTGAACATAATAAACATTTGTTTAAATTGTTACACTTGAACGGCCTAATCATGAGCATGCATGCATATGCATTTTTGTCATCCTATGAGTCGGAGGATAAGCAAAGATTTGGTCGATACCACACCGAATTCAAGGCAAAGGTAAACAAAGGTAAGTGGTAGCGTAGTCATATTTTACTGCGTAGTGTCATTTCCTATATTCAGAGAATTAGGGGTAGGTACGAGCAGGTGCTAGGCCCGTGATCAACATATCATCATCCCACATCTGGCTCAAGACGTTAAAGAAGCGCTACTAGGAGGCAGCCTAGTACCTTTTAAATTTATTTTTGTTATTTATTCACCTATGTTTCTTAAGTCATAGTTGAATATGCCTAGTTTGTTTGTAATCCTAGGAATTAAAATAAAACAAGCGCAAACCCAGAGGATAGTCAAAATTTTTCAAAGAATTCTTGCAAAAAAATAAAGCAAAGTTAGCTTGCCTGGGCGAGCACCCTCTGCATGAAAATGGCTTAAAAAATGCAGAGTTAGCTCCCAAAATGTATGTTGATACAGGTAGCAAAATACCTTGAAAATGCATGTATCTAGATATAGGTAGCAAAATACTTTGAATACGCTGCATGTTGATATAGGTAGCAAAAATACTTTGAATATGCCTTCATGTTAATATAGGTAGCAAAAATACCTTGAATATGTTTGTATATTGATGTAGGTAGCAAAAATACGTTGCCAATTTGTATATTGATGTAGCCTAGCAAAATACCTTGCAAATATGTACGTATGTTCGTAAAATGTTTTTCCTCAAGAAGAGTGTGTGTAAATATATATGCATCCTAGAAAAGCATACGCATCAATGTGTGAGTTTTCTCTAAATTCATATTGATATTTGTGTTTGTCAGAAGGAATCGTATGCCATTTTTGCTTGATTTTGCTTTAAAATGGTATTTCCTTGTAAACTAACTTTACAAATGTGTCTTTGCAGGAGATGGCCCCGAGAAAGCTCCCCACGAAGAGGTCCAGGAAGGACACCACTGGAGAGGGCTCTAGTGCGGCCCCACAAGTTGACATGGACTTCGACAGACACCGGTTTCGGAGCGCAGAACACCAACAGCATTTTGAGACCATCAAGGGATGGTTGTTCCTCAGAGAGAGACAAATCTATGTGAGGGACGATGAGTTTCCTGACTTTCAGGGAGAGATAGCCCACAGGCGCTAGGCACCACTTGTGACACCCATTCATGGAGTTCTACGCTAATGCCTGGCCTACCAAGGAGGGGGTCCGAGATATGCGCTCCTGGGTGAGGGGCTAGTGGATTCCTTTCGATGGAGATGCCCTCAGTCAATTTCTGGGACACCCATTGATCTTGGGAGAGGGCCAGCAGTGCAAGTACAACCAGAGAAGGAGTCAGGCCTCTAGCTTTAATGAGGAGGCTATCGCCCAGTTGCTATGCATATCGAGGCAAGACTTCGCCCGGACCACCGTAGGGAGACGGGTGCGGATCATGCGCACCAGCATGACCACCCTCACATAGATATGGATGACATTGCTACTTAGCAACATCCTGCCCAGCAACCACAACTCTGACCTCCCCCTACCGAAGTGTCAGTTGGTTTATGCCATCCTGACACAGGTGAGTGTGCACGTGGCCCAGCTCATATCTGACGCTATTTATCAGTTTGTAGGGATTGCACCTACGAGAGGTGGAGACAAAGCCCAAGAGGATGAGGACATGGCCGACATGTTAGACTTCCTCCTGTGAGGAGCTAGAGCTGTATAGTCGGGTCGCCAAATTTGTGATTTGTTTTCATTTGGACATTATTGCTTTTGGTTATTTTGTTATTTCTGTTGTGATTTGAAATTATTTTTTCCGGTTATTTTTTATTTTCGTTGTGATTCGACGTTATCTGCTTCCAGTTATTATGTCCATTGTGATTGAACTGAACATGTCGTTATTGCTTTCAATTATCTGTTGCTCATTATGAGTAATTTTACCACATCTAGCATATTGTCATATGTACTTTGCGATGGTTTGTCTGAAATGCCGAAAATAAAGGTCTTATGTACTTTCATTCTGTCGCAACCTACCCTTCGGCGGGAGGGCGACGCGTGACTCACGGGATGCGTGTTCCACGAAAGGAATACGCGCGGAGTCGCCACCAACGTTTATTTGAGGAAAACGTCGGAAAAACCGGAAAAGACGCGATCTACGAACTTTTAAGTGAAAGGCTCGGGAGTTGTATTTACGCGCAGGGAAGGTATTAGCACCCCACACGTCCGTCACAAGGGACGGCAGCCTTTAATCGAATGTGCAAACATGACTTTGATTTTTACGTTCCCTTTTATGTCCTTATATCCTTTATACCCTTTTTATATTTTTTCTCTTTTTGTGGTCGACAAGGGTGTTTCCCTTTTGCTCCTACATATTCCTCAATTGGGATGAGAAAATCAGACCTATGTAGTTCTTTCGGAACAAAGTGTTTGGTTAAGTTGTTTTTGTCTTTTTTTGCAAAATATGTTTTTATTGAACAAAAGGTCATTTAAGGTGTTGGACCATTAAACGGTCTTTTGATTTTGAAAGGAGAGAAACGTTAAGGCGTTGGACCATTAACGATCTCTTGTTTTTGAAAGGAGAGAAACGTTAAGGCGTTGGACCATTAACGATCTCTTGGGGTGGTCGACAAAAGCGGGGCTTTTGCTCCTACGTATCCTCAATTGCGATGAGGAAATCAGACCTACGTAGTTCTTGCAAAAGCGGTAAAGTTACATGTTGATTTTATGCTTTTGAACGGTCCATGTTAACCGATAAAAGCAAAGAGGATCGTTTAAGGCGTTGGACCTTAAAACGGTTTTTAGTGATTTTTCGGACAAAACTTGATTTGTGAGTTGATTTTAGTCTTAGTTTCACTTTAGTTATTAGTCAATTCAATTAAGAATGAGAAATCCCAAAGAGAAAACGTCCGATTGATTTTACGTTTTATTTTACTAAAAGACGTTTTTTTATTATTATATTATTATTTTACCTCTTTTTGATTTCCAACGTGGTTACGGCACGACCGAACGGTTGGAATTCATTTTAACCGAAGTTAACGGATAATAAACGATCGGTGGAAATTTATTTTATTTTTAAGTTAAGCGAGAAATGACTTAAGTAAAATGGCTTAAGCACGTAAAAAGGGGGTATAAAAAGTAAATGAAATGAGAATAAAAATACACTAAACACAATGTGGACCACCATGGGTACATAGAATGAATCGAAAAGCTTGGTTCGAGGTACTTACCCGTTGAAGATCGAAGAACGATGAAGAACGAATGAAGAACGTCGAAGAACGATCGAAACCTTTGCGAAATTCTTCACGGAAAACGTTACGGAAACGTTTCGGAAGCACCTCGGCTTAGATTTTCTTCACGGAAACAATTTTTCCAAGCAAATTCGAAAGAGAGAGAAGTGCCTAAGGGGCTGAACCCTTTTCTTCTTCACTTCCTCCCCTATTTATAGCAAAATAGGGGAGATGGTTGCCACCCAGCTCGCCCAGGCGAGCTCAGCTCGCCCAGGCGAGCCAGGTTGCTTCCTCCAGAAGCAACAGCCTTCTGGAGGAATATTCTGGAGGGCCCAAGTGGGCCTGGGTGCTATTTGCACCCCCATTTTTACTAAGTACACCCCCCTCTGCTTTATTTTTTGTGATTCTTTTTTTGTAAAGTTACGGAAACTTACGAATTTCGTAACGATACTTGTTTTCTTTCCGTAATGTTACGGAACCTTGCAGATTACATAATCATCTCCTTTTTGACTTACGGAATGTTACGGAACCTCACTAATTATGCAACGATGCTTCCATTTGATTTCCGGTGTGTCACGGAACCTTACGGATTGTGCATCAATATTTTCTTTTGTTTTTCGACATGTCCCGGAATTTCACAAATTGCCTAATGATGGGTGCCAAGCACCTCACAAGGACCAAAGAAAGGTCGCATGTCATCAAGCAAAGGTCCCCGGACGAAATTAGGGTATGACACATTCGCACGCCTTTTTTCTATAAAGTGTAATCTCGGATACCAACCGTGCCTAGATTGCAAACCGTTTTTAATCTTTTCTTTGCTTGAGGAAAATTGATTGAAAGAAATAGATAAAAAAGAAAAACAAAAAAGAATTAATCAATTAACCAAAAAAAAAAAGAGAAAATGCCAACACGCTTTTGAAAAGAAATAACTGCTAGCTTTTCTTTGGAAAAATTCACCGGTCAGAACACAAGTGGATTTTGAAAAAAAATATGTGTACACCAGAAGGGTGAATGCTGTGAAAGTTTTCCCGAATGCCTAAATGGACTCGGATGTGTGCATAAATTGATAAAAGAGCATCTTTTGGAAACACTGGGTTGATTTTAAATAAGGAAAATAAACCCTAAGCCTTAGTGTTACATGGCCACAAAACTTGATGCTTGAGTGTCCACATAGGTGCATGCATGATCAGTTTTGCATAAATTTCTAAATCATCATTGTTATATGCATGTCATGGAAATAATGTGGGGCATTCCCTTATCTCTGAACTGCTTGCCAAGGAAATACCCTAACATACACCATGTCTTGCCTTTCGCAAGCCCTTTTAGCCAAAACCCCAACCCTTCAACCATAAACCTTGACCCGGGATAGGAATTTTTACCCTTACCCTCGGAAGAAAGAACAAAAGGATCTCCCAAAAAAGAAGTTTCATTTACAGTTAAGTTATGAATGTGCTTCAAAAAGCAAAAGAAAAAGAGAAAATCCCTGATCAAAGATTGGAGGAAAGCAAGAAAAAGAAAAAAATTCCCGATCAAAGATCGAAAGCAAAAGAGAAATATACAGAAAGGTCGTTGGACTAGACAATGTCAGAATAATGTACAGAGTTGTCACAAGCAAGAAAGAAAAGAAAAGAAACCATGATTTGAAACACATGAAGCTCCCCTTCTTGGTTACCAACCAAATCTTTGTGCCCGCATCTCTTTCGCGCTGCACTAAACAAAAAAAGCAGGAAAGAAAAAGGCCAAAACACCCAAAGCCAAACTTCGCACCAAACACACCATTCCCAAAAAAGTCCTATTGATCCATGATTGCGTATGTTATCTTTGATTTGATAGGAAATGATTTGCAAAGTCAAGTCATGACATATCTATGGTTCGAAATTAGGATGAAACACTTGCCTATGTGATATTTATACACTTTGAGCGGTTTTCCTCTATTTCAATTGGACCCAGTGTTTCTTCTAAATGATCGTTTAGAAACGAAATGCTAATATCCTAAATCTCATTTGTGGTTATAAGAAAATTTTATCAGCGTGCTTCCCTTCCCCAATAGACACATTGCTTTTCTTCAAAAATACATGTTACTCTGATCGGTTTGAAGGTTTGTTTCTTTGCTATGTGAGCTCGCATTTTAGTGAAAGAACATCGAGACTTTAGTCTCCATATCGTCATCCAGAGACAATCAAGTCCGACGACACGCAGAGACCAACATGGTCGTCTGTACCCTTTGTCGAAGACTCAATGTCTATCGACCGAGACTACTTTAGTCTCCATATCGTCATCCAAAGATGATCAAGTCCAGTGACACGCAGAGACCAACATGATCGTCTGCATCCTTTTTCAAAGACTCAATGTCTATCGACCGAGACTACTTTAGTCTCCATATCATCATCCAGAGTCAATCAAGTTCGATGGCACACTGAGACCAACATGGTCGTCTACACCCTTTGTCGAAGACTCAGTCTATCGACTGAGACTACTTTAGTCTTCATTTCATCATCTAGAGACAATCAAGTCCGATGACACATGGAGACAAATTATGGTCATCCGCACCCTTTTCGCTCTCCAGAGACAGCAAGTCCGATGGCACGTGGAGACAAATTATGGTCATCCACACCCTTTGCTATCCATAGACAATTAGGTCCGATAGCACGCAGAGACGAATATGGTCGTCTGCACCCTTTGGTCGAAGACTCAATGTCTTTCGAATGAGACTGTTAAAGTCTACCCTTTGCTATCCAGAGACAACCGAGTCTGATGGCATGCGGAGACTATAATGGTCACTCACTTTCGTTGTTCCGAGACTATCAAAGTCCTTTTATCATCTAGAGGCGAGCAAGTCCGACGGTATGTGGGGACGATGATGGTCATCTGTTTCTAATTGTTTTTTGAGATTGTTGCAGTTCCCTTTGCTATCCGGAGACAATCAAGTTCGATAGCACGTAGAGACAAACATAATCGTCTGCTTCCCTTGTCGAAAGACTCAATGTCTGTCGACCAAAGCTACTAAAGTCTCCCCTGTTATCCCAAGACAAGCAAGTCCGATAGCATGCGAAGACCATCAAGGTTATCCATTTTTATCGATTTCAAGGCACCAAGGCTTTCGCTGATGCGCCTAATGTCTTTTATGCTCTTTCTTTTGACAGGTTTCGCTGATTAAGCTAATGTTCGGTCGGGTGGAAATTCGGCTTGAACGAAATTAGTGTCTTATCTTTACTTCCCTCTTATCTCCAATAAAAGATAAGTAAAGAGGGACAATTGTCTTACCCTAATTTCGTCCGGGGACAATTGTTTGTCGACATGCGGATTTTTGCCTATCACATTGAGCTGCTTAAAGCCAATTGTTGCGTGATCTGTAAGATTTCGTGATGTTTCGGAAGGAAATGAGCAAAAAAACTCAAAATGGGGGTGAAAGGTGTTCTTCAGCCCTGGGCCCATCTAGGCCCATTAGGAAGCTTCAATATGAAGCAACCAGCTTGCCTGGGCGAGCTGGGCGGCAAGCTCCTCCCCTATTTTGGCAATAAAAGGTTGTGGGGGGCTGAGGGGAAGGGGTCAACATCCTTGGTATTCATATTTCACTTAAAATTAGTAAGGAGAAGAAGAAAGAAGGAGAAAATCAAGGCCGACGTGCTTCCGTGACATTTCTGTGACCAATTCTGTGAACGTTCTTCACCGTTCTTTATCCGTTCTTCATCGTCCATCGATCTTCAACAAGTTAGTTTTCAATTTCGAAGCTTTGGATTCATTCTATGCACCCTTAGGGATTCATTCTTGCTTCGTATGTTTTCATCTTCATTTCGTCTACTTTCAGTATTCTTTTTCTTCATTTTAAGCGAGTGTCGACAAATCGTTTAAGTTGTAATCTCACTTAATCAATGTTAAAATTAATTTTGATTGATTGTTTGCATTGTAATCTTATTTAATTGCCTTCAAAATAAAATTCAACCAATCGTTTATGTCGTAACCTCGGTTAATCATCAAAAAGGCGAGTTTCAACCGGACATTTACTTTGAAAAATCTATTTTAATGAGTTGAGAAATAACCAAGTGAAACTAAAGATAAAATTAACTCACAAATCAAGCTTTTGCCCGCAAAAAGGTCATTTGAAACCATTTCAAGGTCCAACACCTTAAACGGTCCATTTACTTTTATCGGTTAAAAAATGAACCGTTTAAAAGTCTAAAATCAACACCTCACGTAATTTTCTTGCTTTCTCAAAGAACTACATAGGTCTAAGTTCCTCATCGCAATTGAGGATACGTAGGAGCCAAAACCCTGCTTTTGTCGACCCCAAAAGATAAAAAACATAAAAAAGGAAAAATAAAATAAATTAAAAGTCATTATTTTGCACATTTGATTAAAGGTTGTCGTCCCTTGTGACGAACTGATATGTCATTATTTTCTCCTATTTCTTAACCCTTTTTGTTACCATTTCAATTACTGATTAGCCTTAATTATCAAATTAATTATGCAGTTTTATCATTTGGGCCTACTTGACTAATTTTGTGTTTTTAATTTAATTTCAGGAGAATTATAAGCAATTGGGCTTGAATCCAAAATTGGGCTTGGACTTGAAGAGAGCAGACAATTTTACTTTATCAAATCTTATCTTATCCAGATTTTTTTTTCATCTAGATTTTATTTTGTCCAAATTTTATTTCATCCAATCTTATCTTATCTTGTCCAGATTTTATTTTATTTCGTTTATGGGCTTGGACTTAAAATAGATTTGTAAGCTTTGGGGTTGAGGACCAATATAACAGCACCAGGGTTTTAGTTTGAGGAGTTTTTGGAATAGGAGAATGTTGGATCGAGAGGCCTCAGAATAATTAAGAAGGGGGGTTGAATTAATTATTCCTAAACCCTTACTAATTAAAAATTACTCTTTTAAGGCTTTTACTAAATTGTTAAGAGAACGAGGAGTAGAAGAGAAACTTAACAAAAAGTAAAAGCGGAAATTAAATGCACAGCGGAAAGTAAAAGAGTATAGAAGAAGGAAACAAACACACAAGGATTTTTATACTGGTTTAGCACAAACCTGTGCCTACCTCCAGTCCCCAAGCAACCTGCGGTCCTTGGGATTTCTTTCAACCTTGTAAAAAACCTTTTACAAGCAAAGATCCACAAGGGATGTACACTCCCTTGTTCTCTTTGAATCTAGTGGATGTACCCTCCACTAGAACTGATCCACAAGAGATGTACCCTCTCTTGTTCTCAGTCAAACCCAAGTAGATGTACCCTCTACTTGTGCCACAAAGGATGTACCCTCCAATGTGTTAAGACAAAGATTTTAGGCTGTTACACCTTTGATACTTGTGAATAGGGATACAAAAGAATTCTCAGGCAGTTAAACCTTTGAAAGCTTTTGTATTAGGGAATGGGAAGAATCAAAAGAATTCTCAGACTGTGTCGTTTTGAATTCTTTGACAAGGGAGAAGGGAGACACAAAAGAATTTAGGCGGTTAGTCCTTCCTTCTTTTGGAAAAGGGAGAAGAGAGACACAAAAAGAATTCAGGCGATTAGTCCTTGGTGAATTCTTTTTGGCAAAGGGAGAAGAGAATGAAAAGGATGAATAGCACAAGTTTTCAAGGTTTAGAAAACCAGAAAACTTCAGAAAACTTTTGGTACAAAGAAGAAGAAGAAGTTCAAAGAGATTCAAGGCTTGTAAAGGATTGTAAGAGATTGTTAGAAAGACTTGGAATAATAATTTTAAAATGCAAAACAAAGCCTTGCTTTTATAGACTCTTCATGTCTGGTCAAGAAAGCCATTCAGAAGAGTTATATCTTTTAGAAAAACTTAAAACCCATTTGAAAGAGTCAAAACCTTTTTGAAGAGTTACATCTTTAGATTTTTCAGAAACAAACACCGGTAATCGATTACCAAATATGTGTAATCGATTACACAAAGCTTCTGAATGAAACAATGTGACTCTTCACATATAAATTTGAATTTCAGCGTTCAAGGGCGCTGGTAATCGATTACCAAAACATTGTAATCGATTACAGTCTTTTGAAAATATTTGGAACGTTGTAAATTCAGTTTGAAAACATTTTCAAACTCATTTTGCTACTGGTAATCGATTACATCAATATGGTAATCGATTACCAGAGAGTAAAAAATCTTTGGTAAAGGTTTTTGTCAAAAACTCATGTGCTATTCAAAGTTTTGAAAACACTTTTTAATACTTATCTTGATTGAGTCTTTTCTTCATTCTTGAATCTTGAGTCTTGAATCCTTATCTTGATTCTTGAGATCTTGAATCTTGATTCTTGTTTGTAGGCTTTCTTCTTGAGTCTTGAATTCTTCTTGATTCTTGAACTCTTTGACTTGTTCTAGATTTTCTTGAGATGGATGTTCTTTGATTCTCTTGAGCTTTTTGTTCATCACTTTTGTCATCATTTTTTGTTGTCATCATTGTTATCATCAAAACACCTTTGAATCATTGTTGATTTATCATGAAGCTTTGCTTCCACAATCTCCCCCTTTTTTATGATGACAACTTTTGAAATCAAGAAACACACACACACTTTTTCCTAGTCGATCACTCTTATAAATGCTCCCCCTTTGTTTTTGAATTTATTCTTATCTTAAAATTAAATTATTTACTCATGTGAGTTCTTGATTTTTCCCTATTTCTCTCCCCCTTTGGCATCAACAAAAAGCCAAAGTGCGTATCAAACTTAAAAGTATGCAAATATATCTTAAACATTTATACAGTATTCATAAAAAATATTAACCATAACATGAAGTAAAAACCATGAAGTAACAATCATAAATAAATTAACTTATAAAATCCACATAGTCAAATAACATACTTGTTCAACCAAACCATGCAAATAAGGAAATAAATTGTTCAAATACTATAGTAATATTGAGATTTATTTTGATAAGTCACTAACATCTATTAGTCCTAATTCTCTTCTTATGTTATAGAAGGTATCTTTACTTAGTGGTTTTGTAAAGATGTTTGCAAGTTGATTTTTTGTATCTACAAATTCTAAAACAACATCACCTTTTAAAACATGATCTCTAATAAAATGATGCCTAATTTCTATATGCTTGGTTCTAGAATGAAGAACTAGATTCTTAGATATGTTTATGGCACTTGTGTTGTCACATTTTATGGGAATGTGATCTAATACTATTCCATAGTCAGATAGTTGTTGTTTCATCCACAAAATTTGTGCACAACAACTACCAGCAGAAATATATTCTGCTTCTGTTGTGGATAAAGCTACACTATTTTGTTTCTTGCTATTCCAAGAAACAAGTGCAGACCCTATGAATTGACATGTGCCACTAGTACTCTTCCTATCTGTTTTTGATCCAGCAAAGTCTGAATCTGAGTATCCTACTAGGTTACATAAAGAATTCTTAGGATACCATAATCCTAAACTAACTGTTCCTAATAGATATCTTATGATTCTTTTTACTGCCAATAAATGTGAAAACTTTGGATTTGATTGAAATCTGGCTCACATGCATACACTAAACATTATATCTGGCCTACTTACAGATAAGTAAAGTAGAGATCCAATCATACCTCTATATTGCTTTGGATCAACAGTTTGTCCAGATTCATCTTTATCAAGATAACAACTTGTATTCATAGGAGTAGCCAAGTGTTTTTAGTTTTCCATTCCAAATCTCTTAATGAGTTCTTTGCAATACTTTGCTTGATTGATGAAGATCCCATCATTTGTTTGTTTGATTTGTAGTCCAAGAAAGTAATTTAACTCACCCATCATGGACATCTCAAACTCACTTTGCATATCAATAGAAAACTCCTTGCACAAAGATTCATTAGTAGATCCAAAAATTATATCATCAACATAAATTTGTAATAACAAGATCTCATTATCCTTTTGTTTTATGAATAAGGTAGTATCTACTTTCCCTCTAGTAAAATTCTTTTCTAATAGGAATTTACTTAATCTTTCATACCAAGCCCTAGGTGCTTGTTTTAGGCCATAAAGTGCCTTCTTTAATCTATTGACATGGTCTAGTTTTTGTCAATCTTCAAACCCAGGAGGTTGTTCCACATATACTTCCTCCTGAATTAGACCATTTAAGAAAGCACTTTTGACATCCATTTGATATAGTTTAAAATTCATAATAGATGCATATGCTAATAACATCCTAATTGCTTCTAATCTAGCTTTATTCCTAATTACTATACCATTTTCATCCAATTTATTTCTAAATACCCATTTAGTTCCTATGATTGGATAATCTGAAGGTTTTTCCACTAATTCCCATACATCATTTCTTTCAAATTGATTTAATTCTTCTTGCATAGCTACTATCCAATGGTCATCTATAATAGCTTCTTTAAAGTTTTTAGGTTCTATTAATGAAAAAAAAATGCCATATTATTGCATATATCTTTAAGAGAATGTCTAGTTGTTACCCCTTTTGAGATATCACCGATGATGTTATCAAGAAGATGATTTCTCGAAGTTTTCCATTTTTTAGGAAGATTATCATTTTCTTGTGCTGTGTCATCTTGATCATCCTTGTCTTCATCATCTCTCTTTCTTTTCAGATTTCTTTCTTCATTTTGAGTATCTTCCAAAGTATCTGTAATATCATCAACAAATTCCTTTCTCGGGGAGGTAATGTTAGTTTCATCAAAAGTAACATGTATTGATTCCTCAATTGTCATAGTTCTTTTGTTGTATATTCTAAATGCTTTACTATGTTAGTTTCATCAAAAGTAACATGTATTGATTCCTCAATTGTCATAGTTCTTTTTGTTCATCACTTTTATCATCATTTTTTGTTGTCATCATTGTTATCATCAAAACACCTTTGAATCATTGTTGATTTATCATGAAGCTTTGCTTCCACAGAGAATAATTCGAGGGTTTTAGAATTTTAGTTTTTACTGTTCATGCGCACTATTCACGTAGAATAAAATTTGTTTTCTGCAATTTCATTTCTGCTTCAATCTACAATTTCGTTTTCTACTGATTAATGGAAGGCTAAGTCTCCAGCGTTGTTTTCTCTTGAGGATCAAGCACAGCTCTCTTTGAGGTTTTGTTATTACTATTGAATACTGATCATTTTTTCCTCTTCACCAATTACTCTGTATTTGTTGCTATTAATCCATGCATGCTTAGTGCTTGATTAATTGTCTCTGCGCTTAATTTACGTTCATGCTTAATGATCAGTTTCGTTCATGATTAATTGGTGTATGTGTTGCTTAATCACATAATGACAGCCTTATGTTTTTTTCGCTTAGTAATTTAATTTAGGGTTGGATTAAGTGGTTGAACTGGTTAGGAATAAATCCTCGTAACCAAGGATAAGAGACTTGCTTGTGAATCAAGGGGAAACAACATGTTTTAATTCTGTTATTTTCTAATTAAAATTTGTTTGTTGTTTAAATTACAAAAACAAACAACCCCCCCCCTAATTCGTTACTATTTTATCACTATCTGTTATGAACGTTTGGTTGATCGTTGCTCGTTGGGAGACGACCTAGGATCACTTCCTAGATACTGCATTTTTAATGTTTATTTGATTCGGGTACGGCCTCGATCAAATTTGGCGTCGTTGTCGGGGAGTAGTGGGCCAAAGGTTCATAATAGTGTTTAGTCATTTTTTGTGTGTCGCTCTGTCGTTTAGGTTGTGAGTGTGTGTTGTTTTGTTTTGTGTAGCATTCTGTTTTGCATTTCAGTCGCGTCCCCTGTTTAGCAACTGTTTCAGTTTTGTGTTTTGCTGTGAACAGTGATTAGCGACTGACTAGCGACTGATTCAATTTTGTGTTTGTTGTGAACAGTGATTAGCGACTGATTTTGCAATTTAATTGGCGATTTTTGTTTTGATAGTTAGAGTTGTTATTTTTGGCTGATTTTTTGTGTGGTGGTTTCTATTGATCCATATTTTGTGTGAAAAATACCAGGAGCACTTGGTGTGGCAGTATTTGAGAGACAAAAATTTTGGGAACTTGTTTTTAGCAAAATTTAAAACGGTCACCCATAACTTTTGCTCTGGGTATCAGAATGACTATTATTATATATGCATTTGGGGTTAAAAAAAATTTCCAATACTGTGGCAACCGGCTCTCCCGAACTCAAAAAATCAGTCGTTTACTAAGTTTTTTTTTATTTTTCAAGTATTATTCTCCTATTTTTCTAAACTTTTCTTAGGAAGTTTTCATAGTTAGACTTTGAATTTTGGTTTGAAATTTTTTGTTCTATCTTTTCATGATTTTAGGGTGTTGCTCACAAAATTTCAGCTCATTTGGATATCGTTTGAGTATAGCTATAGTTTTACCCCCTTGTTAGGTGCTTGTTGAGAGATACATGATTTGCTGCATATAGTGCATGACTAGGGGCAATCCAGGTGATTTAAAATCCTTTGATCCTAAAATAGATAGAACCTTTCATAGATTAGTTAGGCATAGTGTGCATCCTGATCATTCTGAGCATTGTGAGCATTTTGAGCATTCTGAGTATTTTGTTGCTAGTGATTCTGAATATTCTGATTTTGAGAATTCAACTACTAATTTTCATTCTGAGAACATGGCTCAACCTCCACCTCGTGAGAGGACTCTTAGGGAGATGGCTGCACCTGATTTCACTTATGAAAGCTTGTGCATTCAATATTATGATGAAGGTGTTCCATATGTTCTCAAGACTGGACTAATACATTTGCTGCCCAAGTTTCATGGTCTTGCAGGTGAAGATCCTCATAAGCATCTTAAGGATTTCCATATTGTTTGTTCCACCATGAAGCCCCCTGATGTCCATGAAGATCATATCTTTCTAAAGGCTTTTCCTCATTCTCTGGAGGGAGTGGCGAAAGATTGGTTGTACTACCTTGCTCCCAGATCCATCTCCAACTGGAATGACCTTAAGAGGGTGTTCTTGGAGAAATTCTTCCCTGCATCTAGGACCACTACCATCAGAAAAGAAATTTCAGGCATCACGCAACTTAGTGGAGAGAACTTGTATGAGTACTGGGAAAGATTTAAGAAATTGTGTGCAAGCTGTCCTCACCACCAGATTTCTGAGCAACTCTTCTGCAATATTTCTATGAGGGACTTAGCAACATGGAGAGGAGTATGATTGATGCTGCCAGTTATGGAGCTCTTGGTGATATGACCCCTACTGAAGCTAGGAATTTGATTGAGAAGATGGCTTCCAACTCCCAACAATTCAATGCAAGAAATGATGCTATTGTCCTTAAAGGAGTCCATGAGGTGGCCACGGATTCATCTTCATCTACTAAAAATAAAAAGCTCGAGGGAAAACTTGATGCCTTGGTCAACCTAGTAACTCAACTTGCCATGAATCAAAAATCTGCACTTGTTGCAAGAGTTTGTGGTCTATGTTCTTCTGCAGATCACCATACAGATCTTTGTCCTTCTTTGCAGCAATCTGGAGTCAATGAGCAACCTGAAGCTTATGCTGCAAACATTTATAATAGACCCCCTCAGCAGCAAAACCAACAACAGAAGAATAATTATGATCTTTCAAGCAACAAATACAATCCAAGTTGGAGAAATCATCCAAATCTAAGATGGGCAAGTCCTCCACAACAACAACAGCCTGTCCCTCCTTTCTAGAATATTGATGGTCCAAGCAAGCCATATGTTCCTCCTCCAATACAGCAGCAGTCACAACAAAGACAACAAGCATCTGAGGCTCCTCCTCAACCTTCCTTAGAAGAGTTAGTGAGGCAAATGACCATCTAGAATATGCAATTTCAGCAAGAGACAAGAGCCTTCATTCAGAGTCTGACAAATCAGATGGGGCAGATGGCTACTCAGTTGAACCAAGTTTCTAAAGGAGTTATGCACCCACAAAAGGAAGCTCAAAGGCAATGAAAGGATTAGCATGGGCAGAAATGTGTCAGCATTGATAGGTAAATATGTTCCTCACATTCCTGAGAAATGTAAGGACCCAGGTACTTTCTTTATACCTTGCATTATTGGGAACAGTAAATTTGAGAATGCCATGCTAGATCTAGGAGCATCAGTTAGTGTCATGCCTCTGTCCATTTTCAATTCTTTATCTCTTGGACCTTTGCAATCTACAGATGTGGTGATTCATTTGGCAAATAGAAGTGTTGCTTACCCCACAGGTTTCATAGAGGATGTGCTGGTTCGGGTTGGTGAACTTATTTTTCCTGTTGATTTTTATGTTCTTAATATGGAAGAGGGATTTTCCCATGGTTCAGTTCCCATTATTTTAGGTAGACCATTTATGAAAACAACCCGAACCAACATAGATGCCTATGCTGGCACATTGTCTATGGAATTTGGTGATATTGTTGTTCATTTTAACATTCTTAATGCCATGAAAACTCCATCTGAGGATCATTTTGTTTTTCGTGCTGAGATAATTGATCAGATTGTTGATGATTATAAGTTTGATTTTGATTCTATTCTTCATGGTAGGAAACATCCATTTTTATCTGATCTGCATACATGTCATTCCTTATGCATTGAATCTGAATCTGAGTTTGAATTTGATCCTGTATCTTATTTTTATGCTGAGAATGAATCTGAATTTGAGTATGGTTCTGATTTTCTGGGTGTTGTACCTCTTGATGTTGATTTTTTAGAGTCAGAATGCACTAACCATGTTGTAGGAAGTACATATACTTCAGACTTGCTTTATGAGGTACAGGCTGAGGAACCTTCTTCTTCTCCTACCCTAGTTCCTCCCACTGTTTAGCCACCACCCACACCAGAGTTGAAGCCCTTACCAGCAACCCTCAAATATGCTTACTTGGAGGACAAGGAAAATTTTCCAGTGATCATCTCTGCCTCCCTTGCTGTTGAGCACGAGGAGAAGTTGTTGCTAGTTCTCAAAAAGCACAAGAAAGCCATTGGATGGACTTTAGCAGACATTCCTGGTATTAGCCCATCTACTTGCATGCATAGGATACTTTTAGAGGATGGAGCTAAGCCAGTGAGGCAGCCACATCGGCGACTCAACCCCGTCATTCTAGATGTGGTGAAAAAGGAGGTGACCAAGCTCTTACAAGCTGGAATCATCTACCCCATTTCTGAAAGCCAGTGGGTGAGTCCAGTCCAAGTGGTTCCTAAGAAGACAGGCCTCAAAGTAATTAAGAATGAAAGGGATGAGCTTATCCTTACAAGAGTGCAGAACAGTTGGCGAGTTTGCATTAATTATAGGAGGATGAACCAGGTAACCAGAAAATATCATTTTCCCCTGTCATTCATTGATCAAATGCTTAAGCACTTGGTAGGTAAGTCTCATTACTATTTTCTTGATGGTTTTTCTGGTTATTTACAAATTCATATTGCTCCTGAGGATCAAGAAAAGACCACATTCACCTGTCCCTTTGGCACTTTTGCCTATAGGAGGATGCCCTTTGGCCTATGCAACGCCCCTGGCACCTTCCAGCGGTGTATGCTTAGCATTTTCAGTGACTTTTTAGAGAGTTGCATAGAGGTGTTTATGGATGATTTTACTGTTTATGGATCCTCTTTTGATACATGTTTAGATAGTCTGGATAGAGTTCTTACTAGATGCATTGAAACTAACCTTGTGCTGAATTTTGAAAAATGTCACTTCATGGTAGAACAAGGTATAGTTTTAGGGCATATCATTTCCAGTAAGGGCATAGAGGTAGACCCCGCAAAAATAGATGTTATTTCACAATTGCCTTATCCCTCTTGCGTGCGAGAGGTTCGTTCTTTTCTTGGTCATGCAGGGTTTTATAGGTGCTTTATCAAGGATTTTAGCAAAGTGGCCCTTCCACTATCCAATTTGCTGCAACAGGAGGTGGAGTTTGATTTTGATGACCGGTGCAAAGAAGCTTTTGATTTCCTCAAGCATGCGGTGACTACCACCCCTATCATTCAAGCTCCTGATTGGACAGCCCCATTTGAGCTAATGTGCAATGCATCAAATTGCACATTGGGGGTTGTCCTTGCTCAAAAGATTGACAAGCTGCCTCAGGTAATCTACTACGCTTCCAGAACTTTAGATGCTGCCCAAGCAAATTACACTACCACAGAGAACGAGCTATTAGCGATAGTTTTTGCTCTTGAGAAATTTTGTTCATATTTACTTAGTACTCGTGTTATTGTTTATACTGACCATGCAGCTCTGAAGTACCTCTTGCATGCGAGAGGTTCGTTCTTTTCTTGGTCATGCAGGGTTTTATAGGCGCTTTATCAAGGATTTTAGCAAAGTGGCCCTTCCATTATCCAATCTGCTGCAAAAGGAGGTGGAGTTTGATTTTGATGACCGGTGCAAAGAAGCTTTTGATTGCCTCAAGCATGCGGTGACTACCACCCCTATCATTCAAGCTCTTGATTGGACAGCCCCATTTGAGCTAATGTGCGATGCATCCAATTACACATTGGGGGTTGTCCTTGCTCAACAGATTGACAAGCTGCCTCATGTAATCTACTACGCTTCCAGAACTTTGGATGTTGCCCAAGCAAATTACACTACCACAGAGAAGGAGCTATTAGTGATAGTTTTTTCTCTTGAGAAATTTCGTTCATATTTACTTGGTACTCGTGTTATTGTTTATACTGACCATGCAGCTTTGAAGTACCTATTGAATAAGACTGAATCAAAGCCTAGATTGATCAGGTGGATGCTTTGGCTCCAAGAGTTTGATTTGGAAATCCGTGATCGGAGTGGTGCACAGAACCTCATGGCTGACCACCTGAGTAGGATTGAGCATGCGTTTGAGGACTCACCCATTCGGGATGATTTTCCGGATGACCATTTGTACATTTTGTATAGTATTTATGATTCCTTCCCTTCTCCTTGGTTTGCTAATATTGTGAATTATTTGGTTGCTTCTGTTTTTCCTCCCTTAGCATCTAAAGCTCAAAATGATAAAATTAAGAGCGATGCTAAGCATTATATTTGGGATGACCCCTATTTGTGGAAGTTGTGCAGTGACCAGGTTATTAAGAGATGCATTCCAGACCATGAGATCGACTCGGTCCTGCAATTCTGTCATTCTTCTGCACCAGGTGGCCATCTTGGCATACAGAGGACAGCTCGCAAGGTGCTTGACTGCGGTTTCTAATGGCCCACCATCTTCAAGGATGCATGGAGAATCTGTAGCACTTGTGAGCCTTGTTAGAGAGCAAGCGGCTCACTTTCATGGAGACAGCAAATGCCTCAACAACCCATGTTATTCTGTGAGGTGTTTGATGTCTGGGGTATAGATTTTCTGGGGCCTTTCCCTGACTCTTTTGGTTTTTTTTATATTCTCCTTGTTGTTGATTATGTTTGAAAATGGGTGGAAGCCAAACCCACCAGAACTAACGATGCTAAGGTTGTTGTGGATTTTGTTAAATCTAATTTGTTTTGCAGGTTTGGAGTCCCTAGAGCCATCGTTAGTGATCAAGGCACCCATTTTTGTAACAAATCCATGTATGCCTTGCTCAAAAAGTATGGGGTCGTGCACAGAATTTCCACACCTTACCACCCCCAAACTAATGGGCAGACTGAGATTTCAAACAGGGAGATAAAAAGGATCTTAGAGAAGATTGTGTAGCCGAACAGAAAGGATTGGAGCATCAGGCTGGATGATGCTCTTTGGGCGCATAGGACTACCTACAAAGCACCCATAGGAATGTCGCCTTATCGGGTTGTCTTTGGCAAGGCATGCCATCTTCCTGTAGAGATACAGCACAAAGCCTACTGGGCTGTAAAGACCTGCAACTTCTCTATTGATCAGGCTGGAGAGGAAAGGAAGTTGCAACTAAGTGAGCTAGATGATATCCTTTTAGAAGCCTATGAGAATTCTAAATTCCACAAGGAGAAGACCAAGAAGTTCCATGACAGCTTAATAGCTAAGAAGGACTTCGTGGT
This sequence comes from Glycine soja, assembly GCF_004193775.1. Lineage (NCBI taxonomy): Eukaryota > Viridiplantae > Streptophyta > Magnoliopsida > Fabales > Fabaceae > Glycine > Glycine soja. The sequence goes on along the minus strand of NC_041016.1, from coordinate 38,169,287 downwards.
TGGACAAAAAGTTTTATTGTATAACTCTAGGCTCAAACTCATGAGTGGTAAGTTGAGGTCAAAGTGGATTGGTCCTTTTGTGGTGACTAATGTTTTTCCTTATGGTACAGTTCAGATCAAAAGTGAATCCACAGATAAGAGCTTCGTGGTCAATGGACACCGGCTGAAACCATTCCTCACAAATCCCTCTTTAGTGGATGTAGTAGTGGAGGAGACCTCCTTACTTCACCCCACTTTTCTTCCGCCAAGACTTAGGGAGTTTTCTTTTTTTTCTGTCTCCTTTACTTTTATTGCACTTGTCCAATTTTATTGATTTTTTTATTACTCTTGATCTTGTGATTATGCTACATTGAGGACAATGTGTTGTTTATGTGGGAAGGGGGGATATTGTTCTTTAATTTTGTTGATTTTGTTGGGTATTCTAGATTAATTTTGTTGGGTTTTCTAGTTTAATTTTTTTTAGGTTTTCTAGGTTAATTTTGTTATTTTTTTTTATATTTTATGTACAACATTGCATGTTTCTCTTTGAATTATAGGTTATGTACAAGTAATGGGTAATTGTTTATGAAATAGGAGTTTCTTGGCATTTTGTGAATTGAAATCCTTGTTTTTCTCTGCATGTCAAGTTAGTTTTGAAAGTTCGAATTGGAAGTGATAGATTTACCCTTGGTGAGAATTTGAGTCATCATCATCTATTTTATTCAGTGTGTTTTGCCCCATTGATTGCTTGCACAATAGCCTTGGCTTGACTCTTGTTGATACTTCTTGCTTCACATGCATGTTGGGAGATGATTTAGGCATTTTGTTCTTATAAGCCTCTAGCCAAATGAGCCTACCTTGAATTAATTCCTTTGATAGCCCCTTTGAGCCTATGTTCCCCTTTCTTTGTTTTGAAGCTCATTACAAGCCTTAAGTGAAAAACCATGATCTAACCCTACCCTTAAGGAATTTTGGAGCTTTGGAATTGTTTTGGGAATAAGTGTGGGGGGGTATGTTTCATTGGATGATATGTTTTTGTTGTCCATGCTTGATTATGTATTTTGGCCATGCTTGATGTATATACATATATTGCCTAATTGTTGCTTTATTTTTCAATTGCTTTCAATTGCTATTGTTCACGTTCAAAAAAGAAATAGAAAAAGAATGAAGTTGAATACATGAGGTCTTGGTTTAAAGTCTTGGATTGGTTTGAGGACTTGGTTGACTTTGTTTTGGGTTTACTTTTTATGCTTAATTGGTTTTGGGGTTTACTACTTTTTCTTAGTTCTCACTTATTCCCCATTGCTCCTCTATTCCTTTGGGTTTTAGCTACTATCATACCCTAATTTTGTCCGGGGACTATTGTTTGATGGCATGCAACCTTTGGTTGACCGCTTCAAGGTACTTGGCACCCTTTGTTGCACAATACGTGAAGTTCCAAGACATGCCGGAAATCAAAAGGAAGTGTTGTTGCGCAATCTGTGAGTTTCCGTAACATTCCGAAAGCTAAAAAAAGGAGTAATTACATGATCTGTAAGGTTCCGTAACCTTACGGAAAGAAAACAGGTATCATTACAAAATTCGTAAAGTTTCGTAACGTTACGGAAAAAGAATCACCAAAAAAAGCAAAGAGGGGGTGTATTTAGTAAAAAAAAGGATGCAAATAGCAACCAGGCCCACTTGGGCCTTCCAGATTCTTCCTCCAAAAGGCAGTTGCTTCTGGAGGAAGCAACCTGGCTCGCCTGGGCGAGCTGGGTGGCAAGCTCCTCCCCTATTTTGCTATAAATAGAGGGAGGAGTGAAGAAGGAAGGGGTTCAGCTTTCTTGGTACTTCGTATTCACTTGAAATTAGTGCGGAAAATTGTTTCCGTGAAAAAAATCCAAGCCGAGGCGCTTCCGTAACATTTCCGTGGGTGATTTCGCGAAGATTTTCAACCGTTCTTCGCCGTTCGTCGTTCGTTCTTCGTCGTTCTTCGGTCTTCAACCGGTAAGTTCCCGAAATCGAACTTTTCAATTCATTCTATGTACCCGTGGTGGTCCCCATTTGTTTCGTGTACTTTTATTCTCATTTCATTTACTTTCCGTACCCCCTTTTGACGTGCTTCAGTCATTTACTTAAGTCATTTTCTCGCCTAATCAAAAAATAAAATAAATTTTCACCGATCATTTGATTTGTAATATCCGTTAATTTTTGTTAAAATGAAATTCGATCGTTCGGTCATGACGTAACCATGTTGGAAACCAAAAAGAGGTAAAATAATAATATAATAATCAAAAATATCTTTTAGTAAAATAAAACAAAAAATCAACCGGACGTTTCTCTTTGGGATTTCTCTTTCTTAATTGAATTGACAAATAACTAAAGTGAAACTAAGGCTAAAATCAACTCGCAAAGTCAAGCTCGTCCGCAAAAAAACACTAAAAAAGATTTGAAGGTTCAATACCTCAGTTTTTCTTACCAAAGTAAAATGGATCATTTTTAAGGTCCATCGCCTTAAAAAGACCACATTCCAAGTAAAAAGAATCGCTTGATTCACCCTTAAGAAAGAACTACGTAAGTCTGATTTCCTCTTCGATGGAGGGTACGTAGGAGCAAGAGCCCCGCTTTTGTCGACCTCAAAAATAAAAAAGAAATAAAAGTTTAGGTACACAATTTCACACAATTCTAATTTAAGGCTGTTGTCCATTGGGACAAACGTGAGAGGTGCTAATACCTTCCTCAAACGTAAATACAACTCCCGAATCTGGAATATTCTTCATGACCGGTTTCCTTCGGTTTTTCCGACGTTTTCCACAAATAAACGTTGGTGGCGAATCCGCGCATTTTCCTCCTTTGGAAGACGCACCCGTGAGTCTCACCTCTCTCGCCCGTAAAAGGGTAGGTTGCGACAGCTACTTATCCCATACTTTCCTCTACCTTGTCCTTGGCCCCATTACAACCTTAAAAGGCCTTTTGCTCCTCATATGCATGTGTTTGTGGTGTGGTTGTCAATTTTAGAGTCTTGCCAAGTCTATGTGGTGTTTTTTTTCATGGGTGCTCTGAGAGTAAACAGTAGCCTAGACACTTGAAAGATAGAGTGCATATCTTATGAGGCTTTATCACTTTTCATTCTTGAGCTGATTGACTATCTTGCCATGTTTGAGATGCTTGGATGATTTTTATGACTGTCTTGATTCTTTAACTCTCTACATGTTGGATGTTGCCCATTCCTTTCATTCCTTGAGATTCTTTGAGAAATATGTAATTGTTTTTGTGTTTGTTTGTTTCTCTTTAATGTCTCTGGATTTGTTCCTTGCTTTGCTTTTTGATTTTGCCCAGGAGTGCAAAAGGCTAAGTGTGGGGGGATTTGATGTGTCATTATTTTCTCCTATTTCTTAACCCTTTTTGTCACCATTTTAATTACTGATTAGCCTTAATTGTCAAATTAATTATGCAGTTTTAACATTTGGGCCTACTTGACTAATTTTGTGTTTTTAATTTAATTTCAGGAGAATTATAAGCAATTGGGCTTGGACTTCAAGAAAGCAGACAATTTTATTTTATCAAATCTTATCTTATCCAAATTTTATTTCATCTAGATTTTATTTCGTCCAAATTTTATTTCATCCAATCTTATCTTATCTTGTCCAGATTTTATTTTATTTCGTTTATGGGCTTGGACTTAAAATAGATTTGTAAGCTTTGGGGCTGAGGACCTATATAACAGCACCAGGGTTTTAGTTTGAGGAGTTTTTGGAAGAGGAGAATAATTCGAGGGTTTTAGAATTTCAGTTTTTACTGTTCATGTGCATTGTTCACGTAGAATAAAATTTGTTTTCTGCAATTTCATTTCTGCTTCAATCTACAATTTCGTTTTCTACTGATTAATGGAAGGCTAAGTCTCCAGCGTTGTTTTCTCTTGATGATCAAGCACAACTCTCTTTGAGGTTTTGTTATTACTATTGAACACTGATCAGTTTTTCCTCTTCACCAATTACTCTGTATTTTTTGCTATTAATCCATGCATGCTTAGTGCTTGATTAATTGTCTTTACACTTAATTTACGTTCATGCTTAATGATCAGTTTCGTTCATGATTAATTGGTGTATGTGTTGCTTAATCACATAATGACAGCCCCATGTTAATTTTCGCTTAGTAATTTAATTTAGGGTTTGATTAAGTGGTTGAACTTGTTAGGGATAAATCCTCGTAACGTAGGATAAGAGACTTTCTTGTGAATCAAGGGGAAACAACATGTTTTAATTCTGTTATTTTCTAATTAAAATTTGCTTGTTGTTTAAATTACAAAAACAAACACCCCCCCCCAATTCCTTACTGTTTTATTACTATCTGTTATGAACGTTTGGTTGACCATTGCTCGTTGGGAGACGACCTAGGATCACTTCCTAGATACTGCATTTTTAATGTTTATTTGATTCAGGTACGGCCTCGATCATGAACGCGCGGGGTGCTAATACCTTCCCCGTGCGTAAAAACAACACCCAAACCTTTTATTCTTTAAATTTGTGACCCGCTTTTGGTTTTCCTAATGTTTTCCTTGAATAAACATTGGTGGCAACTCCGCGTGTTTTCCTTCCTTGGAAGACGCACCCGTGAGCCTCACGTCGCCCTCCCGTCGAAGGGTAGGTTGCGACAGCTACCCCCGAATGTATCAAGCAGGTATCCCCCTTGCCCCCATCAAAGCAAATGATGCCCGCCTCACGCAGTGCCTTCAATATAAACCTCCTAGAGGTTACCATATCCTTCATTTGCTTTGGCCTCTGAGGTTAGCACTCCTCCACCGCATTAACCGCTGGTCCCCCATGACTGGCAAGAGGGTTTGTCTTTACGTTTGGACCATCCTCTTGGAACGTCAACCAACCTGCGTCGATCAAACTTTTGACCTTACCTTATGTTTGAAGGCCACACATTATTCTATCGAGTGCCCCAGGACACCCCCATGATAAGTCCAGGTCGTGTTGGGGTTGTACCATCGAGGGAAAGGAGACTGGAAAATCTTCCCAGGGGTCACCACCATCATTTGGTTGGTGATCAAAGATAGTAGCAAGTTTGCGTACGGCATCAGGATGGGAGCGAATTCCGCAAGTTTCTTTATCGGAAAATTCCTTCTCGGATTGGCGCTTGTGCTTGGATTGGAGCTGTCGGCGGGGCGAGGTTGTGTAGGAGTCGAGTTTTGAGTGGGGGCCCTTTGTGGTTGAGCGGGTGTCCTTTGTTGGACGGGTGCTAGGCTGGAAGGGTTTCTGATGCGGGCCGAAAAGCTTGGTTGATGTTGGGCATATTGGTAAGTGTTGTGAGGGGTTTGTTGGGGCTTCGGCCAAGTAGGAGCTGAAGTCACGACATGGGCTTCTCCTTCCTTCTTCTTTGCCCTACTTGCCCCAAATCTCCTATTGCTCGTGCCGATAGGAGCGACATAATTGAATTTCCCTCTTTTCAGGCCTACTTTGATCCTCTCGCCCGCAAATACTAAATTTGCGAAGCTAGAGGCCATGTAGCCCACCAACTTTTCATAGTAGAACACCGACAGTGGGTCTACTATCATAGTGATCATCTCTCTTTCTACCATGGGGGGTGCCACTTGTGCTGCCAAGTCCCTCCACCATTGGGCGTACTCCTTAAAGGACTCATGCTCCCGCTTGCTCATATTTTGCAGCTGAGTTCTGTTAGGAGCCATGTCAGTATTGTATTGGTACTGCTTAATGAAGTCAGTAATCAAATCCTTCCACGAGTGCATAGGAGAGGCTTCCAAATTGGTATACCAGATGGCCGCCGCCTCGGCCAAGATTTCTTGGAAGAAATGCATCAGCAGTTTCTTGTCCCTAGACTATGCCCCTATTTTCTGGCAATACATCTTTAGGTGATTTTTGGGGCAAGTGGTCCCCTTGTATTTATCAAAATCTGGTACCTTAAACTTTGGAGGGATGACAACATCAAGTACCAAACACAATTTTGTCATGTCAGCGAAAGGGTAATCACCAAACCCTTCGATAACCCGTAATCTCTCTTTGATGAGATCAAGTTTCTCTCTCCCTTCCACTGCCGGAGGCGGCCCCCTACTGAGAAATGCAGCGGTTACAGAGGGTTGGGTTGAGGAGCTCCCACAGTATTGGGTTGAGGTATAGCATTAAACGTCGGTCCCTTGGCGGTGAACATAGGATATGGGTCAAAGTCACCTTGGGCATGCTCTCGAGGTTCTTCATGGGCGCCTCCTATAAGCCGGGGTTGCTAACCCTCAAAGGTAATGGGAACGACATGATTAGCATTCTAGTTGGGCATGTGCATGGTGGGTGGTGTATAATTGGTGGGTAATCCGTAGGGGTAAGTGTTCTACTTCCGGCAAGTGTACCAGATCGCACAAGTAGTATAAAATGGTAAGAACCAAGTATCGAACACTCGGGGAACTTGTGTTATTTGGTAAGCGATTTCAGCAAATAGGTGTCTGGTGTGTAAAAGTAAGTGTGAATATGAACAAGTGTATAAACTATCTGTGCAAAAAGAAAGAAAATCACGCGAGAGAAATGATGTGTAAAAATAAGTAGAGAACACGTTGGTCTTCCTAATAGGTGCCTCATGCTAAAAAGATATTCTCTATCTAACAATGCTCATGTGTTCTTATGGTGTCTCCTGAGATACTAAACCCCGATTCCTCATGATAGTTTAGCCTAATCCTGATCAAGCATCGTTCACAGATTCCTCTTGTAAGACTAAACTCAACCAGGACCGTATTAAGACACATATACTCAACTAAATTATCGCACCCTGATTCCTCGTGAAAGCACGACAACTCAGCCCTGCACTATCAAGGACTTTAGAGTCAGACCAGTTTCCTCTGTTGAATGACCCAGACAAAGCATGCATCTACATGATCAAGGTAAAGGCATACTGGAATGAAAAGCAGATAGCACAGAGAACACACAAAATATCATTAAATAGATAGAAATATATTTACATCAGGTACCTACAGGGAAGATCCAACAGAGGATTTAGCTTTCCATACTAGGAAGCCTTCTTAACAACAAAGAGAAGAACAAGATGAAAGATTGCAAAAATACAAGTGGTGAGGATGTCTCCTTCACCTTTAGGATCTCACAATCACTCACAAACTCATCTCAAGCTCTCAAACTGGCTCCTGTTTCAAGCTCTAGTCTCTACAGATCTTCACACAACAAAATCTCTCAAAACTCTCTGGAACTTGGACCTTTCTCTCTCCAGAAACCCTAGACATGCAAAGCTCTGAATCCCAGTCCAAACTCTCTTCACAAAATTTGATTTCAGGCTTAAATATGTGGCCTTGTTCGTGCTCGTGCACTTAGCGCACGTATGGACCGCTTAGCGCACGTTAGTGATTTTTGGCTCAGCGCGCTTCTCTCGCTTAGTGAATGATCTGAAGCGGTGCGCTTGATGACCTAGAGCGGTGCGTTCAACGAACCTATACAGCTCATCTTCTTCTGGATTCTTCCTCGCGCTTAGCCCAGGAGTGTTGTGCTTAGCGGACGCTCGCTAAGCCAGCAGATTGGCTTAGCGAGAAGGTGAAAAACAACACTTTCCAAAGCTTGCCTAATTAACCTAAAATTGAGAGAAAATGATTATTAAACACACAAAATGGAAGTACTAAGTATTTATTGCCTATACTTAACAGAAAATACTTATAAAACTACAAAATAACCATAAATTGGGAGAGTTTGATACAATTTATACAAGTTTTATACACAAAAGTTAGTCATTTTCACCGACTAACAGTAAGCATTCCTATTATACCCCATGTGTGGACCACCGGTGCTACCCAACACCTCTCCTCCTTGTCCCACCATGTCCGAGATGGGTTGGTTTGCTTGGTTTATGGTGGAGGGATGGGTCGAATCCACCTCAACGGCGACGCTGGTGGCGGCTACTGCGGCCGCATTGCTTTCCATCATTCGCTTCATGCTTATCATGGCCTCCATCATGGAGGTCATTTGATCTTTCAAGGCCTCTATATCGACCTTCATTTGTTCTTGCACCTCTTCTATGTCACCTATGACTCTAGTTTTGGAATGGGTTTGATAGGGGTGCCTTAAAGCATGTTTAGTTATGGTGTTTATGGCGGTCGGAACAAAATATGCATTGAGTAATGCGACAAAGAACTAAACATGAATGCATGCTAAAGATAAGTTGTCTAAGTATTGGATTCACGCAGAACTTTGAGCAAAGACATAGGATTTGAACCAAACTCATTTTCATTAAGGAACGAACATGTTCATCTTGTCAAAATTTAAAGTGAAAATACAAGCGCCTTAGTGGTTCCTAATTATGTGGGCCATTAAATCGATCATGTGCTGACAATAATTGAGGAGGCCATGAACTTCCTCAGGGGCCGAGTACACATCCACCATTGCCTTGGTTTTGGCTAGCAGTCTAGGAAGCTCTTGACTTCCATTCAAGGTGAAAGCGAACCTATCCATCCACATCATTGCTTCTCTGTGTAATGAATCTATAACCCTCTCCCTTGCTTCCCTTTCTGCTTGTAGGACTAATACCTTTGCATACTCATCCTCTAGCCTTTGTTCATGGGTTAAATCTAGATCTAGCTTCTCTTTGTTTCAGCCTCTTCCTCACTTGATGCCTTTAGCTTCATGAGCCAAACTAACTCTTGCATATGAGCTTTCAGCCACTTGTGATAGCCGCCAATGATCCCATTATTGCTTCCCCTAAGCTCTTTGTCCTTTCTTTGCACCACACTTCATGCCTTTCGGACCCTTTGAAATATCCTTGCATTGGGGTCACTAAAACCCTGTGTGATGAAGGGTGTGATACTTTCATCCGATGGCGCTCCTCTCATAGGGTAGCCAAGTTGTCTTATGGAAAGGACGGGATTATAATTGATACAACCCCTCGTTCCTATCAAGGGGACCTTTGAGAACCCCTCACATGAGAACAAAACTCTGGCTCTTCCTTCCTTCCATCGGGGGAACCAATTGACAGATGCCCCTACCATACTAGTCAAGAGTTGTTCCCAAACCGCCTTCCCTTTCTCGGGGCACATGTGATGACCTTGCAGGGGACAGATGGGTCTACTTTCATGACGAAAGAGGTGCAAGACCAGCCACACATAAAGAGCGGGTGTGCAATAGACAATCCTTGTGTCGCTCTTCTCGCATCTTCGATCAAATGTGTCATAGGCATCGGCCAAAACAGCAACAACCGGACTTTCTTTGCTATGGTGATAAGCAAGGAAGACGTTGATCGCTGCTAAATCCACCAATCCATCCATATTTGGAAAAAGGACTACTCCAAATACCAATAGCTCCAAGACGTCAATGAACAAAGCTCATTCACCTTGATCCGCCAAAGCCTTCGCTTTCTCCTCCAAGTGCTTCCTCGGTATTCCGACCACCCCATTTCTATTTTGTTTTACTCGGTCCAATTCTTGCGCCGAGATTTTGACTACCTTGGCTATTCTCACCATGGATGGATAGAACCCAGAAAAAAGATATGGCTTTCTTCCTCCTAGCGGACATCCCAAGATCTCTTCAAACTCTTCCACAGTTGGTACTAGAAGAAAGTCCCCAAACGTGAAGCACCTTAGCGGCTGATCGTAATACTGAGTGAGAGATGCAATGGCTTAAATGGAGACTTCTATCATAGCTAGATCCCAGATCTTTTCATAGGTCTTGCGGAAAGCTTGACGTTGGAGTTGATCCATCAATTGCCCTAATTCTTGCAAACTGGCAACCTCTAGGCTTTTAATTTTGACATGATAGAACCTTTTCTTAAATAAGGGTGCTTGATTCGATCCATGTTTTGCTAGACTAAAAAATTATGTTTGATCAATACTTCGACACCCTATCATGGAGGAAATATGATGAAGGCATAAAGGAATGCTTATGCTATGCATGACACGATGCATTTTACAGACATGAGAGCCTAGAATATCACCTCTTCTTACCCACAAGGCATTGAGCATCATGGTTCATTTACAGTCATTACCATGGTGCCCCATGCATGCATTTAAAAAGGTGATGTGGACCTTCCGACTTCCCGTGACAAAATGACTAGACAAATGCAATACATGAGTGACGATGCAATACAGATATATATGTGTGAGAGCATGTGGTTGATAGCACAAAATAGAAACATACTAGACAGACATGCATGAAAAGAAACATATTAGACGAATAAGCATAGTAACGACATCAAGTAACGCCGAAATGACATAACAACACAAGAGAGATGCACATAAACATGAATGTACAAAGACATGCATGGCAATATCAAGGAAACAACACGTAGCGTGTTTGCTTCGTGCCCCTATTTCAGGAACCTAATGGAGGGAACTAAAAGCTCGCTATTTAGTGATAATTCCCAAGGTGGTTTCATCTAGCTTTCAAAGGTTTCCAGAGATATCATCCCCTTTGATATCAAACATTGTGGTGGTAGGGACTTAGCAAAGAGAAAAACTCTAGATGAGGTTTCACTGTCATCAAGCAAGTCGGAGACTTAGCATGACCACAGATTCACCTCCACTTCCTATGTTCCCATGGACCCGGGTATAGGGCCCTTAACAACTCACAGTGTATGCAAAAAGTGTAGGTGTCATGCATGCATTAAATGAACATATATTTATCAATGCATATATTAAATAAACAACTACACAAAACACAAAAGCATCAAAAGAGTTTATATGCATACAAGAACATAAGATAAATAAAGGGAAACAAACAAAAGAGTGAGTGAGATAAAGAGTGCACACAGATTAAATGGCCTAACTCTCTAAAAACAGTCCCCAGTGGAGTCACCAACTGTCGCAACCTACCCTTCAGCGAAAGGGCGACGCGAGACTCACGGGTGCGTCTTCCAAGGAAGGAAAACGCGCAGAGTCGCCACCAACGTTTATTTGAGGAAAACATTAGAAAAAACCAAAAGAGGCCTACGAATTTTGAGAATCAAAGGTTCGGGAGTTGTTTACGCACATGGAAGGTATTAGCACCCCACACGTCTGTCACAAGGGACGGCAACCTTTAATCAAATGTGCAAAAATCATGACTTCAAATTTATTTTATTTTCCCTTTTTTTATGTTTTTTATCTTTTTGGGGTCTCAAGAGTGAGGCTCTTGCTCCTACATATCCTCAATTGAGATGAGGAACTCATACCTACATAGTTCTTTGAAAAGCAAGAAAGTTATGCGTAGTGTTGATTTTAAACTTCTAAACGGTTCATTTTAACCGATAAAAGTAAAAAAGGACCGTTAAGGCGTTGGAACTTTGAACGGATTCAAGCGATTTTCTTGTGGACAAAAGCTTGATTATGAGTTGATTTTAGTTTTGGTTTCACTTGGTTATTTTCCAACTCATTAAAAGAGAACTTTCAAAGTAAATGACCGGTTGATGTAGAACCAAGCTTCATGATGAATCAAGATTGATTCAAGGAGTTTTGATGATAACAAAGATGATGACAAAAAGCTCAAAAGTCAAGATCACTTCATGATAACAAAGATGATGACATTCAAGAATGAGTTCAAGATTGAGTCAAGAACACTTCAAAGATCAAGAGGAAATTTGATTTCAAGAATCAAGATTCAAGATCAAGATTAAAGACTCAAAGATTCAAGAATCAAGAGAAGACTTAATCAAGATAAGTATTAAAAAGTTTTTCAAAACATTGAGTAGCACAATAAATTTTCACAAAATCATTACCAAAGAGTTTTACTCTCTGGTAATCGATTACCAGATTATAGTAATCAATTACCAGTGGTTTTAAAACGTTAAGATTTTCAAAATTCAAAATGAAGAGTCACATCTGTTGATGTGTAATCGATTACACCTTTATGGTAATCGATTACCAGTGACTGTTTTCGAAAAATTAATTTCCAAAAGTCACATTTCTTCAAGAGACTTGTTTCTGAAGACTCTTTCAAAAGTCATATCTTTTTAAGTGATTAGTTTTAAAGGAATTGCCAAGATTTACAAGTTTTGACTTGAGTCATCAAGAAACTATAAATATGTGACCTTGGCATGAAACATTTTAACAATCTCATTCATATCCATCATCTCTTTCAATCATTCTATCTTTCAATCTATCTTTCAACATCTTCTTTCATTTCTTTTAGAACTTTCTGGTTTCATCTTCTCTTCATCTTTCTAAAAAGTTTTTGTTCAAAACTTTCTCTTCCAAGAAAAGTTCTTTGTTCAAAAACTTGTGTTATTCTTCTTTTCCATTCCCTTCTCCCTTTACCAAAAAGAATTCGCCAAGGACTAACCGCCTAAATTCCTTTTTGTGTCTCTCTTCTCCCTTTTCCAAAAGAACAAAGGATTAACCGCCTGAATTCTTTTGTGTCTCCCTTCTCCCTTGCCAAAGAATTCAATAAGGCACAGTCTGAGATTTCAGGTGCTTGATTTTTCTTCTTCTTTCTCCTTCTTCTCACTAATTTCACTCAAATTTTGTTGATTTCAGGTGTTGGACCCTTCCTTCAGCCCCCTCACGCCTATTTATAGGAAATGAGGGGTGGAGGTTGCACAGCAGCTCACCCAGGCAAGCTCAACTCGCCCAGGTGAGCTGCTTGCTTCCTCCAGAAGTAACCTAGCTTGCCCAGGCAAGCTAGTTACTTCATCCCTAAGCTTTCTAGTGGGCCCAGGGTTGGAAAATGTCCCCAAAGTGACCATTTTGCCCCTCTTTTGAACATTTTGCACATTTCCTTCTGAAACATCACAAAACCTTACAGATTGCGCGGGACTTAGAGTTAAGCAACTCAATTTGGCCGCTAAGAATCCAAATGTTGGTCAACAATCATCCCCGGATGAAATTAGGGTATGATAGTGAGTTGTAAACACACTTGAGATCAAGAGAGATCCATTCAATCAAGTCTTTTGTTCTTGCATTTGAATGTAAAGGTTGTATCTCTCCTTGATTTTGTTTCATATGTTTTTTTTGTTCATATTGTTACTGCATGTGCAAGAGTTTTACTGCATGCTAGAATAGATGTTTCTAGTTTGAAGCTAAGAAGAGTAGGTATCTTTTAGGCTTAGATTCACTAAGGACCCTAGGGTTGGGTGCCTAAGTTTCATTTTCTAGGTAGAATTTGAAATTGCTTGTGATTGCTTGTAAAACTCACATTGCATAGTGAAAATCTAATTCAGGTTGAATTAGATAACTGGATTAACTTCTCTAGAAATAGAGAGTGAACAAGTATAAATCTTGTTCTCTATATTCTCCTTAACTCTCATCTCTCTTTATTGCATTCTTTATCAATTTGCTAAGTTACAAAGATATTTCAAATTGATGCACTTTAACAAAAGGATACTATGCTCGGGTGATTGATTCAATATTGATTTAAAAGAAAGTTATGATACGATCTTTTTGGCAACAAAAGTTTTAACACTCTATTTTTTTATGATTTGATTTTACACCAATTCACCCCCCCCCCCCCCCTTTTGGTTTGGTTAGTCCCGTTGTCTTTTTCAATTGGTATCAAAGCCTTGTCTTGAAAGTTACTCAAGATCACTGTTTTCTTCAAATATGGGCTCTAAACAAATCACTTTCAAAGAGGGTGTCTCTCTCAATCGACCACCATTTTTTTAGGGAGAGCATTTTCCGTTTTGGCAAAAGAGAATGGAAATCTTTATTTAATCAATTGACCTCGGTACATGAAATGCTATTGTTAAAGGACCCTTCATACCAACTAAAGAAGTTAATATTGAATTGGTTCCTAAAGAATGGGATGAAATGAAAGATGATGAGAAAAGAAAAGTGCAAGATGATAAAAAAGCTAAAATCATTCTACCTTCTAGTTTATGTTCTTATGAATTTTTCCACACTGCAAGGAGTAAAAGTGTAAAGGAGATAATGCTTGAAGTCACTCATGAAGGCACTCTGGATGTAAGAAGAGCAAGAAAGAACACTCTTGTATCCAAATGTGTAGCTTTCCGAATGAAGAATGGTGAAACCATCTCTGAACTCCAAACAAGATTCACCCACATAGTGAATCACTTACTTGGCCTCGAAAAGACATTTTAAGATGATAAGCTAAACATCAAGATCCTTAATTGTCTTACAAGAACTTGGGAACCAAAAAACATAGCTATCAAGGAATCAAAGGACTTGGCATCAATGTCAATGGAAGCTCTCAAAGCTACAAAAAAGAAAAAGAAAGGGATTGCACTCAAAGCTAGTTCCTCAAAGGAAGGCCACTAAGAAGACTCTATTGATGATGAAAGATGCACAAAATTTGAATTTGATTGTCAAGAAGTTTGACAAATTCCTCAAAAGGTCCAAAGCCAAAAAATTCTCTAAAAACCGGGAAAGCAAGGCCACATCAAGTTGGAGTGTCCTGCTGAAAAGAAAGGAAAGAATGATAGAAAATCTAAAAATGTCTACATAGCCTGGGAAGACAATTTGTCAACATCCTTCAAAATTTAAGGTAAGGTTTATTTTTTTTAAAGATATTTTAAGGTAAGGTTTATTTTTTTTAAGAAACAAAATTTAATATTATAGTTTTGATTAAAATTTAATTAGTAAAAACCTTAGTTAAACCTCTGGTCTTCGGCATGAACGAAAACCTGTTCGAACGAATGTTGTGCTCCTTCAAAGCTTCTAGTGTTCTTCCAATTTCGCTCCTTCAACACTTCGGCCCCAATTGCTGTTAGTGGTCGTCCTCTTTGTTCAGCCACGCTTCTCTCTAGTCTCTATGAATAGCGCGCAGTACGATTCTCCTTTTCCCTATTTTTTTTCCATTTCATTCTTTGATTTCTCCTCGAAATATTATAACAAAGTTGGGGAATTTGTGCTTATGAAGATTTATGCTTCTTGCGGGAAAAAGATAGAGACTAGTTTCCCAATATATTGCGAAGGAAAAGGGCAAAAAAATATATACTGAAAGAAAAGAAGCATGTGATATTCGATGGGTTTGCTATTCGCCATATATTGCTATTTCAATTATTTGGCATGGGTTTGTTATTCGTTGGTTCCAATATATCAGAAAATCTTTGCTAATTGATGGGTTTGCAATTCAAGCCTTGCACTATAAATTGTAATTTACTAAGGGATTCCAATAAATGATGTTATTGTTGTGCGGTTGTGCCACGCGTGAGTCAGGGAATTTGTGTATTTGGGAATGGCTAGTCCCAACCCAAGTACCAAACAAATACTCTTTTGTTGACAGCTCACGGATTAGAATGTATGAAAAGTGTTAATAGGTCTTCCTGCCTCTGAATCAAGGTTTTAAACTGTTTCCGCAGTTGTGATTTGGTCACAATCCTTGACATTGCGTGAAACTGTGGACAAATGCAGTTGCAATTGCAATCATGGAGACTCTAACAATCATGATGTTGTTTCCGAAATCACCATCCTTGACCATTTTTTAAAACCTTACTTGGATTTAAAAGCATCATAACAAGATTCAGAACTGGGGCCACCCTACACCAGAATCAGTAATCACCTGTTTGTTTTTCTTCAGATTTAGGGTTGACACTTTAGCGGCCACATTTGTTCACACATAAATAGCAGTTTCTGCAATGAGAACACACATAGTTGCCTCGCACTATTAAAGGTCTATGCCTTAATGGGTAAGTCTGTTGTCTTTTATTGAGTGTCTGTGGAGCACTAATACCAGCAGGAGCATTGTATAGAGAATAGACATGGGGTTGTGTTGGTGTCTGTGGAGTTTCACAGTTATAAAGTAGCACAAATTGTTCAGTTTCGAGTCTTTTTGCTGCATCTGTTGAAAGTAATTCTACCACTTCAGTTGTGTTCTCTGTTATTCCAAAATTTGGAAGGAGGTTTAGCGTTGGATCAGTCTCGTCACTGGAAAGTCACTGAAATTCTGGCCTTGGGGTTTCATCATTCATAAGTTGCTGAAAGTTTCAGCTTTTAGGCTTTGGGCTGTGTCTGTTTGAGCTGCATTGGTATACAATTTCAACCTATAGCCAATGGAGTAGATATTGATGTTCACTGTCTGTTGCAACAACCAGTAGTGCCTTGATAAGATTCTTTTTCTTCTCTTCACTGTCTTTTCCAGATTCTTGTGCACATTTAGAAATAAAGACAACTTTTAGTGGAACCATTCAAGGATATTGAAGGTGATGGAGTTAAAGGAGCAGGGTTTTTTTTTTATGACACCTAATGATTTATGATTTTTTTTATTTTTTATTTCCCCTGAATTTGTTTGTGTTGATTTTAGATGTGTGATTCTGCCCCTGGAACAGGTGTATGGTTATTTATTTTTTATCTTAACTTTATTTGCAGTTTGTAGAATCTGTTCTGGAGATATGAGCAAGCCCACAGGTACACGAGCCTATACTTAAATTTATCAGTTTCCTTACATTGCTAATTCTTTGTGACATGTACTCCAAGTCCGATTCTGTTTTATTTCTTTCTTACCCATCCTTAATTTTTATGCAAAAGGTTTTTTGTTCCGTTAACCACTTCAGCAGGCTAATGAAACATTCTTAATATACATTGAAAAGAGCAAGAACACCCCTTGCAAACCAAGTAGTATATTGATAGAATTTACCATATAGTTACAATAGTCTATTAGTTAAGCATATGTTTTCACTGGTCTGTGACCTCCCCTGTTCTCAGGTGTTCACCTTTGTTCTATTTTTGCAGGTCCATGACCTTTTAAAACCTCCTCAATTCTGTTCCCCTCCTTTTATTTGGTGTTGTGTAATTTGCACTTCACACAGTCCCCTGTTATATACTTGTTACTTAACCCCTAGGTTTATGGTGATTGTGTGTCTAAGCTATGTCAATATGATGAATGATTGTAAATGAGAAATATTTTTTAATTTTTGGTAATTTTTAATTTTATCTTTAAGCATATTACTTTTCTTGTGTACATAATCATCAGTATAATGGTCATCAAATTATGCAGTTATATCAGTTTTAAGGTTGGCTACTATCCAGTTATAAACTAACTTAAAATTTACTGTGTTGACAACTGAAATTCAAAATTTTGAATGTAATGGGCTCGAGGCTCAGTTCAGGGAAAGAGTCAGTGATTAAGAGTTATGGGCCGATGCAGCTAGCTGAGTTTGGGCTTAGGAGCGTTTGGGTACTTGTTAGTAGAAGTCAAGTTCAGTTGATGCTTAGCACGTGGGAATTAGCTGAGTTCCATTTAAATTAATTTAGTTTAAGATATCCCATTATTTTCGGACTTTAGATCACAGGCATCAGTTGGAAGGCACCAATATCATGTTCCCTAGAAGATAGAAGGGGGTTCCTTTGTCAGTTTAACGTTAAAAAATGCACAAGGAAGGACTGCTGAAGAGTTAGAGATAAGGCCTAAAATCTAGGGGAATTTGTCAACCACTATCAGATAGAAGAGCCCACCATGACTTACTGAGTCAAGTGAAGTCTGCCAAATTCTGCATTTTGTTTTCTGAATCAGAATAGAAGCTACCAAATAGGTCTCCAGCTAACATTCAGGCAGCTAGTGAGTAGGAAAACGTGGCTTATTTGCATTTTGCAAGTATAAATGTGATTTCTATTTCAAATTTAAGCACACAGTCAATCAAAAAAACAAACCCAGTTTATATTGCATGTTTATCTTTACAGATTTTATCACATTTTATTTACAGCTTTTATACTTTAATTTTTCAGAATCCAAATTCTTCTTCTACTTTCACCTAAACCAAGCACTTGTTGAAGTAGCTTCCGAGCCCACTACTGAGAAGCCGATTCTCGTTCTTGGTATCAATCACTTAAGTTATTTTGGGATCATGTTGGAGCATGTTTTGGCTAAAATCATTTCACGCAACAACAGACTGATATATCTCTAAGAAGGAACTTAGCAAAACAAAATACATAAATGTTTTATTTTTTCTTAGGATAAATTACGCTGACACTTCCTGAGATTTTTTTAAATTGCACATAATCTCCCTGCTTTTTTAATTTTTACAACAGCCTTCCTTCTTTTTCAAACAGTTAAAGGGGTTAGTGTAATATATAAAGGGTGTCAGTGTAATGTTTTTCAAACAATTATAGTGGTTAGTGTAGGGATAGAAAAAGGAAGGGTATCATGTGCAGTATGAAAAAACCTCTGGTGGTATCAATGTAGTTTACTATTTTTAGTATGATTCGTATGGAAAGAATACTATATTTTAAACAAAGAAAAGAAGTGGTAATAAGAAAACGATGAATATAGCTTCAGGAAAAGTGTAAACCAACTCTGTTAAATAAAGAAAGCAGTTATAAGCTTGGTCACTCTGTTCAAAACCTCCATCAGTCCACTGAAGGAAACAGACACAAATGCATTTCTCTAAATAAAGAAAGCAGTTATAAGCTTGGTCACTCTGTCCATTTTTCTCATCATCTGTTCCACCATCAGCTTCCATGCCTAGATCTTCAACAAAATCACAGATCAGAGAAATGCATTTGTGTCTGTTTCCTTCAGTGGACCTTCTTATGAAAGTTTTAGTGCCCGCTCAGTCTTGTAGTTTTTTTTTTTCAAAGCAAATATAGGACATTTTTTTTTACCTATAAGTTGAACCAAGGGTCTTGTTTTTTCTGCTGAAACAAATTTGTAAGGAAGTCCATCCTTATCCTTCTGCTTAACTTCAAATAAAAGACCTCTACTTGAAGCAATCAAATTGCAAACTAAAACAATCAAGGAAAATGAAAAATAATGTTTTGTTTTAAGTTGGGATGCTTAGAGAGGCAAACATCCAGTAGGGTGCAAACTGCAAATGTTAAATTTAGTTGACAAAACAATATTGAATGCTTAAAACAAGTTACAATACAACTACAATACAAATTTGTGTATGGTCCACTCATTATTTAGTGAGCTACCACTCATTTTATAGTTCCCAATTAATTTTACCTAACAACAGTAGAGAATGTGTTATAGGAGTGTGTTGTTATCATTTCTCCTTCTGTAATATTTAGATTATATTTGTTATTACACGAAGCATTGAATTTCATCCATGTTTAAATAAATGTTTATTTTTTTAACTGCTTAAGAAGAACTTAAATCATATTATGCTTGACTCAAAATCATTTTAGTTTTTCTTTTTCCTTTTCCCTTTCTGGAAGAGTCAAAACATATTATGCTTGACTCAAAACACTAAATCGAATACTAAAGTTCACACATGACACACCACAGTAACACAATATAGACAAGACCAGTAGAAGTGGTTCACACGTTTCAAAATAGAAGAGGGAAAGAGACCCTTTTGGGCTAGGGTATAGTTTTTCGATGGGGTTTTATTTTTCATGGGCCCTTCCTTTGATTTTCCCTAAAAGGTATCTATGATCAACTCCAAATTTTATTGTGAAAATCTAGGCTTCTCTTGCTGTTGTGCATTTAGAATATCCAGCAACTTCCGTCCCGTTTAATTTGGTTGGAAGCTTTATTACGAATTGATTATTTCTTATGTCATATGTTCTGTTTCTGCATAAATTATTTTGGGTTTCATTCAGTAAAAGAGTGATGATCTGGGACATGTGAAAGGTAATTATGTAAAACATGAGTGAGAAATTATTAAATAAGATTGAACTCCCAATCAGTAATTCAATAAATTATTTATGCCAAAAGTTGTGTCATTTTCTCACTAAAATTTTTTATTCCAGATTATTTTTTTGTTTTTCCTGTGGGTGTGCATGGTTTACATGTGATGCAAAGTTGCTGTTAAGCTAGCTTGGCAATCATTTGGCTGGCATGGACATAGCACATTGCTATTTAAAGGGTAATGCTGATGCTGTGGAGTTTTGTCCACATGATCCCTACCATAATGTTTTAGCGGTATCCACTTACACATTACAAGAAGGTTCTCAGCCCTGTCGACATGGAAGCATTTCACTCTTCAATGTTGATGTGGAACCAGGTCACCTTGACATGGTTTTTAGTGAGGAAACTGCTGGGATTTTTGACATAAAGTGGAATCCACCTGGAGGGCATGCAAGTCCTTTTCTAGCTCAAGCAGATGCTGATGGATACTTGAGAATTAAAATGCTGGAGGGTTGCTGTAATGGAGTGGAAGGTATGGATTTAGTCCTTGATTCATTTCTATAAAGCACTATTTTCAGTATGAAAATATCAAATTCAAACTTAATAGCATTTAAAACTGTATCAAAATAAAAGGTTGTCAGACTCGGAGTCTCAAGGGAACTTGTGAAATCCTTTCCGACTCATATATATAGGATCAGATTTACCTAATATAAAAATATTTAGAAAATAATATTCAAACACAAGGTAAATATCCATCACTATTTACAATGGAGACACAGACATGGACTTGCATGCATGTACTCGAGATGAGAATTGTTTGATTTGGCTCCAAAACTGAAGGTTCGTCCATGGTATTACTGATTATTAAAATTTCTGAAAGTATGGTTATGTTAGTTTTAGTCCTTATTGTTTGTGCAAAGCTCTGTATTTCACATGCATCCTTTCTTCTTCACAATGGATTGACCACACTGGATTCTCATGATTTTGGTTTCACAATGGATGCTGAGTTCATAGGCATCATCACTATAAAAGAATGACAAGTTGACAACACTAAACTTGATAGCAACAAAACTTCATGCTACAACTAAGCTTCAATTGGTTTGCACAAAACAGACTATGGTGAGGGTTTGATTGATTTGAGCCCTAGTAAAATGTTGCATTTACCTTGACTTCATAAGCAGCCTATGGGCAAAAGCATAAACATTCTCACTGTGGGTCAATTGGGTCAAAAATCACATTGGATTTCAGACTTGCTGATTCTCTTCCTGACTCAAGCTTATGCAAAATTGCACAAGTTTACCAAGTCTACCCAAGTCTTATCTAGAAAAGAGTTAGTTGGCTGTCTGTACTTAGACTTGTAAACTGTTGGAATTTAAAAGTTGACTTAAGAGTTTGATAACAACTTAACATGTAGTCTTAAAATACCCACCACAAGACTGATATTTATTTGACACTCTTCTATCAGGTTTGGTTCCCATTTATGGCTATTGTTGGGATTATAATCTGTTTCTATTTTATTATTGCCTCTTTTTAAATGGAAGGTCAATTCCTTGTGCACTAGTATGAATACTGCCATACTACTTACGCCTATTATTTGACCTCATAACAATTTGTTACCTTGTATATTTTTTTTGTTAGTGGCTATTGTTTATTATTATAGCACTAAAATATGGTTTCTCTACATGTAAATTGCAAAGGAAGTGCCAAAGGCCGACAGCCTGCTGGATATGCTGTTCATTTGTTGATGTACTCATCCACGAGATCTAAATTATCATATCTCTAAATTAGTATTTTGCTAAAGAGACGTGTTCTCATTCTTTTGCTCACTTACC
Organism: Glycine soja; assembly: GCF_004193775.1. NCBI lineage: Eukaryota > Viridiplantae > Streptophyta > Magnoliopsida > Fabales > Fabaceae > Glycine > Glycine soja. The sequence goes on along the minus strand of NC_041016.1, from coordinate 38,148,061 downwards.
TTGTATTAATATTTTTTATCGGTTCTATTTCAGGGGTTAATCTAAAGGAGATCACAAATGAAAAAATCAGTAACTCTATGTGCCTGTACCTGGATTGGAACCCTTCAGCCACATCCATCACAGTGGGGCTTTCTGATGGCTCTGTGTCTATTGTTTCTTTTCTTGAATCCAAACTGGAAATTCAAGAAGAGTGGAAAGCTCATGATTATGAACTTTGGACAACCTCCTTTGATATCCACCAACCAAATTTGGTATACACTGGCTCTGATGATTGTAAATTCAGTTGTTGGGATTTGCGAGATAAACCTCCCAATGTGGTATTTCAGATCTCTAAAGTCCACAAAATGGGTGTTTGTTGCATTGAGAAGAGTCCACATGACCCAAATACCTCGTTAACTGGCAGCTATGATGAATTCCTAAGGGTATGGGATTTAAGATCAATCTCAAAACCCCTTAATTCAATTAACTTGGGGGGAGGAGTTTGGAGGGTTAAGCACCACCCCTTCATTCCAGGCTTGGTTTTGGCTGCTTGTATGCACAATGGTTTTGCTATTGTCGCCATTAAAGGCGACAATGCCGAAGTGTCGGAAACTTACAAGAAGCATGATTCTCTTGCCTATGGAGCAGATTGGCAGAAAGGAGAAGCAAATCACATAGGTGAGAATACCAAACCACTGGTGGCTACTTGCTCATTCTACGACAAACTTGTTCGAGTGTGGAGGCCAGGAAATGATTTTATCTTGTAGAATGTAGATTGATGCTTAACGTTAAGTCATTAACCCACTTGAAAATGTGATACGTAGTTTATTTATTGAATTATGGTTGAATTATATGACACTTTGATTTACAGTTAATCGTTTTTACTCACTCATTCACGGCTTGAAGGTTGAGCTAACGTGTCATTCTTTGATTATGGTAGTTGATTGATCATGGTTTAACGGCAAGAAAAGAAAGTAGAACAACCTATACAACTACAAGTTTTTGTTTTTGTTTTTACTGCAAACTACAAGTTTATGTTTACACTATTTATGATAGGATAAAACTTTTTATATTATAATTATAGAAAGGGTATCAAGTGACAACTCTTGATTAATGAGAAATAAAAGTAAAATACAAATCTTTGGATTATATTTGAATAGTGAAAGTTAAGAGATAATGACTTTTTTATTATAATTATTATGAAGTTATGTGTTTAATATTTAAATTAAAATTATTTCAAAGTAATTTTGTTATAATTTTTTTTAAAAAAAAAATCTAATATCTACTTAAATTTTATTATCTAAGAGAAAATAGATTATGAACTGATAATATAAAATATTTGTATATCTTATCTTATCATAATTTATCATCTATAATTACTTTTTTAATTTTTATAATAATTATTTTAAAACTTATATTAATGATAATATAAAATTATTTTATTCAATTCATAATCATTAAACTCAATAAGTAAAGAATAAATATTTGATTTAAACAGCACAACAATTGAATATGTAATAGTTGATATCATCTATCACTATACAAACAAGGCCCAGAGTGATCACGTGTCAAGTTGTCGTTGCTCCAATTCTCGCTTAAAAATGTCACCTCATGCTACAGTGCCAACAAAAATGATGCGTTTCGTTTCCAAAGCGTTTTCATCTATCATCTTTTTTTACGTTTTTTATTTTTAATGTTGTGTTTTCATCTATCATCCTTTTCCCGTTCCTACCTAAAAATGTCACAATCTCCACATTTATTGTTTTTGTCTTTTTGTGTTTATTTCAGACATTATCCAATGTTGACTCTACATTGTCGTTTCGCATTTTCGAGTTACACTGCCATTTCGCATTCCTGTTGCATCCCTGTTGCTTGGTTTCGTGTTTCTTTTCTCTCCCGTGAGAAAAAAACATGGAAGACAATGTGTTGGTGTTGTTGTTCTATGCTATGGAAGACAAGTGGAAGCTTCTGATGTCTCCTTTGTTGCTCATGCTCTTGCTTATCTCACCACTGGCTTCCTTCCACTGTAGTTGCATACACGCATAAACGGAACCTTCATAAGTTTTCATTTCCCTCCTCGTCTTCTGTATTTTTGTTACATCTAAAGATGCGATTTTTAACACCACATTTCTTCATTTGCCCACCCGTCTTCTATGTTTTTTCTTTTTGTTTTTTTCCATTTCGCTTCCTATGTTCTTTGTTTGGCAGAGAAGGTGGACAAACACACTAAAGCTGTGATTTTGATGAGTATGGGGGCGTTTTCTTTGTTGCTCTGACGTTGATGCGCTTCGTTTACCCTCCCCATCTCCTGCGTTTTTTATTATTCCGATCTGTTGCGGTTTTTGATGCTTAAAGTTTTCTTGCATGCTTTTGGTTTCGTAGAGAAGCTCGAAGAACACACTAAAGCTTCAATTTTTTTATTTTTATAAGTATGGGTGCGTTTATATTGATGCTCCTTCAAAGCTTTATGATGTTGCTTTGCTTAAACTTATCTTGCATGTTCTTTGTTTCGCAGTGAAGGTCGAACAACACACTAAAACTTTGATTTTTATCTTTAAAAAAAAACAACGATTTTTATCACAATAGGTGTGTTTTCTTTGTAGTTCTTTCAAAGCTTAATTTTTTTGATTAATTGTTTGGGTGTTCCTGATCCTTCTCCTACTTTGTTTCGCATAGAAGCCCAAAGAACACACTAAAGCTTTGATTTTTATCTCAAAAAAAGCAGAGATTTTTATCACAACAGGTGCGATTTTTTTTGGTTAATTGTTTGGGTGTTCCTGATCCTTCTTCTACCTTGATGGCGCTTTCTTTGTTTTCCCTCCCCGTGTTCTGCGTTTTCTTCCATTTCGATTTGTTGGGGATTTTCTAAATTATTTCTTAATCTTTTATTTTGTGTTCTTTGTTCTGCGTTTTCTTCCATTTCTCCTTTGCATGTTGATTGTTATGTCCCCTTATCCCCTTATTTGATGTATACAGGTTTCAATTTTTTGGTGTTCCTCACACTAAACTTTGATTTTTATCTCAAAAAAAGCAGAGATTTTTATCACAATAGGTGCAATTTTTTTGGTTAATTGTTTGGGTGTTCCTGATCTTTCTTCTACCTTGATGGTGCTTTCTTTGTTTTCCCTCCCCGTGTTCTGCGTTTTCTTCCATTTTGATTTGTTGGGGCTTTTTTAAATTATTGCTTAATCTTTTATTCCGTGTTCTTTGTTCTGCGTTTTCTTCCATTTCTCCTTTGCATGTTGATTGTTATGTCCCTTTATCCCCTTATTTGATGTATACAGGTTTCAATTTTTTGGTGTTCCTCATATTTATTGGTCCGTAGTGGTGACTTTATTTTCATTTGGTTTGAAGATTACTTCCTTCATAGTTTAGAGTATATGTTAACTTAGCCTTTACAATATCATTCAGGTTATATTATGTTGCCCAAATTCCTATATTTTTGTCAATTTTGTCTCACATTATTAATTCATTGGTGGGTTATGCTTTGAAACATATTGGCCTTCGCAATTTAAAGTATATATTAACTTAGGCTTGACAATATCATTCAGGTTATGTTATGTTGCCCAAATTCCTATATTTTTTTCAATTTTGTCTCAGATTATTAATTCATTGGTGGGTTATGCTCTGAAACATATTGGTCTTCGCAATTTAAAGTATATATTAACTTAGCCTTGACAATATCATTCAGGTTATGTTATGTCTACTCTAAAACATATTGGTTTTCATTCTTTTACATGTGCAATGATAACTTTTGCTTATCTAAATGATATAGTTTCTAAAGAGTTATTTGTATATAATAGTTTTATTTTTATTCGCATGCTTGTCTATCATTAATAAATGATACGCCAACTTTGTTTGCTTTTGTAGCAGTGGTGCATTTTGTATCACCTACTTATTATTTGTGTGTGTATTCTGTTGTTTAGTTAAGGTTGTTTATATTTTGGTATATCCTAACTGGTTTTTTATTTTGACCGAGACCAACAAACTACACGACTAATAGTGTCCGACATTTCGAGTACAGGTTTGTCATCTATTCTATTTCTCCTTTAGTTTTGTGTTTGTTGAAATTTTAATATTGTTTGCAACCTTTATTGTTCTGAATTGGGTTTGATCTTTGTTGCAGTGGTTGTTAATGTCAGAGTCACCGATGATGCTTCTATTCTAAAGCAATCCAAATTCAAGGTATCCCCTTTCGCCCTTCCTTTTTAATAGGTATGTTCTTCTGATGTCAGTTATACTTAATTTGTTGCAAGTGCAAGTTTGTGGGTGAAAGAGATGGTTCTTAAATCTGAGTTGATGATGGAGATGTTCTTTTGACTGGATTTTTGTATGCTTTTCAATTGCGTGATTATTTGAATTTTCATCATTGGTTAGGTTGACCCAAATTAATATTTACATATTAAATTGTATGTTTAAGACCTTCTATTTGGACTTTAAGAGAATTTTACCCAGACCTGCATTTAAATAAGTAATATTTACATCTTAAATTGTATATTTAAGACCTTTTTATTTGGACTTTCAGAGAATTTTACCCAGACCTTCGTTTAAATAAGTAATGTATAATTAACCGAAAAATTTGGTGTGGTGTACAAAATAATGTTCAACTTTCATATTTCTTTCTTTTTCATTTTACATGTGTTTTGTTTTCCTAAACTAATAAGTATTATTTTTTATGTAATATTTTCATCAGATTTAATTATTAATAATTGAATAAATTTTGACATCGTTGTCAACTTAACATAAAGATGCCTACAAAATCCCCATCAGTAGAATTTTTGGAATTTGTGTTTATACATGTACTAATGACTCCTAACACTTTAGCCTATGGATATAAGCATGTATCAAATTAATAGTCTGTGTGGTGTGTAGTGACTGTCAATATTCTGATTTCAATTTTTACAGTGACATGTCACATCCATAATAATTATTAGAGTACATATAAGAATCCATATAATTAATACACTACTAGATGTTTGATGAGGTGCAATTTTCCCAATGCCAAAATACTACCTGTCTAATCATAGATCGGGAAGTGAAAAAGATCATCTTTTGCATATACATATAATTATTTTTTTGATTAACAATAACTGTTACTATTTTTAAAAATTTAAGCTTTGGATTAAATTATTTATTGTTATTTAATTATACAACAGTAGTCATAATAAACTAGCACGGGAAGTGTAATAGCCTCGCTATAAATATACAACAATATTCATAATAAACTAGCACGGGAAGTGTAAAAGGCTATCGGTTACTATGTACATTGTTAACTATTCATTATAAGAGTTCACCCTCCTCCTCTCATAATTAAAACGCAGTATTATATCAATCCATAATCACACAGTATCACCAACTTTTCACTCATTTGTTGAAGAACATCTCCAAACACAAAACACCATGAATACATCATTATCGAACGCGTCTGATGTTGTAAGTTTAACTTTTCCGTCCTTTATATTTACCTTCTTATAAGTATATGTTCGAGTTTCCTTCATCATACATCCTTCATCCTAATTTCATGACCAACTTTTTTTGCTTCATACATGTATATATTCGATATACATTGTCGATAACTTATGTCCTTCTATGCTTTCTCTTTTCGTTCATAGTACATGTTCGATATTGCGCATATTTATCTTTTCCTTTCAATGGGTACAAGTTTGTTCACTTACTCATTACATAAATGATTGTCATCTAGGGCCCGTCAAATTTGTAGGTATCAACAATTGTGCACTAATTTGAGGCGACATTCCGTCTTGAGAAGGTCACGATTTTCACACCTAACATTTATCTATTTATGTTAATCTCAAATAAATAATATGTTTAAAATGTTAACGTGCAGAACGTCATTGAGGTTCCTTTATCTTATCATAGAAAATGGTCCCATGGCATTTACGAAAGTGTTATCATGTGTTTTGTTGCATGGGACAAAAATACTAATTTCAATGTGGACGTTGTGGGACCTCTACATAGACAAACACACCAAAGGTAAGCCACAACCACCAAACGCCATGTTTTTACCATTGATGTCTCTGGAGATATGATACAAAACAATTATCAATTGGTAGGTATTTCTTAATATAATCATAATCCTTTATGTTATTTATTGTTGACGTTTTATCTTTAATCATTGTGTTCATTCTAACCTAGGTTTTGCCACCAGAGGCTTCAAATTATTTATCTGGATCAAAAAAATATATGATTGTAGATCGTGGTCGTGGTAGACTTTACGAATGGATGATCACCATAAATAATGGCCTATATCATGTGTTGTTGAGTCCTGGATCCAATATTTAGCTGACAGTCATTTGAAGCCTGGAGATGAGGTTGCCTTCTTCTACAACTTTGACCAACATTTATGGGAGGTCCTCTATAGGAAGCAAGTTAAATGGAATCAGGAAGAGGACAAAGTTGACTCCACTTGAATAACTCTTTAATTATTTATGTTTGTTTTATTTTTATATATTATGTTTGTAACTTAATTACCTTCGGGTAACGAACAATTTTTTGTGTTTACTTTTTGTTGAACATTGTTAACAAAACTACAAATATTATTATCTTATATTCTATGTTTGTGGATTCAATGTTATTATTTTGTTATATTTAATGTTTGTTGTTTCCAAATAATATGAGCTCGGCCTTTGAAAAAGGTCTGCACTTTAGTGAAAGTGGTTGTTCGCCTTTGCAGAACCAAGAGACATTGAAATGTAGAGCTTCATTTGCTTGAAGTACATGTAAGTTATTTTTCTTTGTCTACTTTGTGATTGATTTTTATGTACTTAGTGTATACATTTACTGTTACAGACTATTGATCCAACGCCAACACTTCGTAGTGCTTTCCTCTCTGCGAATTAAAGTTGTGGAGGTTTATTGTTTGGGATTAGAGACTCCGACTGAAGATGGAACCTCATATGTTTTTTATATAATTGTTTGTTCGTAAATACGTTATCTGTGTCTGTCATAATACTTTGAATTGTAATTACATTACCAGTCTTTTCAGACAATGTTCCATCTTTGTAATCTGAATCATATTATTATATATTGGGTTATTTATTATCTGCTTAAATATACAAATTAATTTTTTAGAAATTTTGTTAAAGATTAGTAATATTTGACATTTAAGAAACCTCAATTCTGAGTATGAGCACATCTGTTGGTAATATTTAAATAGGAGTATGAACTTGGACATCGACACGGTCAAAAGTTTAGTTAATGAAAGAAACTTAATGCAAGAAGTTGTGAAGTGTCGTCCTAGCCTGGCCTTTTTTTTTTTTCTCTCTCCTCATCTAATTATAATTACTTTAAGCTGGATGTTGAAAAAGAAAAAGAAAGAAACTAGCTTATTTGCAATAGTTGCTATCTATACTTTCAAAGAACATCTGCATATCAAATAAAATCAAACTAACATTGGCCTTCGTGTAATGTACGGTTTTTGAAGAAAAAAATAATAATTAAATGAATAGAAAATAAATTGAAAAACTGTCCAGACACATGGCGACTCACATGGCTAGCGTTGGACAATTTTAATATAATTACTAGTAAATCACCAGTGTGCATAAGCACATGTCGTTGCGCTCCACTGTTTTTTTTTGTACTGAAATTATATTTAGATTAAAAAGTAAAATATGCTAAAAAGTATAAAAATTGTAAGAAAAAGTATAAAAATATCATTTGATTTTTTTTCAAACTACTTTTTATAAATAAAAGGAGTTGGATCATTTTTATTGTTTTAAAAAAAAATGAACATCTTCATTTTTATTTTCTTCACATTAATATGTATGTCATGTGTATTTATCATGTTTTTCTCTTTCTCCTTCAGAAATTCTCATTTTGTTCTTATTTAAGCGATATGACAACGATATAAAATAATTGAAGTCCTATAATTGGACCAACAATTTATTTATTTAAAAAATGAATGACTTATAAACTTTGATAATTTTACTCTCTTCAACTATAATTTAATAAATGAATATTAAATGCACAAATTATAGTTATTTAATCACAAAATTATCATATATGATAAATTTATTAATTTTTATAATTATTATTTTATAAGTTATACCGAAAAAAATTTATGATTGATTAATGATACAAAATCTTTTACAGAAATCAAACTTTTAAATTAACTTTCATATTATTAGAAGGTTTCGTGGTATTAGAAGTATCAACAAACTATACTCTTTTATATATTTATATGTTTAATTTTTAATTTTATATTATGACAATTTTTTTTAAATTATTCCAAATAAATAATTTATCAAGCCTATAAATCCATCAAAAAGAATTAGTTTTATAATTACATTGCAGATTAGTTCTGTAATTACATTGCAGCCCGTTTATAATTACATTGCAGCCCGTGCTTATGCACCGGCTTTTTATGAAAAAAAATCATAATTACAAAATTATCATATATGATAAATTTATTAATTTTTATAATAATTATTTTATAAGTTATACCAAAAAAATTTATAATTGATTAATAATACAAAATTTTTCAAACTTTTGAATTAACTTTCATATAAAATTTCATCCCGTAGTATTAGAAGTATCAGCAAACTATACTCCTTTATATATTTATATGTCTAATTTTTAATTTTATATTATGACAAATTTTTATATTTTTTAAAATTGTTCCAAATAAATAATTTATCAAGGCTATAGATCCAAAAAAAGAATTAGTTTTATAATTACATGCAATTAGTTTTATAATTACATTGTAATCCATTTATAATTACATTGTAGCCGCACGGTTTTTTTATGAAAAAATCATAATCATAAAATTATCATATATGATAAATTTATTAATTTTATAATAATTATTTTATAAGTTATACTGAACAAAATTTACGATTGATTAATGAAAAAAAAAAACAATATACGAAGGAGCTGATCGGTTATTTTTTAAAATTATATTGTTCCTTGAATTATGTTGGTTGTAATTATATAAATACTATTGACACGCATGCGTTCGTGCAGTGAAAGCTTTAGTACACAATGCATGGTCTGACAGAAAAATATTTTTATCCAAATTCCAATTTTACCCCTGCTCAAGTCACACCAACAAAATAGAATGTCTATTTTGGTCATTTTGACAGCCTATTCCTTTACTTCCTGCAACCCTATTTTGCTTCCTGCACTCCCAATTTTATAATATTTCCACACTGCAACTCTTATTATAACTTTCTTTCTCCCAAACCTATTTTCTCCTAAATCTCTTCACGCCATATGTACCTACCTTGAGGCTTCCTTCACTGTGTTCCCTCGTCATCACATTTTTTTCTCTAAATTCTTATTACATTTTTTTCCGATTTGTGTGTTCCGTAAGAGGTTTATATGTAAATAATCTGGAATAACAATTCTGGAAGTGTATTAGCAATGTGATGGCCGATAGAGTTACCCAAAAAAGTTATTGATTTCTGAATCACTCATTTCAGAATATAGGTTGCTTATTTCTGAAATAGTTGTGCTGGAAGGTTGCTTATACTATTTTGGAGTACTATCCGGAATAGTGTATGTAACCTTTTGGAACAACTATTCAAAAATATGTTTTTAAAGTAATTATCTTCATGAATGATATTTCTGGAGTACATTTATTAATATTGCGTAGTGGGTTTTCCGGAAAAGATGTTTTCCGAAATATACTTATTTGTATTTAATTAATTTTACTTGAAGTTGAATCAGGGGTTAGGGCGGTGCTTCACCGTCGATCTCAGACGCCGGAAAGGGCAAAAAGGCTGTATCTTTTTTGTGGTGATTCGAGTATGTGAATAGTTTTATCTAATGTTGGACGTTGCAGTAGTAGATGGGTTGTTGTTGGGATATGTCTTTTTGGGTTGTGTATATGATTAAATATAGAATATATCCTTGCGAGTTGGTTTTGTAATAGTGGTATAATAGTGCTCGTCTTTTGTTGGTAAGGGAGGGGTATGTGTGTAGCAGGATATTGCTATGCACTGATCAGCTTGGTACATATAATGTGCCAATTATGTCATCATAATATATGGAATGAAAGCAGGAAAACTTTATTGAGTATATCAACATAAGAGTGAGTTAAATAATTATCGATACTTAAATGAGAAGAAAGTGGTTGCTTCACTTGCTTGGGTTACCATACTTGCTTCATTTGTGATGAGGTCATACTTAATTGCATAAATATCAACATGGACTACAGTAGCATGAGCATCCTTCAATTCAATTCTTAGTTTCTGACTCCAATGAAGCAGCGCGCTTCATTAAACAACCTTGCCGCTGAGTTATAACTAGAAAATATCCCAATGAATCTAGATCCTCTTCTGAGCCAGTGCAAGTACTTTTGGAATGCAGCCCAATGGTCCAATATTGTGAACCCAAAACTTCCCTGGCACCTTCATTATGTTTCCCCTGTCCCAAAATAAAAGTTGTCCTGGGTTGTTTTATACACATCAAGCAAAAATAATTAATAGATGAAAGAGAACAATAAATTTACAAAATTAACCTTTATCATCATCAACTATTTTTTAAATTTTGTAGTTTATCATTGAGATATAAGTGGAAAAAAATAATCAATCTTATAAGATGATGAAGAATGCCACGTTGTGGAATGGAGCTTCCATAATTGCTTCTCTCTTTGTGACGATTCAGTAGCAACACAATTAGAAAAGGAAGATGAGGGGGCTGCCTGGTGCGTTTTAGTCTTTAAGAGGGTGAGGAATATTTTTGTCCATGTGAGACTTTCTGGGAGTGCATGAAGCGAAAAGGGGAATGCAGAAAGTAATTCCCTAACATGATCCTGGTTAGGCTATTTCTTATGAACCCACCAGTGACTATGTTCCCTTACTCGCAAGGACATATTCCCTAAGGCTTTTTCTTCATACATCCAACATTTGTTCTTGTACACCCAACATTTATGGTGAAAAATCGAAAACACCCTTACATATAACCTATACGGATTGTCAATCCATAAGGCCTTTACGAATTCATAATACGTTCGGCCATGGACCTCCACGGCAAGGTTGGCGGCGACAAAGGACGCGCGCGGCATGACGGGAGGGACCTTGCGACGGAGGTTGGACGAGACCCGAGGGAGGGCGATGGCCATGAATGAGGTGGCGGTGCTGCAGTGTGTCAGAGGTTGGAGCGAAGGGCGATGGTGGTGGCGAGGAGGTGGCGGTGTTACGGCATGGCGGAGGTGGGAAAGGTAATGGCCTTATGGATTCATTGTTACAGATTGTGAATCCATATGAAGGACTCACCATTACGGATTCGCAATCCATATGCGAATTTGTATGTTTTTAAAAAGGCATAATTTTGGAAAAACAAAAAATTGTTGGGTGCACCAGAAAAATATTGGGTGCGCAAAGTAATTCCCGTTTTCTAATAATATCTATTCGACCTATAAAATATTTTAAAAAATAAAAATAATCTTCTCGAGTAAAAATATTCTAGATGACATAGCAAATCTCCTCAATTCTAGTTCATGCACCTATTATCGGATGCAAGAAAACTATTTCCAATATTTAGTATCTCTTCTATTTGCTATTTTTATTTTTTCTTCTTTATTTTCTTGCTTTATCGTGTTTTGGTTTGAGTTATTTAAACTTCATGGTTTCATGCATCTATTGACAATTAAATTTAAAAAGTGTGTTCACAATATGTTTCAAATTACAATTGCATTTCATTGAAAGTAATTTTATTCAAATTGGATAAAACATTTTTTTTATACAGAGGAGAGAGATGAGAGAGAGATAATGGTGGGAAGGGAACACCATGAGTGATGGTGAGGGCTGGACTATAGTATATCGAAGGAGAAATAGGTATAACGAATTGGATATTTCAAAAGACAAGACAATGAACAACAAGTTTCAATCTTTTTTCTTCACCAATTTCCCTGAGAATTTTGATACGAAAGCTATGCGGAAAATATTCAAGCGATGGGGGGAGGTGGGTGATGTGTTTATTGCGGCAAAGAGAGACAAATGGGGGGGGGGGGATTTGGCTTTGTGACAATGGATGGTATTATTGACGTTGGTGCAATGGAGAAACTTTTGAACACTATATGGATAGGTACGTTTAAATTGAGGGTCAATGCATGACAAGTTGATAGGTTTGTGAAGGGAATGGTACTTAAGATCACATCAGGGAATCATAAGGGAGAAAGAGGAGTGAAGAGGCATGTAAAAAGGAATGGGAGAATATATGCAGATGTTGTAAGGAGTGATATGAAAAGATTGATATAGAGGCAAAAGACGAAAAATAGTATCAGATGATCAAAATGCAGAGGGGTGGAAGGGGTCAATATATGATGTAGGTAAGGAGGATATGTTATGGTTGGACAAATTTTGTGGTGAGAGTAATATGTTTAAAAGAGTTAAGATTAATGGGATTTTGTTCAAGAGGAGACTTTTACGCCAGTTTAAGATGGTTATGAAAGAAAACACTGGCATAATTATTTGAATCTTCATTGGAGGAATAAGGGTGGCTAGAATACACATGGTCGGAGTAAGAGGAGTTCATTAACAAAGAAGATTTGGCATTTGAATTTCAAAATCATAACTGCCAAAGAGAGGAAAATCAGGACGTTAAAAGTGAGTCAGATATTGATTTGATTCGGGTTCTAAGGTAGAAGGAGTTTTTTTAGGTATCTATTATGAGTGTAAGGAATGAGGAGCATGTGAAGGAAGGAAATGTATACTAGTTTAAGGATTTAGAGGAGAGTATTGCTATTCTACATGTGGAAAAAGGTGAAAATATTATATAGACTTTGGTGGAAGGTGTTTCTATAGATAATGGGCTTGGTAGGGGGTTGTTATGGGCCTAGAAGGTGTGGTGAGAAAAATTGACACAAACATTACAAGACTGCAATCTGAAGTGGGGATGAAGCCCATTAAAGAGGATGGGCTAAATTGCAATCTACATAAGGGTGACTTAGACGAAATGGGCTAGACAAAGGGAGTTGGATTGGGGCACGTAGAGGATGAGAATAATGGAACTTTTGTTGATGTGGGGGAGGGATGTTGGAGCTTTCGTGAAGGGTAGTTAGTATCACGAGGTACAATCGAGTTTTGAGTTTAACGGAACGATAGAGGAGGTGGTGTAGAGCTTACCGTACTAGCGAGTCTAGAGGTATAAATATTTGTGAGGGTGAAGGTTACATAGTTATGGGTTTTGATATAGTGAGATGTGATTTGTATGGGAACAAGAATGACGCCAACTTAAAGTTACAAAATGGTCACCAAGAACAATTTGAGGAGGAGTCACATGGAGGAGGCCCGGTATTGATGACTATAGTACCAGGTTAGATTCCTAAAGATGTTGACATGATTGGGCTGGAAGGGATTAGCAGGGATATAGAGGGTTTGAAGGAGAATTTGGTGAGGTTGGGTGGGAATGAAGAGGGTAATTTTTTTTTAGGGGTGCATGAAGCAATCTTATAAAGAGATTGGCAAAGAACTTGTATTTGTATGCAAGGGGCTTGGAGGTGTTAAGGTTTGTAAAATGGACTATGGTTGTGGTTTGGATCGAGAAGGGGAAATGTTATTGGTTATAAGGGTTAGAAGTAGTCAGGGGTGGGTTCAAAATGTCAAGCACATGATAGGAAAAATAGACTTTTATTATGTAAAGGGACTATTACTTAAGTCGGCACAACAAATAAAGGAGTTTGGAAGAAACATTAGGGTGTTGGGGGAAGATGCTGAGGTGAAGTAGATGTTACAAAGTATGGAGAGTAGAGATCGTAAGGCTTGTGGTAGAGTGAGGGACGAGAAGGAGATGTTTGCATTGGTTGTTTTATGAAGATTATGTCCTGTACTTGCAGGGGCCTTGGTGGAAGGCTAAAAAAAAGATGGGTGCAAAGGTTAGTGGTAGATTAGAAACCATATGTGTTATGCTTACAGGAAATGGAGCTTAAGACGATTAATAAAAAGTTGTGAGTAATGTTATGGGGCATTGAGGAGTAGTCATTCACTTAAAAAAATTTGGAAGGGAGGTTAGGAGGATTGCTACTGATTTGGAGAAAGGATATGTTTCAAGTTAGTGAAGTTTTTTAAGGGTTGTCTAGTATTAGGTTTGTGGGTTTTGAGGGAAAGGAAAGAGTTCGGGTGGGGGTTGTGGGGGTTATAGTTCATGTGAGTTAAGTAGGAAAAAAGATGGATGAGACAAAATTAAAAATATTAAAAGTATGAAAAGGGTGATAGATGGTGCATTGTGGGAGATTTTAATGCTACATGTTGTGAGGAGGAAAGAAAAGGTGTAGAGATACATTCACTGAGGGAGAAAACAATGTTGTTTAGAGATATTTTACAGGAGGCATATTTGATAGACTTACTCTGGTAGGGGAAAAAAATTACCTAGTACAGGGAGGATGGATCAGCTTTGAGCAGGTTGGATCATTTCTTGGTGACTGACGCATGGATGAACATGTTTTTGAATGTAACTCAATGGGGTTGTATGAGGGGGCTTTCAGATCATCGTCCAATTATCTTGAAAAATAAGGAGACCAATTGTGGACCAAAATCTTTCAAAGTTATAAATTCATGGAGTCAAATGGAGGGATATAGAGAGTATGTTATAGCACAATGGAAGTTTCTGAAATTTGAAGGGTGGAGCACATTTGTTTTGAACGAGAAACTAAAGGTAATAAAATCTAATGTGAAGGAGTGGAGGAAGTTACATGCAAGCAACTTGGAAGAAAAATTGAAAAAGGAATAAGAAGAATTATCTAGATGGGATGTGAAAGGGGAATTATAGGGTTTAAATGATGAGCAATTAAGAGCTAGGGGGAAGTGCTTTCAGAATGTTGTATCAACAATCCATGTGTAAATGGTTGAAGAAAGAGGATGCTAAACAAAGTATTTTTCATAGTTGCTTGAAATAGAGGAGGATGAGGAATGAAATGTTGAGTGTTGAGATAAATTATATTTGTTTTCAAGAGCCATCAACTATGAGGCAAGTTGTGAAGGAGTTTTTTAAGAAGCATTTTGAGAAGAGGCTAATGATTAAAGCAAATTCTATACAATTGAAGTTTAAGCAATTAGAGGATGGATATGCAACAATGTTGATCGAAACTTTTTCTAAGGAGGAGATTAAAAAGGTTGTTTGGAATTGTGATAGCTCAAAGAGTTTGGGCCAAATGGTTTTAACTTCGGCTTTTTAAAGGAGTTCTTGAAGGACATGAAGATGGATTTCTGTGACTTTCTGATGAAATTTCATTGGAATGGTAAGTTGCATAAGGGGAACAATTACTTGTTTATTGTACTGATTCCAAAGAAAGACGGTCCTTAGAAAATCACAGAGTATAGGCCTATTTCTTTGATTGGGTGTATGTATAATGTGTTGGCAAAAATATTGGCAAACATGTTGAGGAAAGTTATGCATAAGGTAATTAAAGATACTCAAGTAGCTTTTATTCATAAAATCCAAATTCTAGATGGTGTACTGATTACAAATGAGTTGGTGGAGGAAATAAGGAGTGGGAGGGCTTTAGTCTTGTTCAAAGTTGATTTTGAGAAGACTTATGACTCAGTGGATTGGGAGTTCTTATTGTTGGTGATGGAAAGAATGGGTTTTCCAAAGCAATTGAGGGACTAGATGTATGAATGTATATCTACTACATCTATATCAGTTCTTATAAATGGAAGCCAACATGCGAATTTGGTTGTGGCAGGGGTCTTAGGTAAAGGGATCCTTTGTTCTCATTTCCTTTTTTTATTGTTGTTGATGGATTGAGAAGTATGTTTAAATCAATGATGTTGGAGAGGAAATTTATTGGGATGTGGTATAAAGATATGTGTCAGCATATTTCTGATTTACAATTTGTTGATGATACTTTGATTATAGGTGAGAATAATTGGTCTAATATTTGGGCCATTAAGGTTGCATTTCAATTGTTTGAAGTATTTTTGGTCTCAAGGTGAGTTTTCACAAGAGCTTATTGGTAGGAGTTAATGTAGGGGATGATTAGTTGATAGAGGCAACATATGGATTGAATTGTAGGGTGGGTAATTTTCCTTTGAAGTATTTGGGGTTGCTTATTGGGGAAAATCCAAGAAAGTTGAAGACTTGGGAGCTTGTAGTTGACATTATAAAGAAAAGATTATCCAGGTGGTCGTCAAGGTTTTTATCCATGGGAGGGAGATTAGTACTGCTAAAATATGTCTTGTTTGCAATTCGCATCTATTATTTCTCTTTCTTCAAGGTTCCTATAGGTATTATCTCTAAAACTGAGGCTCTTTATAATAAATCTTCTTTGCGGGGAGGGAGTGAGGATTTTTGGAAGATTCATTGGGTGGGGTGGGAAAAGGTTTGTTCATCAACATAAGAGGATGGTTTAGGTGTGAGAGATCTAAGAGGTTTTAATTTAGTGTTATTGGGAAAGTGGAGATAGAGAATGTTGTTAGAAAAAAAACAACCTTTGGTATAAGGTGTGTATGGGGTTGGTAGGCGTGGTGAGGTCGGGAAAGGAAAAGGGTCTATATGGTGGAAGATGATAGGTAAGCTGTAAGAAGGTGAGAAAGGTATTAAAGGGGATTGCTTTTCACAATCTGTGATAAGAAATGTGGGCAATGGGATGGATACTTTGTTTTGGAAAGATTTTTGGGTGGAGGGTGGCTCATTAAAGGAAAGGTTTCCTAGGTTGTTTAGTTTAGCGTTGAATAAAGGGTGCTAAGATTGGTGAGTGTGGGGAGTGAGTGGAAGAAGGATGGCTATGGAAGTGGTAGTGGAGACAGAGCTTTTTTGTGTGGGAGGAGGAAATGCTCAAATCTTGGTAGGTTTTATTAGAAGACAAATGGTTACTACCAGATTCTGTTGATTGTTGGGTATAAAACGAGATGGTGCTAGTGTTTATTCAATTTCATCGACATATTCATTCTTGAAGGTGGCGACCGTGGATGATGAAACTCATGTAAATTGTAACAAGGTATAGAATGAATGCATTCCATTAAATGTTGGTTTGTTTCTTTGGAAAGCTTTTCAAGATAAGATCCCCTCTAAACAAAATTTGATGGTGAGAGGTGTGCTGAGTAATGATGAGTTGGATTATGGCTCATGTGGGGGCATGGTAGAGACCTTGAAGTGATCAAAATGTCACAAGAAGGGGATTAAATTGTGACTTTGCTAACTTTTCTTAAAACTTTAACCTTTTTGAACTTTTACTCAAGATTACATTGGTGTTTAGAAAGTCTTAACATAGCTCAAGCACTTAGATAGCTAAGCTCTCTAAGTGGTTAATCACAACAAGATTACATTGGATTATGGCTCATGTGGGGGCAGGGTAGAGACCTTGAAGTGATCAAAATGTCACAAGAAGGGGATTAAATTGTGACTTTGCTAACTTTTCTTAAAACTTTAACCTTTTTGAACTTTTGCTCAAGATTACATTGGTGTTCAGAAAGTCTTAACATAGCTCAAGCACTTAGATAGCTAAGCTCTCTAAGTGGTTAATCACAACACTCATTAAATGTTTGATATGATTATGTGAACCTGATTGCAATGAACATTTGCTAATGTTTAGAGATTCATTACTTAAATAAAAGCATTTCTCAAAATAATATTATTATGAAAAACTCAGTTTATGTTATGCAGATACAATACTCGGAATGTTGTTGTTCAAAATTTTGTATTCAAAAAGCAATTGTTCAGAATGTTGTTTCCATCTTTTCATGCACAAAACTAATTTCATGTTTTATGAAAGCTTTCATACTTTGAGACATATAATTGAACTGATTTTAAAGTAGATCTTGTTATCACAAACATGATTTAGTTCAAATATGTCATTTAACAAAACAATTATGTTTGTTATGAAAACCTTCTTATGTATGTATTCTAATATATGTCATTTTGATGCTCAAAACATTTTGATTCAAATGCGGTATATATTGTAACACTCTGAAATATTATTAATTATAAATAAATGTTTAATTATATTTATCGTGTTATTTGACTATATGGTTGACTTGAATGAGTTGAGGTATGGCTTGAATTAGTCATGTGTGAATTTCTTGATGTGGATGTTGAGTTATGGGGAGTTTTGTTGAGCTAAGTTGAAATTATGAGATTTCAAATTTTACTTAAACCTATTTCAGTAAAATCGCGATCCCAGATTTGTTAACTATTGGATCATCTTCAAATTTTGTCTGAAGGTTCCTAAGACAAGTCTCCATAGTCTACCGTTGGGATTATGAAAATAAAAGCTTTTGATGTCTCTCTAAGCGCGAGGGGTGCCCTAAGCGCAATTCCAACCCGAGAGAGAATTACAATGAGCAAGAATTAGCACCCTAAGCGAGAATTGGTGCATAGGGAGTTGTGCTAAGCGTGAATTTTTGCGCTAAGCGCAAAAAGTGGACTCTTGCTTAGTGAGACGAGCTCGCTAAGCGAGATTTGCAGATTATAAATACGTTCTTCAGTGTGAAAAACACAATTTTCCCCCTCTCCTCCTCTCCAAACGCCACCCAAACCCTAACACCTCCTTATCCACCACTCATGACCACCGGTGGCCACCACGAGCTTTCGTTGCTTGTCGCTGAACCTCCACACCAAGAAGAACATTGTAATCGGAGCAGAATCCTCATAATCATCCTCAAGGATTCGGTGGAGAAAATTCCCCCAATCCTTCATTTTGTAGCTTCTCTAAGGTAATCTTGACTTCTAAGTCTTTCTCCTAGTTAGTTTGAGTTTCTCTTAGTATCTCTCGTGTTTTGGGTACTGTAATAGGGCGTTTTTACACTTTCTTTGAAAAACCTTGAAAATGAGACATTGTAAAAGTTATCTTTTTATAACATTGATGTTATTTTCGTGACCTTCACTGAACCCCGATCACATTGGCGTGAGCGGGATTTAAAAATGATGTCTCGTTTTAGTAGAATCCGAAACACCCATTAGACCTTTATGTTTTGACAGGGGTATTTGACTCTGAATGTTGTCATTAACCTTGTTTCTGAAATCTATATTAAATTTTCGTTAATTTGGTATATAGACCCTTACATTTGGACTAACTAATGTGAACGAGAGAGGTCTCTGAGCGACACAAAGAGGAACACTTTCTTTGAAAAACCCTAGAAAATGAGACATTGTGAAAGTTATCTTTTTATAACATTGATGTTATTTTCGTGACCTTCACTGAACCCCGATCACATTGGCGTGAGCGGGATTTCAAAATGACATCTCCTTTTAGTAGAATTCGAAACACCCCTTAGCCCTTTATGTTTTGACAGGGGTATTTGACCTTGAATGTTGTCATTAACCTTGTTTATGAAATCTATATTAAGTTTCCTTTAATTTGGTGAATAAGAGAGGTCTCTGAGTGACGCAAACAGGAACTGACGTAGAGCTCACGATAGGTGTGAAGAGGTTATTATCATTTACATTTTCAATACCATAGTTGGCAGTCAGGGAACCTAGCTATGGGAATGTATGTCTGTCCCTATTACATGCTGGTTTTCAAGAAAATAATGTTTTTGACTGATGGGATGTGATATATCTATTATTGATGACTAACATTATTATTTCTAATAGACTTGTATGGTCTGAAGACCTGGGGAAACAACATTGATGTTGTCATTGATGATTGTGTTGATATGAGTTGATGTTGTTATTGATGATTATGTTGATATGATATGATGTTGTTGTTGTTGATAATGTCATTGAAATGAGATGAGACAAAGTTGATGTAGATAATGATATTGAGGTGAGATGTTGATGATGCTGAAAATGTCATTGCAATGATGTATGTTGTGTATGTACATGGGGGGTGCAGTGACCTTGTTGGATATCCCTGGTGGGGGAAATAGAGTGGTTAAAGAGTTTTAAACATCTCTGGAGGGGGATGGCTTAGAATCTTTAATTATCCACAGTCAATGAATTGATGGTGCCCATGTTTCATACGTTGTATGTTGTGTATGTACATAGGGGGTGCAGTGACCTTGTTGGATATCCCTAGTGGGGGAAAAAGAGTGGTTAAAGAGTTTTAAGCATCTCTGGAGGGGGATGGCTTAATCTTTAATTATCCACGGTCAATATATTGATGGTGCCCATGTTTCATACGTTGTATGTTGTGTATGTAAATATGGGGGTGCAGTGACCTTGTTGGATATCCCTGGTGGGGGAAATAAAGTGGGTAAAGAGTTTTAAGCATCTCTGGAAGGGAATGGCTTAGAATCTTTAATTATCCACGGTAAGTGCATTGATGTTGCCCATGTTTCATACTTTATATGACATGGAAATAGTATAAAATTTGTCAGTAAGTACTTGTAGTTTCTCATGAGGAGGAATACTTGTACTTGGGGGCATGTCACTCGATTTGGAACTCCCTTGAGACTCAGGCTGATCACCGTGGGGGAGGGAGTTATCTGTGCACGACAGGGTGACCTCGACAATTACTACCTAGTTTTCCTAAGTGAGAGTGATGTGTGGATACGCTTAGGCTATTTGCTTGGGGATGGTACCACATTACATTTGAGAGTTGAGGTCAGGTGCATGCATCATACTGAGCATGATTGATTGGAACTATGGACGGATGATGACTACTTGTTAAGTGTATGTTGGACTAATGGGTTTTTGTGTATTATGGTATCTGATAATGTTTTCTTACTAATTATGATTATTTGATTTTTTTATTAACTTCTTTTATAATAAACTCACCCTTCTCAATTTTTGTACAATGTGGTTGGTACCTGTGATGATCGCGAACCTTTATTCATGGGAGTAGAATGACAGCAGCACAGTACGAGAAGTGAGATTCTTTTGTGAAGCCGCCGAGCCGACGTGATGACGTTGGGATTATTTTGGGAGAGATATGTGTTTTGTTAATCAACTCCTCCATAGCTGGTTCCATAATGCTTTTTGTTGAATTGAGGATGTATATCACAGATTTAATTATATGTATGAACAAATTTACTTTCCATTATGTGAATGATGTGTACTGAGTTACTATAGCTATATATATATATATATGCATTCACTTAAGTAATGGTGCGTTGTTTGGTGAATGTATATCAAGAAAAAAATTGCTTTCATTTTTCATAAGCAAATTAATGGAGTTTTCATTTAAAAATTGAAATTCCCGCAGTTTACAGTGGTGATATCATAGCGATGAGGCAGGTCGTTACATTAGTGGTATCAGAGCCGGTCGAACCTTTTCGGCCAGTGAGTTGTGAGTCTGCAATGTTTTTCTGTGCATTTTGTGGTTGCCTTGTTGAATGCTTGATGTTTGTTGTTTGCAATTGGAACTAACTCACTTTGTTGTGTTTCCATGAGTTATAGAGATTTGATTGTTGTAGTCATAACATGTTTGTTCTCCTGATGTCTACTATACCAGGAGTTTCAATGTCGTGTCACGAGTTATCAGACTGGCCATCTGTATAATTTGTGAAGTGCAATGGGATGATATGGCAAGCGATTAGGAAATACAAGTGATGGAAGGTGAGTGTCAATGTCTTGAGAGAGGACTAGTTTAGAGGAATACTTTCTCAAGGCATCAACTCTCAAAAGTAACCAAGTAAGGACTTGAGATAGTTGTGATTTTTGTGTTGTTCTTTTTCTTGTGTGTATTCTTTCGATGTCTCACTTCCTGGTGTGTATAGGGAGTGATGGCTGGATGGAATGATCATGCAATAACTGATGCTCTCCAAGCCTTAGCTCGGGCTATAGGGAATCCAAATAGGGGAGAAGCTGCCAGAGCAGTTGAGTACCAAGGGTTGGATCGCTTCCAACGAAACAATCCTCCTGCTTTCAATGGAGGATACAACCCTGATGGTGCTCAAAATTGGATAAGGGAAATTGAGAAAAATTTTCGACTGATGGCATGTCTAGAGGGGCAAAAAGTTTCTTTTGGTACATATACTCTGGTGGAAGAAGCTGAGTCTTGGTGGGAGAATACTCGCCAATGCCTAGAGGCTGAAGGTCAAGATGTGACCTGGGATGTCTTCAAGAGGGTATTTTTGGAGCAAGAAGGAGATGGAGTTCTTGGAGCTCAAGCAGGGAAAAATGATTGTGGTTGAATATGCAACCAAGTTTGAGGAGCTGGTGAGGTACTTTCCCCATTATCAAGGGAGAGATGGTGAAAGTTCCAAATGTGTGAAGTTTCTGAACGGCTTGCAACGTGAAGTAAAGCAAGCTGTGAATTACCAAGGTGTTCGTCAATTCCCACTCTTGGTTAACATGTGCCGGATTTGGGATGAAGACTCTCGAGACAGGGCGACCTATTATAGGAGTATAAGTCCAATGAAGAACAAAAAGAATGGACCTCAACATCGGGGAAAAACCATACTCGACCCCTCCTAAGCAATATGGTAACCACCCCAACAATCAGAGGACTATTGTTATTGGGTTTGCGGGTGGTAGTGGTAGCAAACCCAATAGTTTCCCTACTCATATCACTTGTTACAAATGTGGTAAGCCAGGGCACATCTCCTCAAATTATGCTGATAAAGGCATGACCTGTTTTAATTGTAGACAAAAGGGGCATATTTAGAGAGATTGTCCATATCCCAAGAATGAGCAAAATGGTGGAAGCCTGAATGACCAAAATGGACATCCGAAGGCCACGGGAAGAGTCTTTACCCTTAACGGTGCCAAAGCTTCAAAATTCAAATATCTAATCCAAGGTAAATGTTTCATAAATGGGATTCCCTTACTTGTGTTATTCGATTCCGGTGCAACCCATTCTTTTATATGTTGTTCGTGTGTAGGGAAATTTAAGTTTTATGTGTCTTCTTTAAGTAAAGATTTGGTGGTAGAGACCCCAACTAGTGGTTTTGTGTTAACTTCTAATGTGTGTTTGAATTGTCCTGTGGAAATTTCTGGTAGAACATTCTTGATTGATCTAATTTGTTTGCCTTTGAGCCAAATTGATGTTATTCTGGGTATGGACTGGTTATCTTCCAACCATGTCTTGTTAAACTGTTTTGATAAAATTGTGGTGTTTGATGATTCTGGAGTGAGTAAGGATATGATGTTTATCTCTGCCAACCAAGTTGTGACATCTTTAAAAGAAGATCATCAAGTGTACATGATCTTGTCTAACCTGGAAATAGAGACAAAGGTTTCCATGTGTGACCTCCCTGTTGTCAGAGAGTTTCCTGAAGTGTTCCCTGAGGATATATCCGATCTACCACCCGAGAAAGAGATAGAGTTTTCCATAGACTTAGTACCTAGTGCTGGACCCATATCCATAGCCTCTTATAGGATGTTTCCTATAGAGTTAGTCGAGCTTAAGAAACAGTTAGAGGAGTTGTTGGAGAAGCGGTTTGTGAGAAGTGTGTCTCCATGGGAGCACCAGTGTTGTTAGTGAAGAAGAAAGATGGGACCATGAAGTTGTGTGTAGACTACCGCCAGTTGAATAAGGTGACGATTAAGAATAAGTACCCTTTGCCTAGGATAGATGACCTTATGGACCAGTTGGTAGGAGCTTGTGTGTTTAGCAAGATAGACCTTACTTAGGTCAGGTTACCATCAGATCCAAGTGAAGTCTGAGGATATACCGAAGACTACTTTTAAGACCCGTTATGGTCACTATGAGTATTTAGTCATGCCCTTTGGTGTGACTAATGCTCCAGGTGTGTTTATGGACTACATGAATAGAGTCTTTCACCCTTACCTTGATAGTTTTGTGGTTGTACTCATAGATGATATTTTGGTATACTCCAAGACTAGAGAGGAACATGAAGAACACTTGAGGATTGTGCTGCATACCCTTAGGGACTGACAACTTTATGCTAAGCTGTCCAAGTGTGAGTTTTGGTTAGAGAAAGTTAGTTTCCTAGGGCATGTGATATCTCAAAGGGGTATAGCTGTAGATCCCTCTAAGATTGAAGCCATCCTTGAGTGGGAAAGTCCTAAATCTATTTTTGAGATTAGGATTTTTCTGGGCTTAGCATGATATTTTCGGAGATTCATAGAAGGTTTCTCCAAGTTAGCTTTACCTTTGACTAAACTGACTCATAAGGGTCAAGCTTTTGTGTGGGATACCCAATGTGAGCATAGTTTCCAAACCTTTAAGGAAAAATTGACGACCACTCTAGTGCTAGTTTTGCCTAACCCGAGATAACCCTTTGAGGTGTATTGTGATGCATCAAAGAAGGGTTTAAGAGGAGTGTTGATGCAAAATGGCCAAGTAGTGGCCTATGCTTCTAGACAACTCAAGACTCATGAGAGGAATTATCCCACCCATGATCTGGAGTTGGCTGCTGTAGTTTTTGCCCTTAAGATGTGGAGGCATTACCTGTTTGGCTCCAAGTTTGAGGTGTTTAGTGATCATAAGAGCCTTAAGTACTTGTTTAGTCAAAAAGAGTTGAACATGCATCAAAGGAGATGGTTAGACTTTCTTAAAGATTATGATTTTGAGTTTAGCTACCATCCTGGCAAAGCCAATGTAGTGGCTGACACCTTGAGTAGGAAATCCCTACATATATATGCCTTGATGGTTAGAGAGATGGATCTCCTAGAACAATTTAGAGACCTTAGCCTCGCATGTGAGGTTACCCCTAACAGTGTGAGATTAGGAACTTTGAGGATCACCAGTGAGTTACTAGGAGATATCAGGGAGGGCCAGAAGACTGATCCTTTTCTAAGGAATTAGTTAGAAGCTATAGAGTCAGGAAGAGATAGTAGTTTCAATGTTGGATCAGATGGAGCCTTGCAACTTCAAGATAGGATTTGTGTTCCCAATGTGCTTGAACTTAGGAAGATAATCTTGGAGGAAGGACATAGGAGTAACCTAAGCATCCATCCTGGTGCTACCAAGATGTATCAGGATCTAAAGATGATGTTTTGGTGGCCCAACATGAAGAGAGAAGTTAGTGAATTTGTGTATGCATGTTTAGTCTGTTAGAAGGCTCAGATAGAACATCAAAGACCTTCAGGGAAGTTACAACCCTTGGAGATACACCAGTGGAAGTGGGACAGTATTTCCATGGATTTTGTTGTAGGACTACCTAGAACCCCCAGAGGTTTAGATTCTATTTTGGTTATTGTTGACAGACTGACCAAGTCTGCTCACTTTATTCCCATTAATATCAGATTTTCCTTGGATAATTTGACCTCCCTGTATATTAGTGAGATTGTCATATTACATAGTGTGCCATCTAGCATAGTGTCTGATAGAGATCCTAGGTTTACCTCTAGATTTTGGGAGAGCCTGAATAGTGCGTTGGGAACCAAATTAGACTAAGTTCAGCCTACCACCCTCAGACTGATGGCGAAACTGAATGGACCATTCATTCGTTGAAGGACCTTTTGAGGGTGTGTGTCTTAGAGCAAAAGGGGAGTTGGGAGAGTTTTCTACCGTTGATAGAGTTCACTTATAACAATAGTTTTCACTCTACGATTGGCATGGCTCCCTATGAAGCTTTGTATGGTAGAAGGTGTAGGACACCCTTATGTTGGTTAGAGCTCAGAGAAGACCTCACCTTAGGACCTGAAGTGGTACAACAAACCACCGAGAAGGTCAAGTTGATCCAATAAAGGATGAGGACTGCTCAAAGTAGGCAGAAAATTTATCAGGATAAGAGGAGGAAAGACCTGGAATTCAAGGTTGGTGATCATGTATTCTTGAGAGTCACTCCATGGGCTGGGGTTGGTCGAGCATTGAAATCCCAAAAACTCATACCTCGCTTTATTGGTCATTTCCAAATTCTTAAAAGAGTCAGTCCCGTGGCATACAACATTGCATTACCCCCGTCTCTTTCTAATCTTCACAATGTCTTTCATGTGTCTCAACTCCGTAAATATATCCATAATCCATCTCATGTGATCAAATTTGATGAGGTACAAGTGAAGGAGAACTTGACATATGAAATGTTGCATTTGAGGATCGAGGATAGATGAACAAAGCACCTAAGACAGAAGGAGATTCCGTTGGTCAATGTGATCTAGGGAGGTGCATCAGGAGAAGATGCCACATGGGAATTAGAGAGTCAAATGCGAGCAACCTATCCATCCTTGTTTGAGTCAGGTAAATTTCGGGGACGAAAATTCTAAAAGGGTAGGAGAGTTGTAACACTCAGAAATATTACTAATTATAAATCGATGTGTAATTGTATTTATTGTGTTATTGGACTATATGGTTGAATTGAATGAGTTAAGGTATGACTTGAATTAGTCATGTGTTAATTTCTTGATGTGGATGTTGAGTTATGTGGAGTTTTGTTGAACTAAGTTGAAATTAAGAGATTTCAAATTTTACCTAAACCTATTTCAGTAAAATCGCGATCATGAATTCGTTAACTGTTGGATCGTCTTCCAGTTCTGTCTGGAGGTTCCTGAGACAATTCTCCATATTGTGACCATTGGGATTTTGAAATAACAACTTTTGATGTCTCGCTAATCGCGAGGGCCACGCTAAGCGCAATTCCAACCTGAGAGGGAATTGCGCTGAGCGAGAATTCGCACGCTAAGCGAGAATTGGTGCAGAGGGAGTTGTGCTCAGCATAAATTGTCGCGCTAAGCATGAAAAGTGGACTCTCGCTTAGCGAGACGAGCTCGCTAAGCGAGATCTGCAGATTATAAATATATTCTTCAGCATGAAAAACACGATTTTCCCTCTCTCTTCCTCTCCAAACGCCACCCAAACCCTAACACCTCCTTCTCCACCACCCACGACCATCGGTGGCCACCACGAGCCGTCGTTGCTTGTCGCTGAACCTCCACACCAAGATGAACGTTGTAATAAGAGCGGAATCCTCAGAATCCTCCTCAAGGATTCGGTGGAGAAAATTCCCCCAATCCTTCATTTCGTAGCTTTTCTGAGGTAATCTTGACTTCTAAGTCTTTCTCCTAGTTAGTTTGAGTTTCTCTTAGTATCTCTCGTGTTTTGGGTACTGTAATAGGGCGTTTTTACACTTCCTTTGAAAAACCCTTGAAAATGAGACATTGTAAAAGTTATCTTTTTATAACATTGATGTTATTTTTGTGACCTTCACTGAACCACGGTCACATTGGCGTGAGCGGGATTTAAAAATGACGTCTCCTTTTAGTAGAATCCAAAACACCCCTTAGCCCTTTATGTTTTGACAGGGGTATTTGACTCTGAATGTTGTCATTAACCTTGTTTTTGAAATCTATTCTAAATTTCCTTAAATTTGGTATATAGAACCTTGCACTTGGACTGACGAACGTGAACGAGAGAGGTCTTTGAGCGACGCAAAGAGGAACTGACGTAGAGCTCACGATAAGTGAGGGAAGTTTATTATCATTTATAGTTTTTAATACCATAGTTAGGGGTCAGGGAACCTAACTATGAGGATGTATGCCTGTCCCTGTTGCATGCTGGTTTTCATGAAAACAATGTTATTTACTAATGGGATGCGATATATCTATTATTGATGAATAACATTATTGTTTCTATTAGACTTGTATGGTCTAAAGACCTGGGGAGTGTGAATCTCAGGCATGAACTATACATGTATGTATGTGCGGAATACGACTTACTAATGATACTATTATTGAGGATATTAATGGATGTGAGAAGATGTTGTCATTCATGATTGTGTTGATATGAGTTGATGTTGTTATTGATGATTATGTTAATATGATATGATGTTGATGTTGTTGATAATGTCATTGAAATGAGATGAGGCAATGTTGATGTACATAATGATATTGAGGTGGTGCCCATGTTTCATACGTTGTATGTTGTGTGTGTACATGGGGGGTAGTGACCTTGTTGGATATCCCTGGTAGGGGAAATAAAGTGGTTAAAGAGTTTTAAGCATCTCTGGAGGGGGATGGCTTAGACTCTTTAATTATCCATAATCAGTGCATTGATGTTGCCCATGTTTCATACTTCATATGACTTGGAAATAGTATAAACTTTTTCAGTAAGTACTTGTAGTTTCTCATGAGGAGGAATACTTGTACTTGGGGGCGTGTCACTCGGTTTGGAACTCCCTTGAGACTCGGGCTGATCACCGTGAGGGGGGGGGGGAGTTGTCTGTGCACGACAGGGTGACCTCGACACTTACTGCCTAGTTTTCCTAAGTGAAAGTGTCATGTGGACACGCTTAGGCTATTTCCATGGGGATGGTACCACATTGTGTCGCAACCTACCCTTTTGCGGGCGAGCAAGGCGAGGCTCTCGAGTGCGTTTTCCAAAGGAGGAAAATGCGCGGAGTCGCCACCAACATTTATTTGTGGAAAATGTCGGAAAAACCGAAGGAAACCGTTCATAAAAAATATTCCAGATTCGGGAGTTGTATTTACGTTTGAGGAAGGTATTAGCACCTCTCACGTTTGTCCCAAAGGACAACAGCCTTAAATTAGAATTGTGTAAAATTGTGTATCTAAACTTTTATTTCTTTTTATTTTTTGAGGTCGACAAAAGCAGGGCTCTTGCTCCTACGTACCCTCCATCGAAGAGGAAATCAGACCTACGTAGTTCTTTCTTTTAAAGGGTGAATCAAGCGATTCTTTTTACTTGAAAGGGGGTCATTTTAAGGCGTTGGACCTTAAAAATGATCCATTTTTACTTGGTGAGAAAATCTGAGATATTGAACCTTAAAATCCTTTTTTAGTGATTTTTCGCGGACGAGCTTGACTTTGCGAGTTGATTTTAGCTTTAGTTTCACTTTAGTTATTAGTCAATCCGATTAAGAAAGAGAAATCCCAAAGAGAAACGTCCGATTGATTTTTTTTTTTGCTTTATTTTACCAAAAGATATTTTTTATTATTATATTATTGTTTTACCTCTTTTTGGTTTCCAATGTGGTTACGGCACGACCGAACGGTCGGATTTCATTTTAACAGAAATTAACGGATATTACAAATCAAACGATCGGTGGAAATTTATTTTATTTTTCGATTAGGCGAGAAAATGACTTAAGTAAATGACTGAAGCACGTCAAAAGGGGGTACAGAAAGTAAATGAAACGAGAATAAAAGTACACGAAACAAATGGGGACCACCACGGGTACATAGAATGAATTGAAAAGTTCGATTTCGGGTACTTACCGGTTGAAGACCGAAGAACAATGAAGAACGGACGATGAATGATGAAGAACAGTTGAAAATCTTCGCGAAATCACCCACGGAAGCGTTACGGAAATGTTACAGAAGTGCCTCGGCTTGGATTTTCTTCAAGGAAACAATTTTCCTCAGTAATTTCAAGTGAATACGAAGTGCCAAGAAGGTTGAACCCTTTCCTTCTTCACTCCTCTCCCTATTTATAGCAAAATAGGGGAGGAGCTTGCCACCCAGCTTGCCCAGGCGAGCCAAGTTGCTTCCTCCAGAAGCAATCGCCTTCTGGAGGAAGAATCTGGAAGGCCCAAGTGGGTCTGGTTGCTATTTGCACCCCCTTTTTTAACTAAATACACTCCCCTTTGCTTTTTTTGGTGATTCTTTTTCTGTAACGTTACGAAACTTTACGAATTTCGTAACGATACTTGTTTTCTTTCCGTAAGGTTACGGAACCTTACGGATCATGTAATTACTCCTTTTTTAGCTTTCGAAAAGTTACGGAAACTCACGGAGTGCGTAACAATACTTCCTTTTGATTTCCGGCACGTCTCGGAACTTCACATATTGTGCAACAAAGGGTGCCAAGTACCTCGAAGCGGTCAATCAAAGGTTGCATGCCATCAAACAATAGTCCCTGGACGAAATTAGGGTATGACACATTGCATTTGAGAGTTGAGGTCAGGTACATGCATCATACTAAACATGATTGATTGGAACTATGGACGGATGATGACTACTTGTTGTGTGTATATTGGACTAATGGATGTTTGTGTATGTTTATGGTATCTGATAATGTTTTCTTACTAATTATGATTATTTGATTTTTGTATTAACTTCTTTTATAATGAACTCACCCCTCGCAATTTTTGTACCGTGTGGTTGGTACTTGTGATGATCGCGAACCTTTGTTCGTGGGAGCAAAATGACGACAGTAGAGTACGAGAAGTGAGATTCTTTTGTGGAGTCGCTGAGCCGACGTGATGACGTTGGGATTATTTTGGGAGAGAGTTGTGTTTTGTTAATCAACTCCTCCATAGCTGGTTCCATAATTCTTTTTGTTGAATTGAGGATGTAAATCACATATATATATATATGTATTCACTTAAGTAATGGTGCGTTGTTTGGTGAATGTATATCAAGAAAAAATTGCTTTCATTTTTCATAAGCAAATTAATGGAGTTTTCATTTAAAAAAATGAAATTCTCTAGGTTTAGAGTGGTGATATTGTAGCAACGAGGTAGGTCGTTACATATATGACAACAATTAAGATAATGTAAAAGGAAAGGGAAGAGAGGATTTAACACAAGGATTTTTATATCGGTTAACCCCAAGCTTAGGCTACGTCCAGTCCTCACCCAAACTGATGAGATTTCCACTAACATCTTGGATTTTTACAATTGCCAACCACTTGTTGGACTTCACAACATCTCTTTCACCACAGCACCACACCTAGTCTTGGCTTGGAGATAACCCGTCTCAACCACAACACCATGGGAGAGACAATCCAAGTATTCTTCACCTCTTCAAGTGGGCTTAACCCACAAAATGATTTTCCTCACTCTTGGGAAGCAAATATTTCTTTCACCTCTTTAGGCTACTCAAGTATTATTTCACTCTAGCCTCTTTAGGTTGCCATCTTATAGACTTTCTCTAAGCTACCCACCTTCCATGGGTTCTTCCTATCACTTCTCTCACATCTAAACTTAACCTACATGGTTAATTTAGGATACATACATATTATAAACTATGAGAATGTGTTTGAGGGGTTTTTATAGCTTTACAACACTCATTAGGGTGAATATTCTTTGAAGCTCTAAGTCATATCCACTATTGTTGCAACCATTTTGAACTTCATAACACATCTGGAGTGAGGAGAAGAGATGAATCTAGTTTCTTCACAATCTAGGTTGTCTTCTACCTTATTTTTCATGTTTTGCAGTTGTCTTTTGTCCTTTTATAAGCCCCACATGTCAAACTAGACATTATCTAGTTGTTATGACAATTAGGTGACTTTTTTTTTAAGCAGACAGACTATTTTTAACTTTACAACTGCTAGCTCCTTTTTTATCAGTACATTCTTATGTTGTCATTTTGATGATCACTTTTTGAGCAGGTTTTTAATGGTCTCTGAAGGAAATTGATTCCGTGTCTATTGCATTACAAATCAGAGTAATATATACAAGATACAAGCGCCAAGATAGGCTATAAATTAGCTAACTAATGGCTGAAAATATGGTAACGAATATTGACTAGCTAAATAAAGATATATACAAATAATAAGAGAATATATGCTAAATATATTCTAACACTCCCCCTCAGTCGAAGCGGGAGGCTCTCGTATGCTTAGAATGTCCCTGAAATCATTAAATAGAACACGCGGAAGCCCTTTTGTGAAAATATCAGCAATTTGGTAACGGGACGGCACATGAAGCACACGGACTTCGCCACGAGCCACTTTCTCACGAACAAAGTGAATATCCATCTCAATGTGTTTGGTGCGTTGACCGGATAAGTATATCGCACTCACATTGTCACAGTAAACTAGAGTAGCCTTTTGAATGGGACAATGCAACTCTAGAAGCAAGTTTTTGATCCAGCAGGAATAAGAAACAACATTAGCCACACCCCTGTATTCCGCCTCTGCATTGCTGCGGGAGAGAATAGGCTGTCGTTTGGAAGACCAAGATATCAGATTATCTCCGAGGAAAACACAATACCCAGAAGTGGAATGACGGGTGTCAGGACACCCACCCCAATCAGCATCTGTATAAGAGATTTGTCTATCAATGGTGGATTTGTACAAATGCAAACCATGGATAAAGTGCCCTAAAGGTAGCGTATGATACGCTCGAGAGCACTCATATGCTCATTTGTCGGAGCATGCATATGAAGACAAATCTGCTGCACGACATAAGATATATCAGGCCGAGTGAAAGTAAGATATTGAAGAGCCCCTACAAGACTGCGGTATTTGGTTGGATCGTTAAAAGGAGCATCGCTGGTGGCACTAAGCTTGGACTTAGTGTCAACGAGAGTAAGACATGAACTACAGTTAGACATGCTGGCACGTTCAATAATTTTTGCAGCATATTTTTTCTGAGATAAAAATAGACCATGGGCATGACGAGTAACAGCAATACCCAAAAAGAAACTCAGGGGGCCTAAGTCCTTCATAGCAAACTCAGAACCCAAAAGAGTCATAAAATACTTACGAAGACGATCAGATGAAGCCGTAAGTATAATGTCATCCACATACAACAGAATATAAGCAGTGTCAGAACCATTCTTGTAAATAAATAAAGAGTGATTTGACTTACTGTGAAAGAACCCAATGGTAGCAACAAAATCAGCAAACCTTTGATACCAAGCACGAGGAGCCTGTTTCAAACCATATAAAGATTTCTTTATGAGGCAAACATGATTTGGATGATTTTTGTCTCGAAAACCCATGGGCTAATGCATATAAACTGTTTCATTAAGATGACCATGTAAAAAAGCATTCTTGACATCCATTTGATGGATAGGCCAAGATTTAGAGACAGCAATATTGAGAACTGCTCTTATGGTAACAGGTTTAACCATGGGGCTAAATGTCTCATCACAATCAACACCTTGTGCCTGTGTTTTTCCATCTCCTACAAGACGAGCCTTATAACGCTCAAAAGAACCATCAGATTTATATTTATGGCGCAAAACCCACATAGAACGAATAACATTCACATCTGGTGGCTTAGGCACTAATTCCCAAGTCTTATTATCAATTAAAGCATTCAATTCATCTGACATTGCACGATTCCAATTTGGGTCACGAAGTGCACTGACGGGATTTTATGGAATAGGAGAAATTTCCTTAGTGGTGGTCGTGTGACAATTGGTAGAGTACTTAGGATTTGGCTTATGAATGCCACTCATAGAATGAGTTGTCATGCGGTGCAGCATGGGGTTAGGTGTTGAGGCTGGGACTGGGCCACGTGAGGTGGGTGAGACCAAGATAGGAGAAGAAGTTGGAGGGGGCTGCTGCAACGTCGGTGCTACATGAGGAGTAGGCCAAGACTGAGCAGCATGAGAAGTTGGGTCAGGCTATGGATTTTGTGGTGCTAAATTCTGAGAAATAACATGCATGATTGATGGATCAATATTATCACTCAGAAAATCATAATTTGTAGGAGTGGTTTTGTGGAATTTTGAAAAAGGAAATTCGGTTTCAACAAAACGCACATGACGACAAATTATTATCTTTCCACTAGACATATCATAGCATTTTGAGTCACGATGGTTGGGAGCCGGACCAAGATAGGCACAAGGGGAAGACCGTTCCTGTAATTTGTTTATAGTAGTGGAGGGAAACAATGGAAAACATAAACAACCAAAAACACGCAAATCCGAGTAAGAAGGGTTACTTTGATAAAGGATTTGTGTTGGTGATAAATAATCTAAGACCTTAGAAGGAAGGATATTAAGAAGATATGTCGCCATAGATAGAGCATGATGCCAAAAGGACGGTGGCATAAAAGCATGAGCTAGAATGGTCCGAATGATATTATTGATGGATTTTATGTGTCTTTCAGCTTTACCATTTTGGGACGATGTGTGAGGACAAGAAAGACGAAAGACTAAGCCATGATGATCAAAGAACTGCTCAAGAGTGTCGTTAATATATTTTGTGCCATTGTCACATTGAAAAGATTTTATATTACGTTCAAATTGAGTTTTGACTAAAGCATGGAAAGATATGAATAATTGTTTTACCTGTGATTTCTTTGCAATAGGAAAAGTCCAAAGAAATTTGCTATAGTCATCAAGAAAAAGAACATAATAACGGTGCCCGGAAGAGCTGGCAATTGGAGAAGTCCAAAGATCACTATGAATAATATCAAGCGGTAGAAAAGTGTATGATAAAGAATCATAAAAAGGAAGTTTAGCATGTTTTCCAAGAGGAAAAGATGAGCAAAAAGTCTTACAAGCCTTATTACAATCAATAAATTTATTACGACGAAGAGAATTGATAATAGTATTGGCAGGATGACCTAAGCGATTATGCCAAATATCATGAGACATAGTAGTAAAAGCTGAATGTTTGGGTGATGTGGCTTGAGAATTTGAGAAGAGTGGATATAAGTCCCCAACGTTGTCACATCTCATTAGTCTGGTCCCCGTCTGTAAATCATTGACCAAAAAACCAAAAGGATCAAAAGAAATAGAAACCATGTTGTCAGTGGTAAATTTACGAACAGAGATCAGATTTTTAATGAGTTTGGGAGCATGTAACACACTTTGAAGAACAAAGGGAGGATGAGGTGGGGGTAAATTAGTGCTACCATGACCGACAACTGGAATTAAATGACCACTGCCAACAACAATGTTATGACTTTTAGAGCTTGAATTGAAATAAGACGAGAGAATACCTGCATCCGCCGTCATGTGAGATGTGGCGCCGATATCCATGTAGTAGTTTCCATCAGGTTGAGAGAAAGATAGAGCATGCATAGCAGCCTCAATATCAGTTGGCGTGTAACTAGCAGTAGATGAAGTCATAACATTGAAGGCTTGAGGTTTGGGCCTAAGCACGCCAGGCCCAGCAGGTGGTCGTTGGGCCGTGTAATTGGGTCGTGGCTGCCAAGAATAGGCAGGGAAAGGACATGGTGGAATGGTCCATCCTCCCCAATTTGACTGCCACTGTGGCCATCGAGACTGAGCTGGAGGACGTGGCTGCCACTAACTAAACTGACCACTACTGGCCCCACCTTGCTAACCGGACGCTTTTCCTTTCCCCTTATTTTTGTTGTTGTTGCGCCCTTTGTTGTTACTATTGTTGCATTTAGGATCAGAGGAGGAGTCATTTCTAGTTGCTGCAACCATGGTTGTGCCACCGCGGGTTCCGGATTCACGTGCGACACGTGCTTTGATGGTGCGTTCTGCCATTTTCAACCGTGATCGACAACTTTCGAAAGAAGGTAGGGGCTCTTGATTTTGGATGAAATCAACCGTACCACTGTACGCCTCTGGCAAGGAACCTATGAGACGTAACACGAGCCGCCCATTTGACACCGGGGCATCAACAGCCGCAAGCCGGTCTGCAAGAGATTGAAGGTAATTGCAGTAGCTGTCGATGGTATAGTGTTCCTCGAAAACGGCACTGGTGAAGTCTTCTTCGAGGAGGGTTTCTCGCGAAGCCTTATTGTCTTGAAATAAAGCCTGGAGCCGTTTCCATGCTCCCTCGGCTGTGTCATCACGTCGTAGGATAGCAAGGAGAAGGTCAGAGGAAATGATGCCATATATCCACTTGAGAATCGCAGCGTCAAGACATTTCCACATGGCAGGATCGGCTGTTTTTGCAGCAAGGTATGTTGCTCTGGAAGGTTCCTCTGTGGGTGGGACAATATGATCGTAGAGATCATGAACCCGAGTAAGGTTGGTAAACAAGGCAGCCCATGAGTGATACAGAGCCTGCTCGTTATCTAATGTGATAGAAACAAGAGATTTCACATTGGTGATAGTGAGGGCAGGGTGAAATTTGGCGCTTTCTGCCATGTTTGA
Source organism: Glycine soja (assembly GCF_004193775.1). Lineage (NCBI taxonomy): Eukaryota > Viridiplantae > Streptophyta > Magnoliopsida > Fabales > Fabaceae > Glycine > Glycine soja. The sequence continues at coordinate 38,112,619 of NC_041016.1, read as the reverse complement.
GAGTGAGAAGAAGAATGGAGGAAGGAGAAGAAGATGAACGACTAGAGTTCAAGAGATAGGATTGAAACCGTCTGTGATACCATGAAGGAAATTGATTTTGTGTCTATTGAATTACAAATCAGAGTAATATATACAAGATACAAGCGCCAAGATAGGCTACAAATTAGCTAACTAATGGCTGAAAATATGGTAACGAATATTGACTAGCTAAATAAAGATATATACAAATAATAAGAGAATATATGCTAAATATATTCTAACAGTCTCTCATAAATATATTCTAATGTTGCTGAGGAAGGACCTATTCTGATGTAGATTCCTTCTAATGAAGATAACATGATACGACAATGTAGATAGTCCAACTCCATCAATCCAAACACTTTATCACAATATAGATAATTTTGAAGTAGCATACTTTAGCATAGGTAACATGTGAAGGTTGTTATTGTTTTTGTGTTAGTATTTTGTCCTTGGTTCAAACTTCACAAAGTCTCTTTAGTCTTCATTCTGATGTTGCACACAAGATCTTCTCAAGGACATTCTCAACTTTCCACTTGTGCCTCTTCTAATGCAGTTAGCATTCACTTTCTGATGTGCCCTTAGTGTGTGTGGCAACATGTGAAAAGTGAGATGCTTTCAACCTCAATCTTCTTATGTGTTCTTCGTATGTGTGGCAACATATGGTAGAACTGATGTTGTCTTTGAGATGCATTCTGAGCCTTTTTGAACCATTCTGATGTTTAGAAAGTTAGAGTCTAGATCTTTCACCATTTTGATGCATAGATACAACATGATTTTGACTTCAATACATCATTCTGATGTAGTCCTCTCAAAATCTATCTTGTCTTGATTCTAGTTTGTCATCAGAGTATCATTATAATGTTCTCATTCTCAAAGTCCTCAAGTATACCATTATGATGTTGGCTCTAAAACAACTTCATTTTGATGTTGTCTACTTAATTTAGCCTTTGATAGATCTTCTGAGTAAGGTCTTATTAATGTCTTTGCAACATGGTAAGGTTAAGATCTTTAGAGGGAAGCACCAACTTCATCAATAGATGGACTTCTTTCAAATATTCTAAAGCTTCTCACTTGAAAGCATAGTTGAGACATTTGTTCTGAGCTTGTTCTAAACTCTTCATAACATTTGCTATGTTTTGCTCTTTGTATATCTTTCCTTATATCATTTGTAGATCTTACATAGCTTTCCTACATATTATGTCCTACTTTGTGATAGTTCTCTCATGCAAATAGAAAGTCACTAAATTCTCTTATTATAGGAATACTTTGAGGAGATGGCATGATGGACTTCTATTCCAAACATTTTAGTGTGAGTTTGTTGTAGCATGTTATGCTTGCTACTGCTTTTGATTCCTTTGACCCTTTGAATGGGCAAACTAACTTTTAATGTCTTCATGAAAGTTGTAGAGAATTTTATCCTTGACATTCAAGCATTGGTATCATGTCATTTGGACTACTATAACATAAGCAATCTTCAAAGCATTGTAGTTGTGTTATATTATGAGGACAAAATGACATCTCTATCTTCATAATGAGTTTCTTCCAAGATTCAAGACCTATTAGCCCTCAACTTCTTCATGAAAGATTTATATCTTTCTCTTATCTTTCCACATCCACTGAGATCATCTCAATTTCGCTTCTATAGCTCAAGAAGTCTTTAAATTACTGCACATATATCAAGTTGTCCAAACAGAGTCTTTAAATTACTGCACATATATCAAGTTGTCCAAACATATCAGTGTTTGCAACTTCAGACTCAATTTTGTCCATGATCCAGGTTGTTTCAAACCATGACTTGTTCATGAAAGTTGAAGCTCTTTCTTTAAAATTTCCATATCCACCAAGAACATCTTAATTGCATTTATGGAACTTCATTTATGATGTCAAGAATGAACTCATATTACTGATGAAATTTCATTTTGAGTGTGTTGTAGCAATATTGTTCTTCATGTCATGTTAATTATGCATATCTTCATGTCTACAAAAATTTTTTTGTCCATTAGTTTCTGATTACTTTGGCTTGAAGTTTTTCTCTTAATCCAGTAAGCATGTCGACTTCTTCATTGAAGTACTCAACCAAGGACACTTTGAGTCTTCTTTTGAACTTTCAAGCTCATCGTCCTTTCTGAGTGATTCATGACAACCCTGAGTTTACTTTAATTGATGTTCTCTACAAAACATGTCTATTTTTAATACACTTAAGCAAACTCATTTGTAAACTCAAAGGGCTTATGATTTGTGTTCAGAAGGTTTGTCATAATCAAAATACCAAGGGCTTTGGACTCAGTAGACCTTATCTCATTTATTTTTTGGGTTGTGCAAAGTCTGTTCAGATATGGTACTGTTGTTTCAAGTGGTTGGGGTGGTTTTTTTCATTCATAACAACTTTGTTAACCACTTACTACATTTTCAAAGGTTGGCCAAAGATTGTGGAGTTGTTTCTTCATGTTGGGACGTCACAAGAACATGAGCCACATGGATTGGAAGAAATAAAGTTATGTTCCAACACGCATCTTTCAAAGTTTAAGAGATTTTGGAGCATATTCAAATTTGATCGTGGAAGTGGTTGTGGTTTCATAAAAAGGGGTTTGTTTATCCTTTATCTTCTTGGATAAATAGCCCCATTCACTGTGTATTGAAGGCCACATAATATTAGATTAGGTTCTTCACTAAAAAAAATGGTGTTGTGTTTAGTTGTGCTTTGTCAAGCCATGGTTATAATGCTGGAAGAAAGTGTTGGTCATTATATGCCATTCTGTTTTAACTTTTAGGCTGGGTTTTTTTTTTATCGAAGTTACATGCTTTGGGTTTAGTTTTCATTTATTGTTTTTGTTGGGTTTGAAGTGTTGTTCTATGCAGTGCTTTTACTTTATGCATATGTTTTTGAGGTAGTCATTTCTTATGACTACCCTCATCCGCTATTAATATAATTTTTCCTTTTAAAAAAAATAAATTTTCTTGAGTATTTAATATAATTGCATATCAAAATTCGAACTCACAATCACTAATTAATTTAGAACAATTTCATACTAGTTAACTCACATGTCCATTAGTATTTTTCTATTACTTTAAGGGACGAAATTGAACAGCTAAATTTGTATTCAATGTACATAAATAAAAATGATCTTTTAACACCCTTGGAAGTGTATACACTTTTTTGTAGGAACTGGGGAAGACATGGATACAAAGAATAAAGAAAAAAAAAAGATATATTATTAAATAATTAAGAGACAAAATTGGTCATCATGAATTATTTGTTCAAGAATGATGTACCATATTAGGAATGTTGTTATCATAAAAGTATGGTTATCTCCAACGCCATTGCTTAGAGGGTTACTTCAAGTTAAACAACCTTGCTTAACAAAAATTATCATTAGAGCACATGATGTAGCATTGCTTATACAAGTACCATTATTTATATATAAGTAATGATACTTAAAAATTGGTTAAGAATAAAAAAATGATCTTTTATGTTATGAAGGAGAGAAATTAATGCTCTAAGATTTACAAAATTAAGCACTTAAATTAGCAATTTTAACATTGAAGTAAATTTTTATATAGAGAGCTTAAATCTATGTAACATGTTTATAAAATTAAGATAAACAACTCATTTTAAACAACCATATATTGTTAATGCTCTAATATTATATCCTTTTATAAATCCTCTTACAAAGTTCCCCAAACTTTAGGAAGAAAACACTAAATAAAATTGTAAATATATTTAATGTCATAATTATGAAAATTAAAAAATAAAGCTTAAAAATAAGATAAAATGTGGATTTTTAACTGATTGTTTGAATATTTTTTATTGAGAGAATGATCGGTGAGAAATTTAATATTACATCGTTTTAAACATATTCTATTATTTATTAATTATTATGATTTAATGTTTATCTAATATTTATTATTAATTTTTTCTGACTCCCTTTTCATATGTTTCTGAATCCATTCTTAGGTACATTTGTTGTATAAAAAAAAAACAATTTACGGATATATTTAAATTGCCTCGACCCAAAATTTTTGAAAATTAAATAATAACTTAAATATGTATTTACTTCCTAAAATTTGGGTCATTTTCTTTTTGGTCCTTTGAACTTGAAGTTGCTTTTTATAGTCTTTTCAATTTACAAAATAAGAAATAAGATATTCACACTTTGTAGCAACTTTTGATTGTAAGAATTTGATTTTCTATTTTATTTTTTAAAATATGATTTTCTGGTAATTAAAATTTGTTCAAATTTTTTGAAACAATACCTTTATTTCCATGTCTTCCGGTCACTTGATCTCTTACTTTAATTTCATATTTCTATAATATATATATATAGACACACACACATATAACTTCATTTCATTCATAAGAGTAACTAAGATACAGTTTGGAATAGTCTGGTGAGTACGTATATGGACTAGCATAAGATGTGGCTGCTCTTGCAAGAGAATCAACATTTACTTGTTGCCTAGCAAACTTTACACTAAAGTTTGTGTAAGAAGAAAGAGCGTTGTTACAATAAGTATGACTCTGACCTTTGGAAAATCAGGCTTAGGCTACAAAATAAGATCAAGTATCCTTTACAATCTAGCTCATAAATATCATGAGTTATATCCAGGAGATTTTTTTCCTGTACCCAACATAATTTTTAAAATTCCAACCTTACCCTTGTTTACTTCTTCTTCGTTCCTTGGTTGTTTGTTTTCTTCATACACCATTCATTTTCATTTTCTTTTGGTTAAGCTCCTCCTTCTATGTTTGGTTGGTTTGGTCGAGGTGCATTGTTCGTGGTGGTTCGTTTGCGGTTTGTGGTTGTCATCATGGTGGGTGTTACAATGCAACAGCGGAGGAGGTTAGTTTTTTTGTTTGTAACTTCAATCTATGCTAATCTGTATGAAACATACGAATTGTCAATCCATATAAGTTATGATTTTGTATTTTGTATTTCGTATTTCGCATGTCCCATATGGATTGCAAATCCGAATGGAGTAAACAGAGTCCAAAAAATAAAAACTCATTATCGACGACACAACACTACTCATGATGACAGAGGAGATGAGACTTGTAGAGGAGGAGAAGAGACTCGTGAAGGAAGCACGAATGAGGAGAAGAGGCGCGAAGAGAAGAAGCGACAATGTTGGGTGCACAGTAGCAGCTGCTGTGATGTAGCTCCATGTGAAGCTTGTAGGTCTTAGATATTATTCATCAATGAAGTCTTTTGCTTCTTGAAGACCAATGGCAGCGGAATGGAGAAGGAGGAAAAGTGATTGGAGATGCCACTTCAAGGAGAAGATGAGTCAAGAACAAGCTCACCACCATAGGAAGCCATGGATAAGAGCCTGAAGGTAGGAGAAGATGAGTGGAGGGAGAGGGAGAAAGGGGGGCACGAAATTTATGCCTCAAATGAGGTCTGAACTTTGAAGTATAATTCTCAAATGATAAAAGTTCCAAAAAATGCACACACAAGGCCTCTATTTATAGCCTAAGTGTCACACAAAATTGGAGGAAAATTTGAATTTCTATTCAAATTTCACTTGAATTTGAATTTGAATTTGTGGAGCCAAATTTGGAGTCAAAATTTCACTAATTATGATTAGTGAATTTCAGCTAGGGTTCAGCCCACTAATCCAAGATCAAGTTCAAGATTCTCCACTAAGTATGCTTAGGTGTCATAAGGCATGTAAAGCATAAAGGACATGCACAAAGTGTGACTATATGATGTGACAATGGACTGTAGTAAGCAAATGCTCACCTCCCCCTTAGGTTGGTTCAAAATTTAATTGGATTGGGTTTCTCCCAATTCAATTAAATTTCTCTCCCAACACACACATCAAATAGTGCACTTAATGCATGTGAAATTACAAAAACTACCCCTAATACAAAAACTAGTCTAAGTGCCTTAAAATACAAGGGTTGAAAAGTCTTACATTACTAGGGTACCCTCCCTACACTATGGAGCCCTAAATACAAGGCCCAAAAATAATGAAACCCTAATTTAATATGTACAAAGATAAGTAGGCCCATACTTAGCCATGAGTCCAAAATCTACCCTAAGGCTCATGAGAACCTTAGGGCCTTCTCTTGCATCTCTGGTTCAATCTTCTTGGAGCCTTCTATCCAATGCCCTTGGGGGGTAGGATTGTGTCATACTGTATATCATCTTTTAAGTGAATGAAAAATTTGGAATTTCACATACAATATTGGGTGTAGAAGAAAAATTAATGGTGCAGGAAGAATATCCTATATCCAATGATTCGGCCAAGTGAATAACAGGCCTAATGCCCATTGCTTCACCTTCAGAGACATCAACACAAGGGGATGACCAACCTGTTTTTGTAATAACGAAATTCCCATGTTGGTCTCTAATGCAAATACCCAAATTACTCGTATTTTTGGAGGAAAGAAAGCAATATTAATTTTAAATTTAAAAGCCTCCCACTCTGAACTGTCATTGGGCTCTCTGGTTGGGTTGGTCACCTTGGATAACTTTCTTGCCGTAGTCCGGTTCTCCAAGAAATGAGTAGATAAGTGAACTATTTGTTTAGCTTGTGATTCTTTATCTTCACACAACTTGGCATTTCTATTTTTCAATGACTACGAGCATGTTTGTTTTGGCGGTGTAACCACGGTGAATCATGGTGATTTTGGTCAAACTTCATTTGACTGTATAACAATATGTTTGGATACCATTTTATAATTTCACATTCGGCCCTCAAAACCACAGTGACTTCGAAGCAAGTAGGAGGAGCTTTCAATTCAACGTGAATTGATTCAAGAAATCATAAAATATTATTATTGACATGTTTCTTTATAATACTCTTGTACTTTTTGTGGCAGACTATATTATACTGCAGTAGTTGGGCATTCATATTTTCTTAAGACTTCATTTATTTCGGTAGTTGAAAATTTATTATTACATTTGCTTGTTCTCTCGGTTAAAGAAAGAATATTACCATCTTCACTTCATAGGACCTCCATTGAAACAATAGTATGCATATTGTGCTGAAATCTTGTGGTGTGTCGATATTGTACCTGACTCTCTTAGCTCAAAGGTAAGTTAATAATACTATTTCATTTTATTATTGTGTTGTGTTGAAAGAAATGTTTTAAGAACCTCTTGCACTATTTTATCTTTATTAGAGTTGTGTTTCAAATTTATGCTTATGTTTTAGAATATTAACATCTCTTATTGAACTATTATCTTATTCTTATCACCGTTTACAAAATATTTTTTAAAGTGGACTTCCAAAACAAACGTATCATAATTTTTTTTAAATAATATGTTTTACTTTTTCATTTGTTCTTATTTTATTTTTACTTTTATTATATAGTTTCTATGACTTGTTCTTGATATATTTGATGAGTATAGTAGGGATAAAAATGTATTGGTTGATATTAAGTGTGTATGTAACATATATGATAAAATAAAAAACACCGCTTTACTATTTTTTTCTTTTGTTTTAATAAATTAATATTTATTTATTCATAAAAATTTATTTAGATTATGAGTACTATTAGAGGAAAAGCTGTTGTGAATCCTTCACAAAATATTGACAAAGAAAAAGCTACTTGGGATCCAAAAGCAAATGAAGCTTTTATTGAAGCATGTTTGGAGCAAATTACTAAAGGGGAATGCCTTGGTTCTAGCTTTACTAAGGTAGGGTGGAAAGGTATTCAATCCAAGTTTACCCAATGAACCTAATGAACTGGAAGGACTTATAACAAGGCACAATTAAAAAATAAGTATGATAACTTGAGAAAAGATTGGCGTGTATGGTACAAATTATTTGGAAAAGAAACTGGTTTAGGATGGGACAATATCAAGAACACGATTGATGCACCAAATGAATGGTGGGAGACCAAATAACTGGTATGTCATATTTAAGTTTACTTAATATATGGTAAAAGCTTATATTTAGTGTGACTATTATATATGATGAGTTGTAAACATGCAGGAAAATCCTTTATATGGAAAATTTAGGTACAAGGGACTTTCATTTGCTCATCAACTAACTATACTTTTTAAGGATGTAGTTGATGCAATCCTACCCCGCAAGGGCATTGGCTAGAAGACTCCAAGTAGATTGGGCTAGAGATCCAAGGAAAGGCCCTAGGGTTCTCATGAGCCTTAGGGTAGATTTCGAGCCCATGGGCTAAGTATGAGCCCGCTTATCTTTGTAAATATTAGAATAGGTTTTTCCTTCGTCTAGGCCTTGTATTTTGGCCATTCTAGTAGTATAGGGTTTTAGCCTTGTATTTTGGGGCATTTTGAGTTGTCTTTGTAATAAGGACTTTTTTTGTTATTTTCATGTTTTTTCTCATGGGGGTGAGCTTAGCTATTATAGGGGGTGTGTAGCTAAGCTCTAGCTTCTCATCTCAAGGAGGTGAGCTTAGCTATTAGAGAGGTATGTGTAGCTAAGCTTTAGCTTCTTTAGGAATCTTCTTAAGGAAGCTTCTCAAGGAGGTGAGCTTAGTTATGAGAGGGGTGTGTGTAGCTAAGCTCTAGCTTCTCAAGGAAGTTTTCTCAAAGAAGCTTCTCAAGGAAGTTTTCTCAAGAAAGCTTCTCAAGGAAGCTACCTAGTCTATAAATAGAAGCATGTGTAACACTTGTTGTAACTTTGATGAATGAGAGTCTTGTGAGACACAACTCAAAGTTCAACTTCTCTCCCTTTTTCTTCCTTCAATTTCGTGCTCCCCCCTCCCTCTTTCTCTCCCTCTTTCTTTTCCTCCATTGAAGCATCCTCTCCAAGCTTCTTATCCAAGGCTCATCTTGGTGGTGAAGCTCCTTCTTCCATGGCTTATTCCTTAATGGATGGCGCCTCCTCTCACCTCCTTTCCTTTGTCTTCCGCTGCATCTCCATGGTGGAAAATCACCATTAAAGGATCCCATTGAAGCTCAAAGATCCAGCCTCCATGGAAGCCCCACAAGCAAGTTTCCATCAAGTGGTAATCAGAGCACAAGAGCTTCAAGTAGGTGCTCCTTAAACCTCCATTAATTTTTTTTCTTTACCTTCTCTTCCATTGTTGTTTCTTCATTTTTCTCCATGTATCTCCTCACATGTCTTGTTCTAAATGTTGTTAACATGATTCTTTAGAGTTTCCACCGATTAAACTTGCTATAGAAGTTAGATTTGATTTTCTATGGTTCAAATTTCTTGTTCTTAGTTCTTGAACCATGAATTGTGTTGAGTTTAGGTTCCTTTGAGTTTTGTCTTGTTATTTTTTGTGGCTGAAACCATAAAATTCTTACAAAAATATTAAAGTAGAAGAAAACCTCAAAAATCTAGAGTGACTTGTTCACCTATTGTAGTTTTGTCATAGAAGTCATGTCTAGTCATGAAACTTGTCACATAAGATTTCTTATGTTGTGCTGAATTTTATTTTCTTGTTTCTTTGTCTAACTCATTTGTTCATGAGTGTATGAAATTCTTTTAGCCTATTATTTGATTTGAGTCAAATCTTTCATGTTAATTAGTCCTTAACATGTTCATGCAAAATTCTTAGAGTCTTTGATTGTGAACCTTTTCTTGAACTTTTAGGTTTCTTTATGATTGTGTCTATTGTGAATTTGAGTTTTGGTGATTGAATTGCTGGCTGAAATGTTGATCCTAAGTGAATATTGAACTCCGAAAACTGTGGTAAACAATCCTAGTGAGTTCAACATACATAGGAAGGTTGAAAGTAAGCCCAAGGCAATCAATATACCATGCTTAAAGAAACAAATCGCTGGTGCTGGCAGCTTGGACATACAAACTTGTAAAAATTACTGAGAATTGGTTACTTCGAATTTTGAGCTGAAATTTTTACTGAATTTTCTAGACATCTGGAAAAAAGTTATAAAAAAAGAAACAAGTGATTTGGATAAAATTAAAAAATACTAAAAATCGCACAAGTTGGCAGGAAAATCAGTATCCAGAAAAAAAAGGTGAAAGGGAAGGGTGCTTGTTGTTTTGGCTCAAAATTTATTCTATAATTGGAAATTTCAATTCAAAATTAGTGTGAAGACAAGTGCCAAAGCTAGAGTTTTGTTGAGTCTTTTTTTTTTCAGTTTTTTTACTCTACTCTAGAGCCATTCTAAGTTTCTCTTTGACTCCTAGCTTGCTTCTATGTCCTTTTCATTGCTTTAATTGTTGAATAATCCTTGAAAAATTGTCTTGTTAAAAATCCATTGGTTTAGCTTTCATTTCATTTTTTTTTGTCTTTGGTTATTGCTTGTCTCTTTGTTTCCTTGTTTGTGGGTTGCCATATAGGGAATTGGAAGGAGGATTGGTGCCATCCCTTGAAGAATTTGAGTCCAGAAGCAAGGGGCCAACCACCTTAAGAGCTATTGGACGAAGAAGCACTCCAAATTGAGTGAATCACCAAAGAGAGAACAACCACCAAAATTGAGGACCGTTTTGTAATTTTTTTAATTTGCAATTTACTTACCTTTATTGCTTTCAAGTTTTTGTAACAAAAAGGCCTTTCATTGGAAGTGTGTTGGGAGCCTCCAATAGGTTACCAAACTTCCATTTGTGTGTAATAATTTTAGGCAATTTTTACTTAGGATAGTGAGTGTTTTGTTGGGAACCTTGAATGTGGTCATCCAAACACTCTTAGGATTCACCTAGTTTACATTTCTTGCTTACTTTCATAGCTTATTTCTTTTACCTTCCATTGTCAAACCACCTAGATAGCTTGCATTTTACCAATTAGTTTTTTTTACCTTATCTTTCACACCTCTTTTAGTGTTTATTTGGCTAGTTTCAACCATAGTTTCTTTTACCTTTTGTTTTCAAACCTCCAACAAGAAAGAACCACAACTTAGGAACCAACATGAGTCATCATTCATCTAGTGTTAATGGCGAGGGTACTAGTCATAAAGACCCTTTATCTAGAATCTTAGATGAGTTGAGTTCCCTCAAGTTATGGAAAGAAAAACAAGAGAGAAAAGAAAAAGGAAAAAAAAGAGTGGAAGAAATAAGTCAAGATGAAAGAAAGAAAATAAGAGAGGAAGAAAGAAGAAAAATAATGAAAGAAATGAAAAGAGAAAAACATGCTTCCTATAGTAGTCATAACTCTTGCAAGAGCCTAAGTGAAGAACTTCGTGACTATTACGAAGGAAGGCATAGGTCACATCTTAGACCTCACTCCCATATAAGAGAAAAGGAAAGAAAGCCTCAAGAGGCTAACATTAACCTCTCATACTTCCATGGGAAGGACAATGTAGAGGCTAACTTAGATTGGGAAATAAGGGTAGAGCAACAACTTAAAAAGAAGTCTACTTCAAAATCTTATGGCTCTCACTCTTATCCAAAGAAAGACCAAGGTCAAGGCATCTTAGGGGTGACACCTTCTAAGCCCAAAGATGATAAGGGGAAGGCAATAGAAAAGCAAGCCCCTAAGGCTAGTATGCAAGAGAAAACTAGCTCTATAAAGTGCTTTAAATGTCTTGGAAGAGGACACATTACTTCTCAATGCCCCACCACAAAAACCATGATTATGAGGGGCCAAGACATTTATAGTAGCCAAGATGAGGCTACTACTTCACCTTCCTCTAGTGAAAGTGAAGAAGCAAAAGGGGAAGAATCTAGTGAAGAAATCTACCCCCAAGAAGATGGACAACCATTAGTGGTTAAAGAGAAGTGTAAGGAGGTAAGTGTCTCCTCCAAGAGGTTAGCTAAGAAGGAAATTCATTTTACAATAAAGACAAACATTAAAGAAACTTTCCCTCTTAGAAAACCTCCACATTTTCTCTTTTGTAAAAAGACACTTGCTAGCATTGCAACACCTCTTGGGCTTGAGTTTATTCCTCAAGTAAAGAAGTTGTTGGATAAGGGTTTGGTTCACAAGAGCTTAAATCCTTGTGCTTTTTTGGTGCCCAAAATAGGTATTATTAGGCACCAAGTCCCTAAAATAGGTGGTATGATGAATTTTTTGAGTGGTGCAACCCTCTTTTGTAAAATCACTCGTACACCTAACATCTTCATGGTGTGTGTACATAGGGACCCATTAGGTAGGTTTGTTCTTATTTTTAGTTTCAATACAAACTTAGGTACTCATATGGGACACCTTAGGTTTGTTATACTTTTTGGTAGGAATAATCAATATGAAAATACAGAAAAAGGTATGTTTTATTGCGTTACTTTTCTTAATTTTTCAAATAGTGATCAACAGGTTCCCATGAACCCTAAGAGAATAAAGGTCATTCCTGAGTGGCTCACTCCACCAAGTATAAGAAAAATTTGGGGCTTCCATGACTTAACAAACTTTTACAAAAGGTTTGTCCCATATTTTTCTATACTTGTAGCACCACTCATTGAGTTGGTGAGAAACCATGTTCCTTCATGGGAAGATGCCCAGGAAATGGGTTTTCAGACCTTACCTTACTTCAACATACCAAACACCACTAATACATGTGTTTTTGTTCTTTTTACAGGTGTTGAGGGAAGGAACCCAGAGTATGAAGAACCTCGGGATTTGAGGTCAAATCCTTTCCAAGGTGGAGGGAATGATGCAATCCTACCCCACAAGGACATTGGCTAGAAGACTCCAAGTAGATTGGGCTAGAGATCCAAGGAAAGGCCCTAGGGTTCTCATGAGCCTTAGGGTAGATTTCGAGCCCATGGGCTAAGTATGAGCCTGCTTATCTTTGTAAATATTAGAATAGGTTTTTCCTTCGTCTAGGCCTTGTATTTTGGCCATTCTAGTAGTATAGGGTTTTAGCCTTGTATTTCGGGGCATTTTGAGTTGTCTTTGTAATAAGGACTTTTTTTGTTATTTTCATGTTTTTTCTCATGGGGGTGAGCTTAGCTATTATAGGGGGTGTGTAGCTAAGCTCTAGCTTCTCATCTCAAGGAGGTGAGCTTAGCTATTAGAGAGGTATGTGTAGCTAAGCTTTAGCTTCTTTAGGAATCTTCTTAAGGAAGCTTCTCAAGGAGGTGAGCTTAGTTATGAGAGGGGTGTGTGTAGCTAAGCTCTAGCTTCTCAAGGAAGTTTTCTCAAAGAAGCTTCTCAAGGAAGTTTTCTCAAGAAAGCTTCTCAAGGAAGCTACCTAGTCTATAAATAGAAGCATGTGTAACACTTGTTGTAACTTTGATGAATGAGAGTCTTGTGAGACACAACTCAAAGTTCAACTTCTCTCCCTTTTTCTTCCTTCAATTTCGTGCTCCCCCCCTCCCTCTTTCTCTCCCTCTTTCTTTTCCTCCATTGAAGCATCCTCTCCAAGCTTCTTATCCAAGGCTCATCTTGGTGGTGAAGCTCCTTCTTCCATGGCTTATTCCTTAATGGATGGCGCCTCCTCTCACCTCCTTTCCTTTGTCTTCCGCTGCATCTCCATGGTGGAAAATCACCATTAAAGGACTCCATTGAAGCTCAAAGATCCAGCCTCCATGGAAGCCCCACAAGCAAGTTTCCATCAGTAGTGGCTATCGGAGATTTTATGTGGGCACCATCATCAGGGATATTGCCAAGTAGTACACTTGGTGGTGATGTTAACGATGTGTATCGCCTGTGTCTTGATGGTATAAACATAAATATGGAAGAAGGATCAGGAGACAGTGATGATGTTAGTGTAGGAGCAACAAATGAATTTGGAGACATTGCAAATGGATATTGCCAAGCAAATTGATCGTATTGAGAAGATTGGTAAAAAGAAATTAAATGCCTCATCGAAGATAGCCGAGGTAGTTAGTGACATTGCAAAAACATGTAGGTCACGTATAGAAGATGTAATTAGTGCATCTATTAATGAAGTGGTGAAAGAACTTAAGACCTTACCTGAAGTTGCAAATGACACTGAGTTACATACCAAATGTTGTAACTTGATGTTATTTAAGCCAGCAAGGGAGATGTTCATTGCTTTGCGAGGTGAAGATGAGAAAATGATACATTGGCTTAAAGATGTAGTTAAAAATCCCTTATTCATGAATATGTCACTTTAGTTTATGTCATAGGAGTTGGACTGCTAGTGTGTGGTTTTGACTATTATATGTATTATTTTGTTGTTATTTGCTTTTGTCATTTACGTAATGTAGTAGGGGCTTTTGACTATTATTGGCTTCTTTCATTTATGTAATGAATTAAATGGATTATTATAATATGTATAAATGCACTATTGTTATATTATTTCTTTGTTATCATTATTAAGTCATGTATTTGGACAGGTGTTAACAGTTAAATGAATAATTGAATTAAACGATTTGAGCTTGAAAGCAATGAAGACAATGACATTTTGGAAGATGCTTCTTATGTGGCTGCATTGGTTGGTGACTATGCAATAATGCATATATGTAAAGAGCCACGTAGAACTAGTGAACATACAGGTCATACATGGGTTTATGAAATATTACAAGGACATCCAATTCATTGTTATGAGATGTTTCGCATGGAAAAATTTATTTTTCATAAAATTTGCACTGAATTAGTTGAGCAAGGCTTAAAGGAAACTAAGGGCATGAGGGTTCAAGAAATGGTTGCAATTTTCTTAAATATGGTTGGCCATGGGTTAGGTAATAGAATGCTTCAAGAACGATTTCAACACTTAGGAGAGACTATAAGTAGGCATATTGATGAAGTCCTACTTGCTTGCCTTAAATTGTCCTTCAAATATATTAGACCACAAGATCCCATGTTTCGTGATTGTGAGGTCAAAATTGAAGTGATCAACGATATTGACCATTTTTTTAAAAATGGCATAGGAGCAATTGATGATATACATATTTCATTTATAGTTAGCCCTGCTGAACAAGCAAGGTTTATTGGAAGAAAAAGTATTCCAACACAAAATATAAAGGTTGTATGTGATTGGAATATGTACTTCACTTTTGTATTAGCTGGATGGGAAGGTACTGCTCACGATGCTTGTGTTTTTTACCATGCTCTCACAAATGCTAACTTGAATTTTCCACATCCTCCTCCAGGTTTTTTTTATATAGATATACATGATTTATAATTTGAATAAAAATATCATGTTTATTCACTTTTTTAATTGTTTTATTAGGTAAATATTATTTAGTGGATGCTGGCTACCCAACACCAATGCGGTATCTTGGTCCTTACAGATGTGAACGTTATCATCTCCCTGATTTTAGACGTAAATTTGGATTTGCAAATGATAATGAGGTCTTCAATTTTTATCACTCAAGTCTAAGGTGCACAGTAGAAAGAACTTTTGGTGTGTGGAAGAATAGGTTTGCAATTTTACGTCTTATGCCTAAATACAAATTTGAAACACAAGTTCAAATAGTTTGTGCAACAATGACTGCATAATTTTATCAGAATGAATGTTGAAATGGATTTTGATTTTATACGCTATGAAGAAGAAGACATACTTCTTGATGTAGATTATAATAATCACAATAAGACTAGTTTAGTTCTAAATATAATTTCTGCACCAGAAATGGATCATGTTCGAGACTATATTCGAGATGAAATTATACAGTACAAGAAAAAAAACTAATATTATATTTATTATTGAATTTGATTGACTTTATATATGTTCCTTATTTATACTTTTTAATTTAGATACATTTGTGTACTTATGTTAATTTTAATTTTTTACAATGAATACGAGTTTATATATCTATTTAATTTTAATTTATTTATATGTATATAAAAAATAGTAAATTATAATAACAAATAAGTATTCAAAGACTTAAGGTCTATTTTAATAATTTTACTTTCAAAATCAATTATCTAAAATCACTTCAATTTAAAATCAATTTTATCCAGAGGAGCTGCATTCAAGTTCACGGTACATTGTAAAACGTAAACAGTATCATGCGTTTGACAAAGCTTGCGTTAAATTACTACCACGTTTTTCTCCCATGTTACCAAAAAAAAAAAATTGCTACTACCTTTTACAAATCAAATAGTATGAAGTAATTTGCCCCACGCAGTTGTACACGACTCATCCAAATAAAATATTTGGAACGTCTATTAGACTATTACTCTTTAACAGTCTACTGTTTATTTTAACGGTTTCATTAATAAGTCAGATTAAAAAATAATTTGTCAAATTATAATTTTGGATGACGCTTACGTGACAAAGTGGACGTTTGATATTGAAAAAATTAAAATTACTTATTTGAAAAAATATAAGAACTAAACGTCTTCATTTAGAAATAAAAGAATCAAAATCTCAGATTTAAAATTAATGTGGAACCAAAATTAATAAATAAAAATATATAAATAGTATTAAATATTTTATTTTTCGGTAAAAACTTTTCTGTTAATTCTGTATTCATTATTGTCCGTTTGTCCAGCTATTATACTAAAATAAAAATCTGTATTCAAATTCAATCCACTCAATTCTTCTTTATGAAATTTTCAATTTAATTACATTTTTAAAAATTAAACTTTGAGACAACTAACGAATGTGTCCTTTTTTTTTTGTGTGTGAAGACTAGCGAATGTGTCGATTCAAACTTAACCACTCTATTCTTCGTTGTCTAATTTTCAATGTAATTGCATTTTGAAAACATATAATTTGAGAAAACTAACTAACGAAGGTAGTACAATTTCTTGTGAACAATTTTTAACTATAATTTAATTAGAATGAATTCACATTATGAGCTTTTATTACATAATATATAGGATTAATTATGTAGGATAATATTTATTAATTAATTTATAAATTATATTTATGATTTTTTAATTATTTGACATGACAATGAAAAAAAAATTATAGTGATAATGTATCAAAATTAAGTTCTTTAAATTATGATACTCTGCTATTGAATAACAAACACGTAAAACTTTTGTTGTAAATATATTCTAATTAAATCCTAACAAAATTATTAAAGTATAAATGTAATTAAAATATATTCATTATCATTCAGTTACATATAGTCATATATATTTAATATAATTTTTTATAGGTACATGAAAATTAAAGTCTAAAATTGTTGGTACTCACAAGTACTTTCTAAGCCTATTAAACCATGAGTGCCACAACTGATAATTAAAATAAAAACATGAGTGCCACATGTCATGTCCTTTGTCAGTTGTATCATACTCAACACAGTTTAACTTTTGGCATAAAAATATATATTTGATTTATATATTAAAAAATAAAAATATATGTTTCACAAAATATATTTCAATTAATTTTTAATTTTTTTATTACTTAATTTTTTATGATTTAATAAATAAACTTTTTAAATAATTTTTATTATTTTTTTGAAACACTATTTGAAATAATATTTTTTAAATATTAATTTTTAAATTTTTAAATTTTTATCTTTTTATTTTTGGCATATTTATCAAATTTTTTTATATTTTCTAAATAAATTATGATTTATTATTTTTATTTTAAATTTTTACTTACTTCAATCAAGTTTTACAAACACTTATGATATAATAAATTAATTTTTCAATTTTTAATTACCAATTAAGTTTTTAACTTTCCATTAACTCATGAATTTTTTTAGCTAATTTTATTCAATATAATACATTAAATAGAAAGCAGCCTCGTTGGTTGAGAAGAAAGAAAATTTTCTATGCCACAAAATTTTAATTATCCATTCAAACTCAAATTTTCAAGGTAATTGCATTTTAACAAAAAATATTATGTTTTCATAATGAAAGAAAATTTTAAATTATTAATTAATCATAAATAATATAATCATACATTATAATTTTATTATTTTTTATTATTTTTTATTATAATTATCTTAATTGGTTTACAGTGTAAAATTATTTTTTACACCAATTATAAATATTAAACTCTTTAAAAATTAAAATGAAGCAACTATGAGTGTAGTACAATTTCTTGTAAAATATTAAAAGCTAATTAGGACACTCATAATATAAAAAATTTAATGTTTATATATTATTAGTATAAAACAGTTATATCTTAAATCAATTAAAAGTTATTATTATTAATATAAATTTTAAGATAACAGTGATATAAAAATTTACTATATATATATATATATATATTATTTTAGTATAAATTATATTTAAATTTTTTTAAAATTTGTAAATAATACAGTGTATCAAAATTAGACCCATTAAATTAAATATTTGACACGCTATAATTAAATGATGACAAAGCATGAAAAGCTTTTACACCAAATATATTCTAATTAAATATTAAAAAACTGTTGAAATATATTTGAGAAAAACCTGATTGGCTGAGAAGAAAGAAGCGCGTCACCGTCATCCTACCTTTTTTCAGTATCTTCCTTAGTCCACCGTCCAACCAAACCAACCCCACGTTTTCGTACTCCCCAATTCAATTCCACGCTGAAGACGGAATATTCCAAAACTCCGTCACTTCTCAACCCCGAACAAAACAATACAAAACCCAACATGTGATTAGATTATTTTGAATGAAATTAATTTAATAAAACTTATTTTGATTATAATTAAATTTGAAGTGATATAATTTATATTTAAATATTTCATTATTATAGTAAAAATAACTTAGTAATAAGATTTAGTATAATGTTTTCTTAATGCAATAACTATTTTTGTTTTAAATTTGAATCCATTTTGGATTAATTTTATTTTTGTCAATTTGAAATTAAGTTCATATTAGTTTTCGTGTAGGATTCTTCTAAATCACGTTAAAATATGGTTAATTAATTTTAGATAATTTTATTCACATATTTAATTCTACTTTAAAGAATTGAATTTAGATCTAAAATCCATTGAATCAATTTTAAATGTTTTAGATCATATAATTTTTACTAAATTTTACTACCAACATATTTTTAAAACACAAATTCTATCACTTTCAATCAATATTTTATCAAAATTAATTTCATTAACATTCATATTAATATGATTATGAAAAATCCAAGTGAAACAAAACATACCCGCGTTCTCCTCTATCACACGTTACGTCGTCGTTAAGTCCCGCCACTCTCTCCTCTCCATAGGTTACTGTTCCACACAGAAACGCATATACACATTTCATTTCCTATTTCCTTTTTGTTCATTTCTTTCTTTTTCCTTTCCTCCACAATTTGCATTTCCCCTCTCTTCGTTTCCTTTTCTCCTCATTTTACATTTCCCCTCTTTCGATTCTCCTAAGAGGGGAACCCAACCCAACAATTCCTCCATCCCTTGCATTGGTCACACCATGGTTCCCTCTGCCTTTCTGTTCCATTTCCTCTTCTTCTTTTCACTCCTCATCTCGTTTTCCTTCTCCGATTCCGATTCCGATTCCGATTCCGATTCCAATTCCGTAGGCCCCACTTTCCACCGCGTGTTCCCGCGGCCGCTGATCGTGGAGTACCCGGAGTTCGAGGCGGGGCTGCGGTGCGGCGCGTGGCGCGTGGCGGGGGAGGCGAACAACCTGGGCGCGTGGAGGACGATTCCGGAGGAATGCACGGAGTACGTGAAGGAGTACATGACCGGGAAGGGGTACGCGGTCGACCTCGAAATGGTCTCCAAAGAGGCGGAGGAGTTCGCGAGGAGTGTGCCTCTCGGCGGCGACGGGAAGGACGCGTGGATTTTCGACATCGACGAGACTCTCCTCTCCAATCTCCCCTATTATGCCGCACACGGATACGGGTATTCCCACAAAAAAAAAATTATTGTATTTTGTTTTGTTACTCTTTTTTGGATCATGATGACATTGTTGGGGACTATTCATCTGACATTGGTGCGTAATATTCAATGCTGATAACTAATCACCGAGAAAAAAATCCACTGACAACCTTTAGGGTCCGTTCGGTAGAGTGGAAAGAAATGAAATAAAATTGAATTGAGATGAAAATTATGAATTAAAGTAGAGTTGTTAGAGTAAATCATGTTAATTAGCTCGAGTATTATTCTCTTTCTTAATTAGTTTTTATGTTTATACAGTTTTACTAACGTTGAGGGACTATTTTAAAGAATTTTTCAATACTGGGGTTATTTCGTATATTTTTAATGCTTGAAGGATTACCTGTAGGTTAAGCATATAAGTTAATTTGAATTTGAATAAGGTGGAAAAAATAGCAGAGATAAAATATGAACAATGATGCATTTTCTATTGTTCAGCCCATTTTTTTTTTCATTTTTTTAATGTAAATTTCAAAATTTTCTCTTTTATTTCGTTTTTTCCCCCTCAACCAAACAAAGGTTTAAGATAGAGACATTAATTTAGAGATATAAAATCCTATCATTTAATTATAATGGTGTTGTAAAGATAGTTTGTTGGCTGAAATTTAGTTTGCTTTCATCTGAAAGCTGAAAAATAGGGTAATTCGGAAAGGACATAAGAAGTGTTATAAATTATTGTTTAACAATCAAGAGAGATTGAAGATACTGTAATCCTATTTGGAGTTGGGAATTTTATGCTTTTGTGGGATTTAAGAACTCTGTTTTGTACTCTTTGGTTAAAAAAAAAAAAGAGTTAAATAACCCCAAATTCATGCTTAATTGCCCCTAGTTTTGTTTGGATAATGTTGGAGCTTGAATTTGAGTTTACTTTTACACCGAAATAGCTTTTAGGCCAAAAGTTCTGTAGTGTGACCATTTGGAGGGGTTAATCAGGTTTTGATGTTTTCTTATTCTTTCCTGTGAATATTCCTCTAGGAATGAATGACTCTAGACAGTATTCTTCTGTATCTATCATGCTAACTTGACTTATTTTTCTTTCTTCCTAACGTGAACCTTTGTTTGCATTTGCTTGTAGGCTTGAGGTCTTTGACCACGAGAAGTTTAACAATTGGGTGGAGAAGGGTGTAGCTCCAGCCATTGAACCCAGTTTAAAGCTCTATGAAGATGTTTTGAATCTGGGATTCAAGGTTATTCTACTGACAGGACGGAGTGAAAGGCACAGGAGTGTCACTGTTGATAATTTGATCAATGCTGGGTTTAAGGAATGGGACCAGCTCATACTAAGGTAATTCCCAAAACATATTTGCTAATTTTAGAATAGCAAATGAAGTTTCTATATTAAATAAATGTTGTAAGATTGGAATATATGTGTATGTTCTGCAACCAGTTCTGTTTTACATGAACAATTTAATGCTTTTGTAATCTAGATAAATTTTGTCATTTTGTGTTTAAACCACCATATCATTCAGATGCATTGTGCATTGTACCAGTCTCTCGAAGATTTGGCATGTTTTCATTAAGAATAACCTGAAATGATAACATTATTGTACCATTTCCTTTATGGTTCAACTGTTTTGTCTCCTAGCATGCTTAATGCTATCATAAAAAATTAATATACCATGGATAAATTAAAGACAATGTTTCATGACCCAGAACAGAACATTGAAGAAGGATAAACTCTGCCTTGGTTTATTTAGGAGGAATCTTGCAAACAACCCATTGATTCCAGCCTCCTTTTTTCGATGGACAGCAGAATCTGCTTACCTGAAATCATCTTGGCGCTAATGTTTCAGAACATTAGAAAAGTTACGCTAAGAGTTGATATTTTCTTTTTGTAGGGATAGCTTACCTTTAGTTCAAGTTAAGTTAGTTTAGTTGTTTGCAAGTGAGAAGATCAAGTATAGGAAAAATAAAGCAGGATGGTACAATTAATAGAACTACAAACAAATAAATAGCAAATATGAGAATAAAGGCATGGATTTCAGATATTTTAATGCATTGCATGGCTCTAGACAAGGTCAGATGGAGCATTTCATATAGATTTCAAGCAGCCTAGTTAATGGTGATTAGTGTAGAGAATATAGTTTTACAAAATGATTTTTGCTCATTAGCAACCTCAGCTAATGTACAACTTCTACCATAGAGGAATTTAATGAATCCTGATTGCACATGCTAAGGTCACAGAGGATTTCCTTATATCCATAGGAGTATACCAACACCAAGGGTTAATTTTAAGCCCTTATCTTTCTACCTAGATTTGTGAGCTATATCTAGGAGCTATTACCTCACTGCACACTTATTTTCAAATCATATATAGTCCCTTGTTAGAGATGCGTTTGACAGAACTCAATAACGTTGTCTAGTCCATGAAGCTGATCCGAACACCTATGCCACTGGGAAAAGGCTTTTTGTGTTGTTATTTTGTATGCTACAGTAATTGGAAAGATTTCATGCTCCTTCCTTGTTATGGTTCTCCCTAGTTTCAATCACTTAGTGTTTCTACAGAGTTAACAGTATGCATTGTTTTTAGTTTCTTTAGTTCATATGTGTACTCCATATAAAATCCAAGTGAATACCATGTCAGCATCAATATTGGCATATTTTGTGAATGACTAGATGCTGTTGTTGGATGATATTTCAGAAAGCTATTGAATGGTTATTATATTTTAGGTAGATGATGATATATTTGTCTTAATATCTTTGGAGAGCTAATGTTAAAATTTATTAATTAATTTAATGATACATTCTCGATTGTTTTAAGTAAAACAAATTTCTCTCCTTGGCATATTATCTCATTGTTGTCTGCGAATTTGTGTTTTCGTACACTGATAGAACTAATCCATATCATATTTTTGGGCCGGGATGCTGACAATACATACATATATTATCTATGGGAAAGCATTATAAGTTATGAAACTGATTCATATATACTTCTTATCAAGGGAATGAGTACAAATGTGGCCAGTCTTGTCTTGTATTTTCCCCTTATTTTGAGATGTTTCTCTTCAGCGATTCATGATATAGGGTCATATTTTCCTTTTCATTTGAATCATATGCCTTTAATATATGTTCTTTGTTGTGTCTGTAAATTCTGTATGGTTTGCCTTCATGTAGATTTTTTGGATTAGACTTCACTGTTGCTGTTAATAAATTAACTTGCTATTATGAAATGGGAAAAAACAGGAAAAAAATAAGAATAAATTTAACGCATTCCACTACAGCACCCTCTACAATATTTACATTCCTTATTTCCTTTCATAATTGATTCTTTCTAAGCAATTCATTTCCAGAATTTCAGAGTTCCACAACCTCTTCTGTTTGTTCTGTGCTGGCATAGACCTTTAATCAGATCTTTTATGGATCGATGAATGTTCTGAAATTTTGTTCAAGTGGACTGAAATACTCAATTTTTATGGATGAATTGTGAAGATACCAGAAATTTAGCCCTTTATAGTACAATTTTGCATCTCAATTTAGAGTAGGTTAGATGAGTAGATTTTAATTAATTTTGTCATGTTTCCTAATCATAGGATTGGATTAATTGGCAGGGGAGATTAGATGTCCCAAACTCTATATCATGATTCTATATAATGTAGACAGTTTATAGGGGTACACAAGGTAATGATAGTTGTCTACTTATTACCAGAAATAACTACATCATAGTCCACTTGTATTCTGGAGTCTTCTTCATATCTTTTGGCACTAGTTAATTACAGTATGCCTGGTTGTAGCCCCATTTTTTGTGGTTGATATTAAGTCATTAATTTTGACTTATTTAGTTACCAAGTTAATTTACCCTCCTGCCTTTACTGTTCCTTTCTCTGTATCCTTTATGCTGTATATGCAAGGTGAAAGCTTCTACTTTGAGAAGTTTTCTTTGTACATGTAATCATGTACAATTTTAGGATCATCATGCTTGTATTTTGCACTCTGAAGCTGTGTCACTTTTATTTTATGCTAATTTTTCTGAATCTGTTATTTTGTAATGTTCAGAAACTCAGATGATCAAGGGAAACGAGCTGTACTCTACAAATCAGAGAAGAGGAGTGAGATGGAGAAAGATGGATACAGGATTCTTGGAAATTCTGGTGACCAGTGGAGCGATTTATTAGGTTCTTCAGTATCTGTTCGGTCCTTCAAGCTTCCAAATCCCATGTATTACATTCCATAGTAAATGTCTCATTCATTTGCAAATAATTGCTGTTTGAATTGTACATAACGAAAGTGGATCAATTCGTATACTGAATATCATTGCAAATAATTCATAAACTGAATGTCATTGAAATTCTAATACATACTGACTAAATTAAACTTGTGCGAAAACTCATGTAACATTTGTCAGTTGTTAGTTAACATGATTGTGCATGGTTTTCTTCTGAATCATAACTATCACTTGGTAATATGACTTGGGATAGCTTTTAAATTTTAATTATACACTCAGCTTCCTTGACAACTAAGGAGGCATTTGCGGTTTACAGCTTTTAAAAAGAAGGCCATACGATTATTTAATATATCATATGCGTATCTTTCACCTAGTAATCAAAGACATTAGTCTTGCCTCTTCTAACGTAGTTTTGCGGCTTGCATACACGATGCGAGGAATTGAACCTGAGTTAACATGTTTATATATCAATTAAGCTGGATTTTATCAGTAACAAGTCAAACCATTTTATATTGATTTTTCTTCTTTTATGTCCTGTCAATTTCGATTTAAAATATGATTCTGCTCCAATCTATTCTAACCTAAATTGCTTTGGAATATATATATATATATATATATATATATATATATATATATATATATATATATATATATATATATATATATATATAATCATGTCTAGACTATTACGATCTTTTTTCCGTATTTCTTTTTGCTCAAACTCCTCCTCCTCATCTTCTTCAAGAAATTCCAATTTATTAAATGATCAAGATATCTAGACCCAAGAGGTCGCCCCAAAACACAATCTCTTCGATGAGGAAGTCCGATTCGAAGATATCAATCAAAACATGGATGACTGGAACATTCCAGAAATCCCTCAGGATCAACTATACGCTTCTGAAACAATAAAAGACAAACACAACTTTGATTACATAATCAAAACAGTTGAAAACAATATTCCTCTAGGACAAGATATAGGGAAAGAATTTCATTTACTTTCAAAAAATTCAATTTATGAACATAGCCGTAAGTATAAATATCTACACATCGGTTGTGTACAAGTAGCCATCAAGCCCTTAATTGATATGGGCATAGATGCGGCAGTTTTAATGTGTCTAAGAGACATTAGGCATAATCAATTTGAAGACTCCCTAATTGGAACAGTCGAAACCAACCTAGGACAAGGTCCAATATATTTTAACTGTTATCCAAACAAAACAGTGAGTCTGATGGACAGAAACATTCTTGACTGTTTGTTCTTAAACATCCACTTTCATGGCCTTGACATGAAAGAAGGGTCAATCCCAGCAGCCTTAATTTATAGGATCCAGTACAAGGTCATGAATACTTGTGCATCTAGAGTCCTGTTAAAACCTCAAAAAGGAGAAACAACCTTGTTTATCACTGATATGACAAAGGCTAACGTTTCTCTCCCGAGAAAAATAAAATGGGATGAGGTAACTCTTCCCGAAAGATGGGTTATGGATAAGGCAACACCGTCTATTCCCCGACCCGCTCCAACCATAGAGCATATCAAGCAAGATAACTTCGGAAAGGTAGAGATAACCTTCAATAGGAGAAATTCTTTTTCATCAAGGATAAAAGCCTCTAGGTCTGAATATGAGTCAGCCAGAAGGTCTTTTTCGGCTAGAACCCGTTCAATTCCAGTAGGACTAACTAGATCTGAGTCACATAACCAGTTCCCTACTGTAAACCTCCAAGGAATAGACACTACTTCTAGCATACCTAGAACAACATACAACCAAGAACAAGAGGACGACCAAAAGTCGATCCAATCCCCAACATACTCTTCTATGGAACCTTATGATGTTATCTGACAACTTTAGCATTGATAAGGAAACCCTTAGGAAAGATTTTTATTCTCCAGAGAATGAGCCTCAAAGGAGATGGTTTTTCCAACTTTACAAGGGTACAAACAAAAAACAAATTCAAGACAAGTTCTACGAATTTGTCGAAAGAATCAAGATTAATGTCCTTTTCTTTTATTGGTTTCATGCTTATGCCATCAGAAATGATATAGATTACCCTTGGAAACAAGACATCATAAGTGATCCAACAACAAATGTCATAACAAATTGGCAAGTTAAAGATGGTGAGTTAATCCAATCGGAATTACCTCCCGCAACACAATATCAACTACCAAATATCAAAGACAGTAACAATAAACCTGTCATGGCAATTCCATTCAAGCCAAAAGATGTCAACGAGGAAGTAACCTCTAAAGACATCAAGAGCCTAATGGAACAGGAAAATTATACCAATAAATATTTACAAGCTTTAGGAGAAACCATGAAAACTAAGGTAGTTCCTAAACAAAAATCAATTGAAGAAGCTTCGCCAAGTATCCCCATTGAAAAACCTTTATTCAAACCTTTCAAAGTTAGTGAGAAGGCTAAACGAAAAATTAGGGAACTTAGAAAAACTAAATCCTTAATTGAGGGCGTAGGTGATAACCATAGTGAATTACTTAACAAGATTGGTAGTCTACTTAAGGTCATTCCAGATACTCCCCAAGCCTCGGAAAATACTTCCAGAATGGTAACAAGAAGTACCTCCAAATTGATTAATGTTATTAATGAAGATAGTGACCAAAACTCAGATAACACAACTGAAATAGGATCAGTGTCAGAAAAGAATATAAATCCAATTAATTCCAAACACTGGAAAACACTCTCCAAATTATATTATCAACGTCCAACTGCCCCTGACCTACTATTAGAGGAAAGAGGTGAAAACAATTTTAAGAGTTTTAGTGCAAACAACATCTATAAATGGAACATAGATGCACAAATGGAGTATAACATCATGAATACACTCCAACATGTGACCATGGTAGCCACGACTTACCAAACCTCCCATGAATGTTCAGAAGAAACCATTATAGATATCTTAGTGGCAGGATTTTCTGGACAACTGAAAGGATGGTGGGATAATTATCTCACTAACGAAGAAAAATCAAAAAT
Source organism: Glycine soja (assembly GCF_004193775.1). Classification (NCBI taxonomy): domain Eukaryota; kingdom Viridiplantae; phylum Streptophyta; class Magnoliopsida; order Fabales; family Fabaceae; genus Glycine; species Glycine soja. Next base: position 38,085,927 of record NC_041016.1, on the reverse strand, counting down.
TTACAGCGCAGTTAAGACGGATCTCAATGAAAAAGTCATTACTAATGACGATGATAAAGAGATTCCTGACGCTGTTAACACATTAATTTTTACAATAACCCAACATTTCATTGGAGACTCATCTTTGTGGAAAGATAGGTCTGCAGAATTATTATCAAATCTTAAGTGTAGAACCTTAGCAGATTTTAGGTGGTATAGAGATACTTTCCTAACTAGGGTTTACACAAGAGAAGATAGTCAACAACCTTTTTGGAAGGAAAAATTTCTAGCCGGTCTTCCCAGATCATTAGGAGACAAGGTTAGAGATAAAATCCGTAGTCAATCTGTCAATGGAGATATTCCATATGAAAGTTTACTATGGTCAATTAATTTCTTATGTCCAAAAGGTAGCCTTAAAAATTTGTCAGGATGACAAAATTCAGAGGCAATTAGCCAAAGAAAAGGCTCAAACAAAGAAAGATTTAGGTTCTTTCTGCGAACAATTTGGTCTATCGGCCTGTCCAAAGCAAAAGAAAAAACAATCTTCTAGAAAAGAAATCCATGAGAATAAACCGGTCAATACAAAGAGATTTCCAAGGAGGAGATACTCACACAAACCATCAACCAGTAGAGAGATGGAAAATCCTAAACACAAAACAAAATAAAAAATAGCGTGCTACAATTGTGGAAAACAAGGCCACATCAGCAAATATTGTAGACTAAAAAAGAAGTTAAGAAACCTCAACCTAGAACCCGCAATTGAAGAACAAATAAACAATTTGCTTATAGAAACCTCAGAGGAAGAAACAGAAACTTCATCCTCCGAGCCTTCCGATGAAAACCTAAATCTAATCCAACAAGATGACCAACTATCATCAACAGATGATGATGATGGACAAATCAATACTCTAACGAGAGAACAAGATCTCTTGTTTGAAGCAATCAATTCCATACCTGACCCTCAGGAAAAGAAGGTTTTCTTGGAAAAACTCAAGAAAACATTAGAAGTAAAACCTAGACAAAAGGATTTTATCACAAACAACAAATTTGATGTAAGTAACATACTCAAGAGATTAGAAAATTATTCAACCAAACCAACGGCAATCCAAGATCTCCAAACAGAGATCAACAATCTAAAAAGAGAAGTAAAAGAACTTCGTCAACAACAAGAAATTCATCAGATCACTCTTTCTCAACTTGAGGAAGATCTTGATTCTGAAAGTGCCAACAATAGTGAGGAAAACCAACCAGAAAATTTAGAAGATGATATGTTTATGGGATTAATAAACAAGATTAAAATCCAAAAATTTTACATAAACATAAAAATAATTATTAATAATTTCGTTTTAGAAACAATGGCCCTATTTGACACAGGGGCTGATTCAAACTGCATTTTAGAAGGATTAATTCCTACAAAATTCTTTGAGAAAACCTCAGAAAAATTAAGTACGACAAACGGCTCAAAATTAAAAATTAATTTTAAGCTATCAAATGCAATCATTGAAAACCAAGGTCTTAAGATTAACACAAACTTTCTTCTGGTAAAAAACCTTAAGAATGAAGTAATCTTAGGAACGCCCTTCATTAGAGCCTTGTTTCCCATCCAAATATCTAATGAAGGAATAACCACAAATTATTTAGGAAGAAAAATCATATTTAATTTTTCTACTAAACCAATTTCCAGAAATATAAATCTTATAGAAAATAAGATTAATCAAATTAACTTCTTAAAAGAAGAAGTATCTTTTAATAATATTCAGATACAACTGGAAAAACCCCAGGTAAAAGAAAAAATTCAATCTTTATTAAATCATATTGAATTGACCGTCTGTTCTGAATTGCCACATGCATTTTGGGACAGAAAGAAACATATTGTTGATCTCCCTTATGAGAAAGACTTTAGGGAAAAACAAATCCCCACCAAAGCCAGACCAATCCAAATGAATGAAGAACTTCTTCAATACTGTCAAAAAGAAATCAAGGATTTGCTTGATAAAGGCCTAATCCGGAAAAGCAAAAGCCCATGGTCGGTGTATATATATATATATATATATATATATATATATATATATATATATATATATATATATATATGTTTAAACAAATTAACAACTTTATTAGTTTAGAGTTAAATTTTAAATCTAATTTCAAGTTGATTGTTATTTCAATTAAATATGTTCAAATAAAAAGAGAGAATTGAGTATGGCGCTACATATAATAGCACATTTCTTAAATAAGTATGATTAATATGTAAAATTTTAGCTAAATATCATTTAATATATATTATTTGAGTTTAATTTAGGTTGGATTGATTTTATATTTTTATTTGACAGTTTATCTAATCTAGTTAAAACAATTTATCCTAGTTTTTATCTGTTTTGATTAAGTTACTTCAATTTTAAGAACTCATACTAATAACTTCGTGCTAGGCTCCAATGATTAGTGACCGAACATGTATTGCAATTTGCTTTTGCATGTACCACTAGCCAACATGGTATGGGAGCAAACTTTCGTGCTTGGTGGGATTAAAGGGACCCCTAAAACTTACCATTCCTGAGTAGCTAACCTAAACTTCCCTAGTTTTGCTTGGCTCAAAATAATGACTAGTTCATTCAAAGTCCACAAAGGCTTAAAGACCAATATCAGTCTTTTGTCGCTGAAACTTCTACTTTCTTTTCTTTTTCCTTCTCTCTCTCTCTCTCTCTTTTTCTTTCTTTTATCTTTAGTTAAAGAGCAATTGTCACTATCCAAGCCACTCTTTAATAAAGATTGTGTTTTCAGCTGGTTGGCCACTCCAATGCCTACCTCTTCCTTGTGTCATGTGGTACTTTCCTTTGGCACATACTTCCATTATGAAGGACCACTATATGGTGCCATAGCCTACACACCATGGTATGGTGCCAAAGCCTCTATTCTCATTCTTAACATTTTGAGCTCTTGTCTTTAGAGCAATGAGTTATGTATATCAAAGTTGGTCCGTTATTGAACTTGCCTCTGAATAGGGGAAAAGATGCCCTGTTTAGCGTTGTTGAGTAATTGCCCATTATTGAAGTCGAAGCATCTTTAGCACAGTTACATTCAGATCAGCTGCTAACGTTGACTAGGTTATGTGCTTTCTTTTCTTTTTTGACTTCTATCCTCGTTTTCCTGTTAGAGAAATGACAAATCTTAGGTCATATTTAAGCTACCATATAGATAATATATACAACACAAATATGTAAAAGCATGAGAAGAAAAAATCCTTTATTTTCTCTTATTTTAAAGGTAAAATTGTAAATTTGGTTTCCCTATTTTTCTCATAAATTTTGGTTCTCCTATAATTTAATTTACAAATTTAATTTTTCAGTTTTTTGCAATCTCATTATTTTAGTCTTCAACTTTAAGATTGAACTTTGATTGTTGTTACTTGTCAACGTTGATAATCATGTGTTGCGCGTCTATTGAAGTCTTTTGTAACCATATCATGACTATAATTACAATTAAATCGATCACATTTGCACCCAACATTTTTAAAAATTACGTATAGATCTTAATTATAAAGGCAATTTAAACAAGTTAAGATTAGGTTAAAATAGAATGTAAAATTATCTAGGGTAATGAGAATTTTTCAAAATATTTAAAAGGAAAGGGGTTCGCGCCCCATTTTGAATACACCACCTGTCCCTGATGACAATCTTTTAATTGTATAAACATAATTCATTATCTGATTATCAACTTTCACTTTGTAATAAAAGGGGACAGAAAAAATAATCCAAGACAATTTTTTTTTTCCTTTTTGGTTGCTTTATTGTGCTCACTCACTTTCTTTCTTTCACGTGCATTTTGACTCTGTCTTAGTTAGTGGACCATTATATGCTTAATGCTTTAGGTAACTAGAAAACACTAGATAACTATGTTTTAGAGCAGTTAGAACTTTCTTTCGGTGGAGGACGCCATGGGTTTGAAGGTGCATTTAGAAACATGAGAATTTCTAAAACAACGAGTAATACGAAACGAAAAATATTTATTGGACAATGTTAAGTTGTCTACAACTTGAGATAGAAAGGAAGAAAAGAGAGGAGAGATAAATAATTAATTTGATTGATTATATAGTATGATAGGAAAAAAGAGATATAGAAAAAATTAATTGTTAATTGGGAGTTTAAGATGCCATTTTTGGTTATCGTCTACTAACAACAATGAGCGCAAGATGAGAACTAATTAGGGGTGTTACTTATCTAATGTCATTACAAGATGAGATCTGATACACGTGTAATAACTTATACAATATTATTTTTTTGTAATAAATAATATATAAGAAAGAAACACAAAAAAAATGTTGCTATGCTATACACATTATTGTACAATAAACACTTCTCTTCCAATATAATGCCTTATTTAAGTGATTTTTATTTAAATATTTTCTCTTATTGTTAATCAAATCAACAATAACCATGTTTTGAATATAAAAAATATAGAATAAGAATAGCAATAGACAATTTTTTTTAGCAAGCAATAGACTATTAGACATTGGGAAAAAAAATGAGAATTTTGTTTTGTCCTGATACCCACCGAAGTTGATTTGCACATTGGATTGGCTCTCGCCGTGAGATATACGTCAATTTCCTTTTTTTAGTCTTGTTTAATAAAAAATAGAAAAATAGGTTATACAAAAATAATATAAAATAATTTTATATTATCATTATACAGATAAATCATGAGTTTGAGTGGTATGAAGCTTAGTCCCCTTAAATAAGGTCTAGTGTTTAAATCTTGTAATAGAAATAAGATTACATTAAATATAGTGAGTCATCAATAAAATAACTTAAAAATCATTAAAATATTTTATACTGTATGATTATTAGACTCTAAAAATATGTTAAATGATATTTTTAGTCTTTAAAATTTTTTAAAAAATATATTTTTTATCATCTCAAATTAGAAAAGAACAAATTACACCTACATCCCAAAATATTTTTGAATTACACATAGGCATTGCAACAAGACTACTTGTCCCGTCTGCAAAAAAGGTGGGGTAGGTTTAAGTTCGGGTATAAAAAGATGGATTTAAAATTTTAAACTCATTGTCAATTTTGTCAGGTTTTATCAAATTCTATTATACTCAAGGTAATTCACCACACCATTTTTTATATTTTTAATTTATTGGTATATTTTTAAATAAATTATATAATAATATTTTACTTATATATTTAGTTATTAAATATATTTTAATTTATTATTATATTTTTAGGTAAATTATATATTTAGTTAAAAGTATAATTTTAAGTTTGTTATTTAATTATTATTATTATTTAAATTATTTAACTATAAAAATAATTCATTTATATTTAGGAAAAAAATTTATTACAATCAAATCATATATATATATATATTATGTATACATGTATGCTGCGACAAAAAGTTATTAACAAATATCTAATGTGTAGGTACAGGTATGGTATGGGTACAAGAATGGTCAGATACACATTCCTGTTCTCATCCTCATTTGAATTTTTTGGTAATATCCATATCCTTACTTGGTCAAATTGGATATTTCTAGTTAAAGTCAGGAAAGATTTAGGTAATAAAAAAATGTCATTTTACATTTCAGATTAGTGCAAGAAGTAATTATGGAAGTGCAGGAAGCATCTGTAATCTCAAGGCTTACTTGGGCCAGTAGTGAGATTCAAACCTACCTTAAATGTAAATTACAATTTTTTTTATAATGAACTTATTAAGGTTTAAATATATGATCTCGTACATTCTATTTCAACTTCCATAGGTGGCCGACCTAGTATATTTATTACGGTTAAAGCCTTTATCAACTATCTTTATTTATTTGACTCTTCTTTCCTTTAATTTGTTGTATGCTTTTTATTATTTATAATTAAGTATTTAATCCAATACAATCAATACTGGTATTAAAACTAATATTTTTCATATAACTAATAAATCAATTGAATGCATATTTATTTTGACTAACCTAATTTAATAATCTAATTTTAGAAAAATATTAGAAAAGGAATAAGTTAGAATGTATATCTCTTTAAAAAAAATACTTTCATAAAATAATTTTAGAAGATATTTTTCATCATTGAATCAATTAATATTATGATAAAATAATTTTAAGGTCAATATTACTATAATATTACTTAAATTCTATCTAAAAACAATAACGTTACAGCACAGATTAAATAGAGATTAGTCATCTTATTTATTGAAATTGAAATGTTAGATACAAAAGTCAAAATTCTATCTAAAATTTCATTTATCTGTCTTTTGTAAATTTGCATTCATGAGAAAAGGAAAATTTTATTATAAAAAGTTTTGAGTATAATATTATGATATCATGGTAGCACTAAACTTGACCTTGTATTAATTATGTAATGATAAATGTTTTAATATTTTTATATGACAATTTTTTATTCGAAACTATTTTAAATTTTAAAACATATAAAGATTTTTTTTTCTATTTGAATCTTATGCCACTCATATAGGATCATTACAATAATTCTTTTTCATCTAGAAATATTTTTTTATTTGCTTTCAATCGTTTTAACTCATGATGACAGTAAATAATAAATAATACATGGGAGTAATATTTTGACAAACTAAAATAAATTGTAATCATATTAATTAATAAAAAATTCAAAACATCACACTCAAATTATCAATTTCATATAAGTAAAATAATTAATACATAATAAATAAAAATAGAAATAAATACCAAAAAGTTAATGAATACTTACTAATTTAAATTAACTTAAAAAATATTTTAAATTAAAACTAATTCATGCGTGTGTATATATATTTATACATACACCTAGCATATATATTTGTAAAATTAAAAAATAGCAAATAAATATTATAATTTATAACAATATAAAAAAGTTATAAATTATAAACTTAATAACCGTAAAAGACACGAATGTTAGACTAGTAATATAATAGTAGTATTAAAAAGAGCAAACTTTTAAAATTCTTCTCCCAAAGGACTTAACAGCTTGAAAGGCATGTCTCTTTAAAATTATAAAAACCATATCTTAATTCTTAAGAACTATAAGTACATATTTATACCTAAAAACAAGTACATACTAAGTCATATTAGTCTTTTTAAAAATTATAATTAATGAATTTAGTATTTAAAAAGTAATTTTGAAATATGTTACATAATTTTGAAAATAATTATTATGAAAATTAATAAATTTCAATTATATAGTAATCCATAATTATTTATAACACTATAAAGCAACGTTTTCAGAATTAATGTATTTCAATTAAATTTATTTTAAAAATAATAATTTCATTTATATATATATATATATATATATTATTAGTATAAACAAATTTATATTGTTAACTAATTATATATATATATATATATATATATATATATATATATATATATATATATATATGATTTTTAAATTAATCTAACAATTTTACCATACATAGTATCTTATTATTTTAATACTAAGAAAAAAAATTATTTATACTATCACTATATTTACATTAATAATATATGCACAGAAAACTCCACCCGTATTTACGATTTTTTAAATTAATATATATTTTACATTAATCAAGTAGTGATGTTTCCGCCACCAAACTTTTAAAGCCAGATTCACCCATCCAACAACTAAAACACCCTTGTGGTGTGGCAAATGAGTATTTCTCTCACACATATATAAATAAGAAGAGGTATTTATCATGTTGTTTGGCTTAATTTTTAGATAAAAATCATTTAAATTAAATGTAAAATAAAAATTAGATTTGTTCAGTTTAAATATAATATCAAATCCGAACCAAATTAAACCAATCTTTTGTGACATGATTTGATTTAATTTAACCATTTTATTTTTTAATCTATTATTATAATTTAAATCTATCAATTAAGCTCACATAATTATTATATATACTGTATAATTTTTAAAATAAATTCAATTTTTATTAAATTTTATTTAACATATTTTAGTTAAAAATTATTATCTTCACTTGCATTTAACATTATTATAAAATAATATTATAAATTCTTTTTATAACATAATAGTAATTTGTGTATCATTTAATATTTAATTCTATTTTTAACAACATTAATTCATCATTTTTAATATATAAAGTAAAATGTATATCTTGATTATAAAGCAAATAAAAAGTAATAAATTATTTAATACTTATTATTAATTATTACAATAAAAATTAATATAATTATAATATGTAATTTGTTTGGATTAATTTGATTTTTTATAATAATATACAAAAACCGAACCAAATTATAAAAAATATGTCATTCTTATATTTTCGGTTTTTTGTGGTTTTCATATTTAAGCGATTTTTTATTTGTTTAGATTAATTTGACTGTTTACAGACTATTTGATTTGGTTGTTAAAATTTAATATAAAAAAAGTGATTTTTAAGTGTTTACATTACATTAAATCTTGATTTCTATATTTAATTATATAATTTAGATTTAACTCATATTTCTCTTATATAATATGTATCTATATATGTATATATAATTTTTTTCTTTATAAATAAATAGATTAAGTGTTTAAAAATATTTAATGATATGTTATTAGTTTCTGTACTGTTTTTCTAAATAATTCTTTTGTAGGCAAATTTTCCCACTTGGGGTCTTTTTATAAAGTTTTTCCCCAAATGGGGTTCTTTTCAAAAAATTTACGTGGGGGTTGTTTTTCACGTAAATTGCATGGGCCTCTTAGCAAACCGCCATTGGCAATGGCGAGTTTGCTGCACTGAGGAACCCGCCATCCCCATTGGCGATTTCGCCATGCATGGGGGAACCGCCAGTCAAACTGGCGAGTTCGTGGCAGGAGAGGCACAACCTACATGCAGGCTATGTGTGCAGGCTACATGCTACAGCAGAGACAGGCTTGGCGCAGAGGGGAAGAACTCGCCATTGGTGCAGGCGAGTTGCAGCTTTGGTGCAGGGAAGAACTCGCCAGTTTGACTGGCAAGTTGAGCTTCAAAATTTTTTTTTATAAAACGCGAGATATGGGGCTCCCGTATGCATGCTTTCTTCTTCTTCTGCTTGTATCTTCCTCACTGCATTCCTTTCTTCTCATATTGCTGCTTCCATTGCATTGTTTCTTCTCTTGGTATTAGGTGTTCTTGTAAGTATTATGTTAACTGAAAATTTTAAATTTTTTTGTGTTATATATATTAAGTTTAATTTATATTTCAGTTTTAATTGAGAAATTTTTTACGTATTGTAGGTGAAGTTTTGAATCTTATTTGCGCTGTCCTACACTACGCTATGTATTCTTCATACGTGCTTTGGATTGCTATTCTTCATACGTGCTTTGGATTGCTATTCTTAATACGCGATTCCGGTAAGTTAATTTTTTTTAATGCTGTTTGCCCTATATTTTTCTGTTATATATACATGTGTTAAAATAATTTCAGTTCAAATATTAATATTATTTAGGTTAGGTTTATGTTAGGTTAGTTTTTGTTGATTTATAAATATTATTTTAAGAATATTAGTTAGGTTAGTTTTTGTTGATTTATAAATATTATTTTAAGAATATTAATTAGGTTAGTTTTAGTTGATTTATAAATATTATTTTAAGAATATTAGTTAGGTTAGTATACATATGTTAAGTTAGTATTAATTGTGATTTTGGTTAGTTTTTGATAATATTATTTTGTTTCCATTTCTTATAAATTAGTATGGTATTATTTATTTTATATATGTGTAGATGTTGATTAGTATACAAATGTTACATTTGTTTAGTTTAGGTGGTAATTTCAAATTTTAAGTAGTACCTTAAAATAAGAAAATGATTTGTGTTATATGTGTATTTAATAATTTTAGTTGGTATCTAAATATTTGTGTTATACAGTACATTAGTTGTAGTTAATTTGTTAATATGAATTTGTTGAAGTTTTTTAAATTGGTATGTTAGTATTATTTGGTTTAGATTTTTTAGATTTCTATGGTATTAAATATGTTATATATATGATATGTTAAGTTTAGTTAGAATGTTAATATTATTTAGTTTAGTTAATTTTTTTATTGGAATATATGATACATTGTTAATTATATATATTTAAATTTTTGTTTTGATAGTACTTTTTGGATTTATTTTAATTTATTTGTGTAATATATGTAATTTAATTTAAATTTTATTAATTGGAAAAAAAATTGGTAATATATTTAAAATTTTGTATTTATTTAAATTTTTAATTTTTTTATTTGTATAGAATTTTAGTTAGTATTTTATGTTTTTTATGTAATATAATTTATAATTTTGTTAGAATATTAATATTATTTAGTTTATTTATTTTTAATTTTTATTGAAATATATGATACGTTTTTAATTATATATATATATATATATATATATATATATATATATATTGTTTAAATTTTTGTTTCCATAGTATTTTTTGAATTTATTTTAATTTATTTGTGTAATATATGTAATTTAATTTTAATTTTATTAATCGGAAAATAAATTGGAAATTTATTTAAATTTATGTATGTATTTAAATTTTTAATTTTGTTATTTGTATAGTATTTTAGTTAGTATTTTATGTTTTTTATGTAATTTAATTTATAATTTTTCTAGAATGTTAATATTATTCAGTTTAAAGATTTTTAATTTTGTATAGTATTTTGTTGTTCAAATTTATGTATTTTGTTATTTAGTGACATTTTAATTAATTTGTTGTAAGTCAAATTAATTTTTTTTATGTTAAATTTTTGTTGTCAATTTTTTTGATTATATTTTTTTACAGTATCGATGGCATCTTCGTCCTCGTCTTCATCAAGTATACAAATTAAGTCTGGTCCGATAGAAGGAGACGTTTTATGGATGCAACCCAAACATGTTTCAGAACATGTTTGGAATGGGGAACCGAACAGAAAATTGCATATTCGACGAGCTGTCCCTATTTATCATGGTCAAGAAGAGATACCAGAGGAAATTATTCCTCTGCTTCGACAATCCGACTTTTACTGGATAATGAAGATGGACTACCTCAAAATAAATTCGTCATTAATTACTGCCTTAATTGAAAGATGGAGGCCCGAAACCCATACATTTCACATGAGATGCGGAAAGTGTATGATTACTCTTCAAGACGTCTCTGTATTATTAGGTCTGCCTGTTGATGGGACACCATTAATTGGTCAGACTAATCTCGATTGGGGCGAATTGTGTGAAGAATTGTTGGGCGTCAGACCTAAGGAAGGTGAACTACAAGGCAGTGTAGTAAAATTAAGTTGGTTGGCTCACCATTTCTCAGAAATAAATATCCATGACGGTAACGTAGAACATCTACAAAGATTTACCCGTGCATGGATCCTCAGATTCATAGGAGGTGTTCTATTTGTTGATAAAAGCAGCAGTAAAGTTTCCCTAAGGTACCTTCAATTTTTATGAGACTTTGAACAGTGCAACATGTATGCATGAGGACCTGCCATGCTTGCTTATCTATATAGAGAGATGTGCAGTGCCACCGATTACAAAATTAAATCAATCGGAGGTATGTGCATCTTAATCCAAATGTGGGCATGGGAACGCTGCACGACTTTGGCTCCAAAGAGGACTCCTCCTGTACTAGAAAATAAACCACTGGGGCACAGGTTAGTTGTTTTTTTTTAAAAAAATTTCATTTGAAATAAACCAATAATGTAACGCGTCGCCACTAATTATTTCATATTTTTTTGTAGGTGACTGTGACGTGGAAACCAACATATTGACAATGATGATCTAATAGTTTTCCGTCGCAAATTGGATATCATGAAACGAAATGAGATAAGAAGATCATTATGTATTCGTTAAATAATAAATAAAATGTCATGTTTAAGTCAAAATTAACAATTGTCTTATTTTATGCAGTTTCTGTGGGAGCCTTACACAACAACTGTTTTGTTGATGTTGCCTCACATTTGTTTGATTGGTAGTGTGGCGTGGTGCGCAGTGGTGCCACTCATTTATTTCCATGTTGTAGAGTGGCACCAACCCGATAGAGTGTTGCGACAATTTGGAATGCAACAACCTATTCCGGAGTCTCCTTCGCAACCACAGAATATCCATGGGCTAACGTTGAAAGGCAAACAAGATGAAAATTGGTTCCAACTGTTGGCCCCAATGATCAGTCAGTGGAATAATCGAGCTGACTTTAGGGTCGACATTTATCCTCGACAGGAGGGCCTATTGAGTTTTAACTCAGATTACATGGTCTGGTATAGGCGAAAAATAAAGATGTTTGTCGACCAAAACAATGCAAAGACAGCTACATTGATATTTATTTCTTTTTAAATATTTAACTTCAATTTTTTTTAAAGCATCGACATTAATTTGTTGACCCTAATAATTGCAGGGTGAAGTTGCCGAGACATTGCAGTATATGGTGTCACCACAAGGGCGTAACACATGGGCAGTGGATGATCTCATGCCTTATGTGGAGAAGTTGATGATTTTATCCGAAGAGCAAGAGAGGATCACTAAGCCTGTGGCACATGGTCCAGCATCAGAGCGTCGATTTCTGCCACTACAGTTTCACATGCTTCCGTCCAGTGTGGAAACTCGAGGTTTTGACAGATGAAGGGAGATTGTTCAAGCGGAAGATTTTTCCCAACAAATGGAGCAGCGTGGCCATGGAATGTACTACACGCCACCAACATTTTCTCAGTATCCTTCGTAGATGTATCAGTATCCTTTCGAAGGTCATGATACTGATATGTCTGCAAGCTCACATTCGTATGGTGGTGTTGCGGAAACACATCCTCATTTTTCATGGCCGACCATGACCCCTTCGCAGCAACATGATGCCCCAATGGCAACACCTAATGCCCCATTAGCTCCGCAATGGAATGTACCTGGAGCAATACCTGATATGGGTGATTTATTAGGTGTTGATTTGCATCATGAGTTTTCTGCTTAGGCTGAGCAACAAGGGCGGCGACAGCGGGCAAGAAGAAATCCTGATCGTGAAGCCCGAAGGTGGGATCGACCATGTGGCACAGGCTCACGCCATCACGGACACCATAATGACTGATTTTGATGACTCTATTTAAAATTTGTGTTGTATCTTTGTAATTTGAATTTCAGACTTAATTTATGGTATCTCATAGTACTTGTTATGGAATGTGTTAGGGAATTTCGTTTTCAATGACTATTTGTTATGGAATCACCATCGCGGACACCATAATGACTATTTTTATGTTGCGCATCAAACTAGAATAATAAATAAAGTCGTAAAGAAAAATTAAAGTAGACAAATGAAAATAAGTAATGGTACTAACTAACGACAAACACCATTTTCAACTTCTAAATGGAAAATTGAAGTAGGTTTAGGGTTTAGTAGTTATGGGTTAGAGTTATGAGTTAGGGTTAGGGTTTATGAGTTATTGGTTAGGGTTATGAGTTAGGTTTAGGGTTTATGAGTTACGGTTAGGGTTATGAGTTAGGGGTAGGGTTGATGAGTTTGGTTTAGGGTTTGTGAGTTAGGTTTAGGGGTTATGGGTTAGTGTTATGAGTTAGGTTTAGGACTTAGGGTTTATTAGTCAGTTTTAGGGTTATGATGGAGGTTTAGGACTTAGGGTTTATGACTTAGGTTTAGGGGTTATGGGTTAGTTTTATGAGGTATGGGTTAGGGTTATGAGTTTGGGTTATGGTTTATGTGTTAGGTTTAGGGTTTATGAGGTATGTTTAGTACTTAGGGTTTATGAGTTAGGTTTAGGGGTTATGGGTTAGTTTTATGAGTTATGGTTAGGGTTATGAGTTTGGGTTAGGGTTTATGTGTTAGGTTTAGGGTTTATGATGTATGTTTAGTACTTAGGGTTTATGAGTTAGGTTTAGGGGTTATGGGTTAGTTATATGAGTTATGGTTAGGGTTATGAGTTTGGGTTAGGGTTTATGTGTTAGGTTTAGGGTTTTATGAGTTATGTTTAAAGTCATAAAGAAAATTAAAGTAGATAAATCAAATTAAGTAATGGTAGTAATCAAAAATTAGGGTTTAGGGTTAGAGGTTAGGGTTTATGGGTAGGGGTTTGGGTTTAGGGTTAAAGATTAGGGTTTAGGGGTAGTGGTTGAGGGTTAAGGGCTAGTGGTTAGGGTTTAGGGGAGGGGTTATGGTTTAGGGGTAGTGGTTGAGGGTAAGGGTTAGTGGTTAGGGTTTAGGGGTAGTGGTTGAGGTTAAGGCTTAGTGGTTAGGGTTTAGGGTTAGTGGTTAGGGTTTAGGTTTAGTGGTTGAGGGTTAAGGTTAGTGGTTTAGGTTTAGGGTTTATGTTTATGGTTTTAACTAACGAATTCATTGAACCCCACAAATAAGTCATGTACAAAAGGCAAAATGTTTTTAACTACCGAATTCATTGAACCCCAGAAATTCAATACATTGAACAAAACGTAAACAAATACAAGTCACTCAACTAACATACATAAATCAACGATTTGAACAACTCCCATGCTCAGATTGCATTGGACAGCGACGCCTGTTATGCCCTTCGGCTCCACATCTACTACATTTTGTTCGGTGCTCAGATGGTTCGACCCAATCCATCTCATTTCTTATCCTTGTTGATTTTGGCCAAACTTTCGCACGAATTGTAGTTGGGTCAGGGATAAGTGTCCATGCATCATCAGAAGGAGGAATAACCGCTTCATTCCCAAGAGGCCACCATTGTGCAGAGTAAGCTTTTAGGATGTGCTCGTTTGTATAAACAACATCTATATATTGGTAGTAGTTCATGCTCATATAACCACAAGCTGCAATAATGTGTGAACATGGATAGTGAAGCGCAGAATACCTTCCGCATTGACAATGACAACCATTCAAGTTTACTGCCCACTTTTGTCCGCCACGTTGCGTTATAGGGTTGAAGCTCTCCTCTACTTCAAACCTTGTGGAGTGGATATCATACACGCGAACGATGTGCGTACAAGCTTGTTCTTGATTTTTCCCCAGTTCTTTAACAAGCTTTGAACAATATACTTGGCCTTCATTTAACTGTCTTTGGGCTTGGAGGCCACGCTCAACAAAGTACTTTCGACACCTACTTTACGTTGATTTCACCAATGCTGTTATGGGAATGTTGCGACAATCCTTTAAAACCTTATTGATACATTCTGAGAGGTTCGTTGTCATGTGGCCATATCGACGTCCTTCTCTATCGTAAGCCATCGTCCATTTTTCCTTTGAGATGCGATCAATCCATGTTGCTATGGCTGGACTCAGTTCACGAAATTTTTCTAAATTTTGATAAAAAATGTGCTTGCAAGGAGTGTAGGCTGCATAAAAACAGTTATGAATAAAAATTATAAGTATAAATGAAAGTAAAATAAACGTGACAATCAAATATGAAATCTTACCCAATTTCTTCAACATTTCTTTTTGTTTGACATTATTGAATTTTCGATTGAAGTTGCTTGCTATGTGTCGCACGCAGTAGACATGATAACCGTGGGGAGGTTGCCAGCCAAGTGCTTCGTTAGCGACAACGGACTTTATACTCGCGTGTCGATCAGATATCAGACAAAGACCATTTTTATCTGTGACATGTTCACGCAAGTGTGCCAAAAACCATGACCACGCTGTCAACGTCTCACCTTCGACCACGGCGAATGCTAGAGGAAGGACACCACCATTTCCATCTTGTGATGTGGCCATTAAGAGGGTCCCACGGTATTTGCCGTACAAATGTGTGCCGTCAACTTGTATGATTGGCTTACAGTACTTGAAAGCCTCTTTACATTGGCCAAAAGTCCAAAAAACTCTATGAAATTGGCGGTGTTCGTGACTAACCGTATTTCCAACGATAAAATCGTCATGTAGTATTTGAAAATACGATCTAGGAGAATGATTTTGCATGTGTGTTAGCCACGACGAAAGTTTCGCATATGACTCATCCCAATCGCCATATTCAATAGCAATGGCTTTCTGTTTCGCCAACCAAGCTTTTTTGTACGACACCTTGTACGCAAATTGACTGTTAATCCTCTCTTGAATCAATGAAATTTTTATGGATGGATCTTCTCTGATCATGCTTGTGAATAGAATAACAAAATTTAAATGACAATTAAGGCTAAACAATAACATAATATGAACATAAAATACGTACCTACTACACAAGTGGCAATTAAATCTGAATCAAGTTGCTCGTGATCTTGGGTCATGGTCATATTGAGACATGTGTGTGGTCCACCCCATTGAGTGACTTTCCATGAATCGGTTTTTTAGATAGAATTGCCCTCATGTAGAAAGGGCAAGGACAATCTGCATATTTATTCACGCAACAAACCACATACTTGTCCCCTTTGCTTTCAACCATTTTGAAAGTTTGATGCACCTTCATAACATATTGTTTGACTGCATTCTTGACTGCATCTTTACTATCAAATTCCATGTCAACATATAATTCTTGGCCAACATTAAAACTGGATGGCATCTCCAAACCACAAATGTCCTCCTCATCAGGATGACTCCAGTTGATATTATTATAATGCAAAACATCATTACAAAATGGATTTTGAATTCCTTGTACACCTTATAGTCCAAACAAAAATTCAAATCATACTTATTTGGCCTTTAATACAATTGTCGTTAAATAATAAATGTATTGACGTATTTTTTAAGAGGAAATCATACCTTCTGCTGGGTGAACAATTCTTACTGGTGGAATCATGTCGGGCACTTCATTGTCTGTATCTGATATACTGTCAACACTGTCATCTTCGTCTAACGACTCTTCAACGTATGAGTTAGACACAAGATAATCATCATCATCATGATCATCATCTTCGTCAAGATTTAAATTGCTCATATTTGTTGGCGGTTGTGTGTCATCATTAGATAAATAATTTCCACATGATGTAAGGGAATTTGCAGAATGAAACATTGAACCACCAGCCACATCCTTTTCTATGTACAATTCTAGAACTAACATTTCTTGTGGTTGTTTAAAACTTTCCAGCATCGTTTCAACGTCTTCGTCATCGCAAATTTGCAAGGCAATATATTTTCCTGACACTAAAAATCTACAACTGATAGCAGAAATAATTTCATTATTTTCTAACTTTACCTTGTCTCCAATTTTTTTCTTCAAAGCATTGAAACTAATTGCACGTTTAATCTGAATCGCTTTTTTACTGCCTTCAAATATTACACCGTCATTATCTTCATATACCCTTCCATTGAAATACAACACTGTTATAACCGAATTCATTGTGTACCTACAAAAACAATATTTTAATTAATTATTCATAATAAATTCAAAATAGTAAAATGTAACAAATAAAAAAAAATTATAATACAAATTATTTTAGTACAAACTAAGAAATAAAAAAAATTACTTGAAAGCTGAAATCTAGTTTTAATTAAAAATTACTTAAAAAAATTATAATACAAATTATTTTACTGAAAACTAAGAAATAAAAATAATTACTTAAAAAAATTACTTGAAAGCTGAAATCTAGTTTTAATTAAAAATTACTTAGAAAAATTATCATACAAATTATTTTACTGCAAACTAAGAAATAAAAAAAATACTTAAAAAAAATTACTTGAAAACTGAAATCTACTTTTATTTAAAAATTACTTAGAAAAATTATCATACAAATTATTTTACTGCAAACTAAGAAATAAAAAAAAATACTTAAAAAAATTACTTGAAAGCTGAAATCTACTTTTAATTAAAAATTACTTAAAAAAATTACTTGAAAGCTGAAATCTACTTTTAACAAAAAATTACTTACAAAAAATTATAATACAAATTATTTTACTGGAAACTAAGAAATAAAAAAACTTACTTAAAAAAATTTACTTAAAAGATGAAATCTAGTTTTAATTAAAAATTACTACAAAAAAATTATGATACAAATTATTTTACTGCAAACTAAGAAATAAAAAAAATTACTTTAAAGCAAAAATCTACTTCTAATTAAAGATTACATAAAAAAATTATCATACAAATTATTTTACTGGAAATTACAAGATAAAATATAAATCTAATTTAATGATAAAATTAATAAAAACTATACATTCAAACTGCTATAAATAATTACTTACATAAAATTATAACACAAATTATTAATTTCGAAAAAGTAACGTATTATTTTGACTTCCAAAGAAGGAACGTATTATCAATTATAATTTTTTTAATATATATAAGAACATGTTATTTTTACTTTCAATAAAGAAACATATTATTTTTTAAGTAATAATATAAATAATTTACACTAATCATGTTTTCATATTTATTTTATTAAAAAAACTTTAGTAACCTATAAATAAAGTAGTATGTTTAAATTTAACATAATTTCAAAATGCACGCTTTTATTCTAGTCAAACATAACCTATATTAATGATACTAAAAAATTTGTTGTATGGTAAGTATTATTGTTTTTTTTTCCTCCTTGTGAATAACACAATAAATGAATTTATTATGAAAATTTTAAAATAATGCAAACATGAATAATAACTGTGTGAAGTTGAGCGCAAAATCAAACAAGGGCATCTACAAATTTCAAGGGAATTATCTTTAAGCCTCAAATATCAAACTTTATGCTGATAAATCCCTAAACACTCATAGTTTTGAAAAAAAAATTATAACACAAATTATAGCCTCATTCAAATATTTAAAATTGAACAAGCAAATACAAAACTTTATGCAGAATTCCTAAACACTCACAATTTTAAAAACTGAAATCTTAGTACACAACAACGTTGAGATGAATTTCGTGTATATAAAGCCCTTAAATCTGAGTAGAGCAACGTTGAAGAAGCAAATAAGCGAAATTCCTAAACAATCATAATTTTAAAAACTGAAATTTGAGCACGCAACAACGTTGAGATTTTTTAAAATTTGAGCACGCAGCAACGTTGAGATGAATTTAGGGTATATATAGCCCTTAAATCGCCATCAGCAGAGGCTAATTCTTCTGCCCTAACTCGCTGGTGGAAGTTGCAACTTGCCCTCAAGTTGCCAATGACAGTTGCAACTCCCCTACCTGAAAAACGTGCCTTCTCTTTCATCTGAAAAAAAGCTGGAACAACCTAAAAAACATGCCTTCATCTGAAAAAGCTGGAACAACCCTACAAAAGCAAAACCGCCAGTTTGACTGACGATTTACTTACCTGAGC
Source organism: Glycine soja (assembly GCF_004193775.1). Classification (NCBI taxonomy): domain Eukaryota; kingdom Viridiplantae; phylum Streptophyta; class Magnoliopsida; order Fabales; family Fabaceae; genus Glycine; species Glycine soja. The sequence goes on along the minus strand of NC_041016.1, from coordinate 38,066,856 downwards.
CCAGACTCGCCAGAAGAGCTGGCGACTTGCAGGTGGCATGAAATCGCCATCACCACTGGCGTTTTCCTTGCCACGTGGGAGATGCTCAGCAAACTCGCCATTGGCAATGGCGGTTTGCTATGTTTCCCATGCAGTTTACGTAGAAAACAACCCCCTATGTAAAATATTTCAAAAGAACTCCATTTGGGGAAATACTTTGTAAAAGCACCCATTGGAAAAATTTGCCTTCTTTTGTATTGAGAAATGTGCATTTCATAAAGTAAATACATTTACTGCTCAACAATATTGTCCCTTTCATACATCCCTGTCTTATAGAAAAATGAAAGATACACGTTTAAGTATGTCAGTTTAAATCCCTTTCGTTCATCCATAATTGAAATACACGTTTAAGTATGCCAGTTGAAATCCCTTTCATTCATCCATAATTGAATCTCACAAATCCAGCAATTATATTCCACCAAGATTCCAAATCACACTCGTATTCTCTCTCATCCACAGACACAAATAGAGAAAATCTTTAAAATCCTTTTCCCAAAGACTTAACAGCTCGTGAGGCATTAGTCTTTTTTAAAAGTATAAAATTCCTAGCTTAATTCTTAAGAATTATAATTATAAGTACATATACAGTCATGTTAGTCTTTTTTAAAAACTAATGTGTTTAGTATTTAAAAAATAATTTTGACAAACTTAAAAAAGTTTTAAATTCTCAATTAATAAGAAATCAGTCTAATTAATTGAGTGATTGACTCAGTTTTTTACTTGAAAGACTTTTTTTTTTTTACATATACAGTCATATATTAATGTATTTCAATTATATTTATTTGAAACAATAAGAATTTAATTTATATATTATTAGTATATATATATATATATATATATAACTCCACCTATATTTATATGATTTGAAATTATAACAAGTTAACAATCTTATCTTATAAGACATTTTATCATTTGAATATAATCATTTATACTATCAGTATATTTAAATTAAAACAAAAAATTATACAAACAATATTTATATGTACAACTCCACCAATATTTATAATCTTAAAAATCATATAAAATTAATTTTTCAAAAATAAATCAATATAAAATGAATTTATTGAATAACAATAACGTAGAAATATTTTACACTTGGTTGAGATCCTATTTTCTCTTTGTACATGATGTAGTAATGATATTTTGGGCACCAAACTTTTCAAGTATAAATCTAGGACTCACCCCAATAATAAAAGCACCCCTGTTGGTCCTTGTGGTATGTGGCAACTTAGTAATTTTCACATCATCACATAACATAACATCAGCAGAGACACGAGAGTAAAAAGTTGAGGATAGAACCATCGCATGCCGTAGATCTGTCTCACATTGCATTCACATTCATTCGGTCTTTCCATTTTCATCCATCGTGTATGTTCCAACTCTTTTCACATTTTCCAATCACAAACCTTCACCCATTCATGCCAACTTAACCTTCTCTTATGTCCATTTCTGCTTCAATTATTGCACACTTTAGCTGAGCCACCACCTCATGTAAGTACTAATTTCCCACCACCTTAAAAAAATTGGGTTCCACAACAAAACCACAAAGTTTCCCTTAACCATGCTTCTCCTTGTCCTATACACCCACACGGGAATATTATCATCAACATTTTCCCATCCAAAAATTAGTCCACTTTTCCATCAACATGTGCCTCCTTTCAATCTCTCTCATGACACTATACAACCCCAGATCTTAATTATCTCATTTATCTAGACCCTCTTATTATGTCTCATTGAGTCCACTGAAAAGATCAGATTTTTCAGTGAAACAAGGAAAAAGAACCAACCCCTCCATGTTGATACTAGTGCTTGGACTAGCTTCAGCTACTTTTTTAGTTTTTGTTGCAGTTTATGTGTTCTATTGCAAGAGAAGGGTGTCAAAGTATGATGAGAGTAAAGACATTGAGAGTTCAGAACACAAGGAGGAGGATGTGGCACAGAAGGAGGATTTGATGATCTTTCAAGGTGGAGAGGACCTTACAATATGTGACATTTTGGATGCTCCTGGTGAAGTGATTGGAAAATCCAACTATGGAACACTGTACAAGGCTTTGTTGCAGAGGAGCAACAAGGTGAGGCTGCTTAGGTTTCTGAGGCCAGTGTGCACTGCAAGGGGTGAGGAATTGGATGAGATGATTCAATTTCTTGGAAGGATAAGGCACCCTAACTTGGTTCCTCTTCTCGGGTTCTACACTGGGCCAAGGGGTGAGAAGCTTCTTGTTCATCCCTTCTATAGGCATGGGAGTCTCACTCAATACATAAGAGGTAAATAAATGTTGTTCTTTGTGTGTCTTGTTTCTATGTAGATGTTCTTTTTGGTGTTGTGTCCTGATTTTAGCAATATAATAATGGGCTTGTTAAAGGCTTGTGGCAAAGATTGATCTCTAATGGATTTGAAAATCATTCACTCACCGCCTAATCTGTTTTGCTGTTACGTTTTCGTGTTAGGCTTGTGGCAAATCATTCACTGCTTAAACTGTTTCACTGTTGGGTTTTTCTTAGGAGATGGGGAATGTTGAATTGTGGGGATTTGGGAATTAAAGAAGAAACATTGATAAAGAAGCATCAAGTTTTTGTGTTGACAGTAAATGTTAATGGTTACTTTATCAGACAAGCGAATGGTATTTGCACAGTAGAGAGGATGTTGGGTTGGAATATGTATTGTTTGTTTTTGTTTTATTATTTTAAAAGGAAGCAGTATAGGAATTATGTAAATCTTTTATTTTTGGTTTGATGTGTACTTTAACGAAATAGACTATTCTTTTCTAGTGACAGAAAGCAGGAATACATCTCTTTCTTTCTGCTTTAGTAACATTTTCCAAGCTGATATTAACACTACTCAATTTTAATTTTCTTGTGTTTAGGTCATTTTGATGGCATTGGTATTCATTCATCTTTTAATTTAATTTCTAATTAGACTAGGAAATATGTTCATTAAGAGGGGCAAGTGATCAAATAGCTAGGCAGAAGATTTCAAACCTGGATATTTGATTCATTAGTCCTACTCTTCACAATTTAGAGATTGATTTTTGTTTTGAATTATATATTTCATTTATTGATCAAAGAAGTTCACTTAGCAGATGGAAATGGAGAGTGCTACAAATGGTCTAACATATGTAGAATATCCATTGGTATAGCCAAAGGATTAGAGCATCTTCACACATCACAGGAGAAGCCTATTATCCATGGAAACCTCAAGTCTAAAAACATCCTTTTGGACCGCTCCTACCAGCCATACATCTCGGATTCCGGGCTACATCTTCTGCTGAATCCTACTGCTGGCCAAGAAATGCTTGAAAATTCAGCAGCTCAGGGTTACAAGGCACCTGAGCTCATCAAAATGAAGGATGCTAGTGAAGTGACTGATATATATAGCCTCGGTGTGATCTTGCTGGAATTGCTTTCAGGAAAGGAACCTATCAACGAGCATCCGACTCCTGATGAGGATTTCTATCTGCCAAATTTCATGAGAAATGCAGTCCTTGGACACAGAATTGCTGATTTATACCAACCTGCCTTTCTTCTCAGGAACAGCAGAGATGATAACATTCCAGTGACGGAAGAATGCATTCTCAAAGTCTTTCAACTTGCTATGGCTTGTTGCTCCCCTTCACCCTCAGTTAGACCTAACATAAAGCAAGTCCTCAAGAAACTTGAAGAAATTATGTTCTAGAATCCATGAGGGCTTTTGTGATTTTTTTGTGTAGTATTGGCCACTTTGGCTGCAGTGATACTGCACACTTTAAAATTCTTCAAGTTCATCATTAACAATGATGTGGTTGGAGACAATATAACATTTATATATGAGAAATTAGGAAGAGAAAACAAGTAAGTGTTGTGCTTACAAAATGTGCAATTGACTACCAAACAAAGATTTCAGGACAGTTGATGTTGATGTCAAGGGTTAAAGTCAAATGAGGAATTATAGCTTGAAACTAAAGGTGTCAATTTCTAGAACTCCAAATCTGGCTCCCAAATTACTGACTTCATATTTGAGATTTGTGAGACTGTTTGGTAAAACAAGTGAGCATGTGACATGGACAATGTCAAAAGAATTTCTTTGATGCCACTCATCCTGATACTAATTGCAGAGTTTTGATGGGAAATTACAGAGATTCTTTTGCTGTCAAGAATGTGCTTCTGTTCCAATAATTTGTGGCTAGTATTTGAGTTTGGCTGTTGTGGATAAACCACAGGAACTGTGATGAAAAAAATGCTCTTTATCCACAGTGACCCTCTCAAATTCCATGTTCTGGCCATAGAATTGAAGCTACAAAAGTGAAAAGGAATCTGAATAATTATGTAGGCCAGGAAGTGGGATAATTTGGTGTCAGATTTTCAAAATTTCACCTGCAAGAAGTTAGGTTGTTTGTTATGGTTAGGTCTCACAGCAATACCATTTCATTTTTCACTATGTCCTCCATCTCCTTGAGATAATCTTGCAGTTCTTTATCTTTAGAGACCATACTTTTTCCATTTGTAATCTTCATTTGACAAAATGTTGTTTTCAGTTATGCAACAACTTATAGTTTAAGCAACCAATTATTGTTCCCTCAATTGAGAGGATTCTGACATTGCACGTTTATCAAGTAGAGAATTAGAAAATATCAACAACCATTGCAATTGTTTAACTTTTCATTAGCTGGTAGGAGTTGGTGGTTGGAAGTTAGGTGAGGGAGGGTGTGCTAATTCATTGCTGATGATTCATCACTATCAAGTTTACAACTAATTAAAGATAGTTTAGACATTTCTAATCTCTTAAAAGACCACAATTAGGGCTATAGAATTTCAACTTTAGTCAAGTCGATCTGTGCTTTTGGAAATGTGATATGTCACCTTGACTAAGGACCAATCAACCGTAATTTCTCCATAAACATTGGGGACATGTGGGGGCATAAGAACAGGTGTGGTAACAAGATGCAACATTGTGGTTCCCACCTTTTTCCCTTTATAATATATAGCTTTGTAGCATGACCTTTTCTACATAAACATGTGTAGCAACATAGTCTGTGTTTAATGTTATCTTGACTTAACTTTCTGTATTTATGCATGCATCGAAGATTATTGAAGGCTGATAGTGCTAAATGTTGTTTGATTAAAATTGTCTCTGAGATGAACAAATGTTCATCATGATACATTTATAATCGTGCAATACCCACTCCTTACTATTTTTTAAGTAATATGTTTATTTATTTATTTACTTACGATTTAAGTATATTTTTAAGTACCTCTAAATATCATAATTTTGAGCTTTGTCGTCCATAGTCAGTGGTGGATCCTAGACCATGGGTTAATGGGGCAAGGACGCTTACTTTCAAATAGTGTTATTGGAGAGTGAGAAATTGAAGAGTAACAGGTTCAAATATAATAAACTAGAGGGACAAAACACAAAAATTCAAGACATTTGGATATAACTTATCAAATTCAGGGTGTGCATTTTGTGGTCCATGCCCCCAATGTCCACCTTGAATTATATATAGGTGGGTGTTGCTAGGTGAACCAGCTTTATTGTTTGTGCACCCAACATTTTTTGTTAATTCTAAAATTACCCTGCGTTGAAGGTACGCGAATTTGTGGTTGATCCATATGTTTAAATTAAACTTACGGATTACATGATCCGTATAAATATACGGATCATGTAATCCGTAAGTATAATTTAAACATACGGATCAAGTTAATCTGTATGATTTGTACGGATGAATTTGATCCGTATGAGTCATATGGATCAACTTGAATGAAGGACATTTTCGCTCATTCACTTAAAATGTTGGGTGCACCAGAAATAATGTTGGGTGCACCTAGCATCACCCTATATAGGTCCGCCAATGTCCATAATAATCTTATCCTACTCAAACATGATGCATTTTGTGGAAGATACTTGAGGTCTAAACAAAAAAAAAAGATTAAAATATGTTTTTCGTCCATATAAATATCGAAATGTTTGAATTTAGTTCTTGTAAAAAATTTGGTATATTTTTCATCCTTATAAAATTAAAATGTATTACTTTTTGACTTGGATGCAGATTTAGATATTTACATGTCATTCTTTTTAATTTAAAATTTAAAATTACAGTTTGTGGTGGTTAAAAACTGCCACAAGTCGTAAAAAAACCAAAAAAACACAACAATAAAAAATGCCCCACCCACCACGATCAACCACCATAACCACCACACCTCCAACCAAATAGCCACCTCCCCATGCAAAGTTGTCATCCACCTAAACCCAAATTGCCCTGCCATTACCAAACTAACGAACTCAAATCCGCCATGAACAACAACCACCCTAAAACCCATCGACGATGCAAACCTATAAACCCATATCCACTCTTTCTCTCACTTAGATTCGTGTTCTCTCTCTCTCTGTCGGATCTGTGTGTTCTCTCTCTCTCAGATCCACTCTCTAATGCTTAGATCCATGCTGCCGCTACCTCCTCCACCATGTTGTTGTCGGCGTGTCCTTGTCAGAATCATTCCCCTACAACACCTACCCACCACGACATCATTGTCACCTAGGCAACCACCCTCTATTTCATGTCTCTTCACCTTCACGAACCTGTCAACCAGCCTCCCCTCTCTAGCCTTTTCACTTTCATAGACCCTGTCAACCAGCCTCCCTCTTTAGCCTCATTGTCACCACCACACAACCCCATTATAGCGAATCAAAACATAACATGTGTCGACTTATGTGCACTGTTAGCAAACACATAGGTTTGGATTTACTCGAACCTACATCTGAACCAAAAAGTAGGATATTTCAATTTGGTAAGGACAGAAAATAGACCAAAAATTTTACAAGGACTAAATTTTTACATTTTGATATTCATAGGGACGAAAAATATATTTTAGCAAAAAAATATCACGATTTTTAATATATATTCCCCCATTTAAAAAATTATAATTTAATCCTCTTAAAATAATTTCTCATTCTTGAATAGTCAATTTGTTAGTTTCCATAATATTCTATTTGCTTTGTAGTGTTTGTGTGTGGGAGTAGGACTAAATACATTATATTTAAAGAGATTAAATGAAAATTTTATGATAGTTAGATCAAAAGGATAAACAAAATTAATATTTTTACGGACAAAATAAATGGAAGATTGATAGAAAAGCTATATGGAAAAGATTTTACTTTTACACAAGAATTCAATTATAAATTTTTAAAACAAGGAACTAAATGAAAAATACATAGTATTTAAAGTGACTACAAATTATTGAAGTTTTTTTTTCTTTTGGTTCGGGAGTGAGATTGATTTGCATGACTACCATTGAACTTAAATGGCACACCTAATACTAACTAGAACAAAAAAATTGATACACCCTATAGTATTTTTTTTTTTTTAAATAATAATTCATATGGGTTCTGTTAAAAAAGATGGATTTTCTTTTTCCCTTTTAGATAAGATCCATACAAAATTCATCCAATAATAAAATGTACTAAAAATTGTTAATATATTTTTCTTTTTCACAATATTTTTAGTCTACAAATGTACCCTTTAGCCTAATAGTATTAGTTTTCATTTCTTCCTTGAAAATCTTTCTAAACACTCTATTTTTAGAATTCAACTAATTGTTAGTTTATGATATTGCTAACAAAATAGTCAAAATACTCTACAAATATTGTTGATGTTCCCAAAATGAAATTTTTTTCTTGATCTATTTTTTGTATGTGTACAGTATGAGGTATATGATGCTTCTTATTTGACATTCAATTAATCTTCATCCCATTGAATTGGTCCATTTTGGGAAAAATGGTACCTCCACTTGTGACTTCATGTTCAAACTACACTAGACCTTAGTTAAGGGGACCCAAATATTTAACCATTAGTTAGTTGCATTATTGTATAGTCTTAAGTTGTTAAACATACTTATGCTAGAGTGTTCCGCAAGTTTTATTTTATGCCCTTCTTTATGATCTTCTTAAGGTTTAAAAGCAAAGAAAAAGTCATTAGACAACAAAGTAGAAGTACATCTTTGCATGATTAACATCATTGTTGCATCTTCATAATTCATTGGCAATCTTAAAGCTAGTAGAATCCCATGAATGGTTTGCTTGACTCTTCATCAATTAATAAATAGTATGCTTATAGATGTCATTATCCAACACATAATAAATAGGATAAATAATTATATCTGTCCCTAAAAGTTGATAAATTGATCCTTGAAAGATATAAAATTCAAATTTAATCCCTGAATGTAAAAAAAAATGTGACTAATTAGTCCTGCAAACAATTTAATGACAAATTAATCCCTAAATTTTGTAACTTAATGTCAAATTGGTCCTCGAATAATATAACTTATTGTCAAATTGGTCCTTGAACATTACAACTTAATAACAAAATGATCTCACAAATACGGTTGAATTAATTTGTCTCATTTTTTCACATTCAGGATTAGTTTTGTATTTTCTATCTTTCAGGGATCAAATTTTCACCGCTTTCAGGAATGAATTTCATTGTTTATCCCATGATATTATAATTGCAACATAAGGCTAATGCTAAGTTTTCAATCAAAATTGTTATTTTTTTCCTTCTAAAAATACAAAAATTACACTAGAAATCAATTATTGCATGAGTTGTGAAATGACCTACAACCCAATCAATCAAACTATTTTTCCCATTATAAATAATTGGTAGTAAGAAATGCGTTAAACGAGTCTGGATCCACAAGCATGATACGACAATAATTTGTCCCTAAGGACCCCAAAATATGGCTACATTTTCTATGGAAAAAAGAATGGTCCCTGTTTATACTATTTTTATTGGGCCATGTTGGACTATTAGCTTGCATTTTGCGTATTAATAATCCATTTATTTAAAGCTTTTTTTTACTAAAAGTAACAATTACACAAATCAAATAAAAAAAATCAAAGTAATAGGACACAAGTAGTTAATGTGCTAAAGTTAAGTTGAATCATTTAGGTACTATCCGAATTCGATCCTTGACGAAAACAATTCTTGACTAGATTTTACTTACCTCTCAACCAAACTTCATGTTAGTTAGGATCCCTTTCCCTTGATGAACCAGGGGGTTAAGAGAAAAAAAAAGAATTTTTTAAAAAAGATGACTAACCCTCTAGTTTCAGTTTTCTCGGCAAGTACAAGTCTATGAGTGATACGGGCTCTGGTAATGAACCACCTGACAATGGAGGTGGTTCACTGGCCAAAGAGAAGGTTTCCTTTCATAACAAAGTGTTTGCTAATAAAGAGAAATGGCTCCATGAACGAGGATGAATCCACTGAAGGATAATTTGGCAACGATACAATATAAGGATGATAATCCACTCAAACCTAAGGCAATTTTGTAGAATATGTGTTTGAAGGTATTTTTGCTCCTTAGCAATATGCCCTGGTAATCAAACTCCAGTGGAAGAGGCTAGGTTTGAACATTTTGAAGGACAGACATACAAGAACATGAAAACTTAAGGTCGTATTTGAGCTTATGGATATTAATAATGATTTTTATATGGTCAAGTTCAACCTAGAGGAGGATATGTCTAGAGTGATTGAGGAATTTGATGATCTTGAACCATTACCTAGCAGTGCAATCATGGCACACCGGACTTTGTAGCCCCAACAACAACAATTGACAAGACTATGGTGTGGATTAGATTCCTAGGAATTAATCTAGTTTTCTATGATGAAAGCAGTCTCTTGGCACTTGCAGCCATGGTAGGAAGTCCTTTTAAAGTGGATGCTAACACGTTGGATGTCAAACGTGGGCGATTTTCACATGCCAATAAACATGTTATTGGTAAACATGTTATTGGTAAGATGTGGCTTCTAGACCACTGGTATAAGGTGGAGTAAGAGGGATTACATATGAATTGTTCTTGTTGTGGTTGTTATGGTCATCTTTCCAAGGATTGTAGCAAGCAAAAGGAACCTAATGGTAGGCAATAGACAACCCTAATTTTGTAATTAATGCCTCTATTCATAACCTATCAGGGGTCATTAATAACATGAATAATTTGCCAAATACCATGCAATGTCCACCAATTAAGGAGATAGTTACCTAGTCTAGCAAGCCTAATTATCAGGATTGGTTGGTTGTGAAGAGAAAGAATAGTAGGAATACAGGTCAGAAAAAATAGAAAGATTTGAAGACTGATCTAGTGCCATAAGACTTAATTTTGGTGCCTACCAATAGGGTTTCAAAGAAACCAACTCTCTCTCTAATCATGTGGCGAGTCCCTCCAATAATAATGGTGAGAAAAATATACTTCCAAAGTCGTATCCAAACTAAAACAACCAAGGAAGAAATTTGATGTCCCTATTACCCAAATGTTACAAAATGCAAGTACTAGAAAAAATAAAGTCATGGTCAACACTCCTTTACCTACCAATAAAGGAGTATCTTAGGTTGCTATGCCCAGTGGCCCTACTCGTTAAAGTGATGATATGCCCCCATTCATGAAATTGCAACAATAGTTAAATCATGGTTTCAATAATCTTGATGATGGTGTGTCTAGCAGTAATGATTTCTCCATGGATGTGGTGCAGGACTCCCAAAGTCCCATGCAAGTTAGTGATGAACAAATTCCTCCTGGCAAGATGTCCTCCTAGGATGTTATTTCCCCCCTTATATTGTTGTTTATGGATTTTCTAAAAGACATTACTCTTGTTTCCTGGAATATTTGTGGTTCCATGAATAAGTGCACCCTTCGTCACTTGAAGGATTTAATATCCTTTTTTCATCCTACCTTGTTCTAGTTGTATGAAACCCATGTCCAATTATTTAAAGTTGTGGACTCCTAGAGTGATGCAATCCTCCCTAGGAAGAGACCAGTTACCAGAGCCATGAGCAAGAGGCTCCAAGAGGATTGAGCTAAAGCTGTTGAAAAAGGCCTTAGGATTTTCATGAACCTCAGGGTAGATTTTTGAGCCCATGGGCCAAGGTTGGGTCCATTTATCTTTGTTGTGAAGTAAATTTAATTGAATTGGGAGAAGCCTAATCCAATTAAATTTTAGAGGGGGAGGTGAGCATTTGCCTGCTACACCCCATTGCCACATCATATAGTCACACTTTGTGCATGTCCTTCATGCTTTACATGCCTCATGACACCTAAGCTCACTTAGTGTAGAATCTTGGACTTGATCTTGGATTAGTTGGCTGAACCATAACTGAAATTCATTAATCATAATTAGTGAATTTTTGGCTCCAAAATTTGGCTCCACAAATTCAATTTCAAATTCAAGTGAAATTTGAATAGAAATTTAAATTTCCCTCCAATTTTGTATGGCACTTAGGCGATAAATAGAGGTCATGTGTGTGCATTTTTTAAACATTGATCATTTGAGAATTACACTTCAAAGTTCAGACCTCTTTTGAGGCACAAAATTTCGTGCTCCTTCTCCCTCTACTCATCTTTTCCTACCTTCAAGCTCTTATCCATGGCTTCCTATGGTGGTAAACTTCTTCTTGACTCATCTTTTCTTTGAAGTGGCGTCTCCTCTAAACTCTTCTTCTTCTCCATTCCGCTGCCATTAATATTCAAGAAGCAAAGGACTCCATTGATGAAGAAGATCCAAGGCCTACAAGCTCCACATGGAGCTACATCATGGAGTTCTATGCATTATAAGCCTATTTTCATTCAAGAAGCGTGTGGTCATGTTTGAGGAATTTGGATTTTGTCCAACTGGGATGACTTATCTTATGGTTTGGTTGATGGTAAAGATCAAGTTGTGACCTTCATTATTTCCAAGGGTTCTGTGACTTGGATGTGTACAACCACTTATGCTTTTCGGAATCCGTCTATTCACTTTTTACTTTGGGATTACTTTGTTTTCCTTAGTAATATTATTCAAAGTCCGTGGCTTATTGTAGGGGACATGAATGAGATTCTTTTGCCTTCGAGGTGCTGGGAGGCTCCTTTATAGTTAATAGAGTTGCATCCATGGCTAATTCACATTGTGGGGGCCTTTTTACCTAGAGGAAGAATGTGCAAAATAGAGCTCATGCGAGAAAGAAGTTAGACAAATGTATGGCGAATCCAAAATGGAGGCTTGGCTTCCCTCATGCTTTGGTGGAAGTGCTTCCGTAGCATAACTCAGACCATAATCCCCTTCTTATGTGTTGCTGCAAGGTCCGTAGCAGGAAGAAAAAAGTTGTTCACTTTTAAGTTGCTTGGCTAGCTCATCTTGGCTTTAGGGGTTTGGTTGTTGATACTTGGGAGTCTTCTCCAGGTAATTTATTCTATAAACTTGGCAGGTTAGGGATGAATCCATTTGCTTTAATAGTCAACTTTTTGGTAATATTTTTAAAAGGAAGAGACAGTTGGAAGCCAAGACCAAAGGGGTTGACTGTGAGCTTGATTTGAGAACAACTTCATCTCTTGTTTTGTTGGAAAAGAATTTGTAGGAATTGTACAATGAATTCCTTTATCAAAAAGAGATGCTTTGGTATCATAAATACAAGGAGAAGTAGGTTAATTTGGTAATGAAAATACCAAGTTCTTTCACACCCAAACTATTATTTGAAGGAGGAGAAACAGAGCCACTATTATAATGATTGATGGTATGTGGTGCTCGGGTGATGAAGTCTTGAAGAGGGAAGTCCAAACCTATTCCAAGAATATGTTTCAGCATCACCATGAGTGTCATCCTCTTAGTCTTAACTTGAGTAACATGAAAAAGATGATGGTACTTAACAATCCAAGGGGGGAGGGGGTGAATTGGTTTTCAAAACAAAACAAACTTTTAAAACCAGAGTTACAAAAACTTATTTTGTATGGATCGTATCACAAAACTTTTCATAAATCGAACTCAATCAGTACTTAATCAATCCACTCTTTACACAAGATCCTTCATTAAAGTTTTTTCTTTCACAAAGATATATTCTTGAACCTTTTAAAAACTAATTAATACTTGAATGAGAGATAAAAATCATATCAAGAGAAGAAGTACACAATCTTTTTATACTAGTTCAGTCTCTATCATTAAAGAAGCTAATCCAGTCATCTAATCCAAAATCAGAATTAGATTTTCACTGTGCATAAAGAACCCTTACAAGTAATCACAACCAATTAACAGTTCGCACCCTGGAAAAAGAGACTTAGGCACCCAACACTAGGGTCCTTTGTGAATAAGAGCCTAAGAGAACCATACTCTTAGCCCAAACTAGAAACACCTATTCTAACATGCCCTAAGCGATTCATGCACAAACAAAAAGATGTGTAAAACCATACACGAAAACCAAGAGTAAAGATAGACGCAACCTAATCAATCTTTTCCACAAAATCTTGCTTGACTGAAGAGGTGTTTTTCTTGAACTCAAGAAAGTGACACAACTCACTTATCACAAAAGATCTTCACAATCAAAAGATTTGAAGGTGTGAGTTACTATTCTAAGCACTTTTCTCCTCTTCTTTCTTTAACTAATAACAACACGTGATCTTAGCTCATTCAGAAGCTTATTTCGTTCATCTCATAAATTGTTTTGAAGAGAACACAAGCTGGATATTTATAGAGAAAACAATTATAATTGCTTGTTGTAACGACCTGCCTCGTTGCTATGATATCACCACTCTAAACCACGTAAATTTTAATTTTTAAACGAAAACTCCATTAATTTGCTTATGAAAAATGAAAGTAAATTTTTCGCGATATACATTCACCAAACAACGCACAATTACTTAAATGAATATATATATATATATATATATTAATTCAATACACAATAATCACATAGTGGAAAGTAAATTAGTTTATACATATAATTAAATTTGTGATTTACATCTTCAATTTTAAAAAAATTATAGAACCAGCTAAAGAGGAGTTGATTAACAAAACACAACTCTCTCCCAAAATAATCCTAACGTCATCATGTCGGCTTGGCGGTTCCACAAAAGAATCTCACTTCACGTACTCTACTGCTGTCCATCTGCTCCCACGAACAAGGTTCGCGATCATCATAGGTACCAACCACACGGTACAAAAATTGCAATGGTAAGTTTATTATAAAAGAAATTAACACAAAAATCAAATGACCATGATTAGTAAGAAAACATTAACAAATACCATAATCATACACAAACATCCATTAGTCCAACATACACTCAAGAAGTAGTCATCAGTCTTCCATAATTCCAATCAATCATGCTGAGTATGATGCATGCACTTGACATCAACTCTCAAATGCAATGTGGTACCATTTATCAGGAAATAGCGTAAGCGTGTCCACACGACACTCTCACTTAGGAAAACTAGGCAGTAAGTGTCGAGGTCACCCTGTTGTACACAGACAACTTCCCCCATGGTGATCAGCTTGAGTTTTAAGGGAGTTGCAAACTGAGTGACATGCCCCAAGTACAAGTATTCCCCCTCATGAGAAACTACAAGTACTTACTGATGTAGTTAGCGAAATTTTAGGGTGTTACACCTGTAATCGATTAAATCTACAAGGTAGTCGATTAATTCAATGAAGTAATCGATTAGATTATCTTTTTAATCGATTAAAGTGTTATTCCCAAAACCTGGAAATAGCTCAGGAACAATGTAATTGATTAGATACTCAAAGTAATCAATTAAAGTGTTCTTGTTCACTTCTAAAACACTTATAAAAAGATAAATAATCGATTATATCACATTGTAATCGATTAAAGTAGAGACTCCTGAATAAATCAGTCATTGTCTAAAAAATAATTGTGTAATCGATTACGAGAAGGTTGTAATCAATTAAACTGATACGAGACATAACTATGCAAGCTTCAGACAACTTGTGTAATTGATTACGATAAGGTTGTAATCGATTAAAATAAAAAGTTTTGCCTTTTGAAGAAACTTTTCTAACTTAGAATTTGTATTCTCACTTACTCAAGATGATGCATGATGCACAAAAGATATGATGTAGACTAAGATGCAACATACAATATAACAACCAATACAAATGTTACTCAAGGGAGTAGGGCATGTAAAAGACAAAACATCTTCAAGCTTTTCTCCAAGATCCAAGCTTTAGTCTTTATGTTATTCATGTTGCTCCCCTATCTCTAACAGAACATTCCCTCTTTGGATCAACAAATAGGTGAGTCCCTAATTATTACTTCTTCTTTAGAAGAGGTTAAAGATGTAGTTTTTACTATGGGACCTTTAAAGATCCAATTCCTGATGGTTTCCAAGCTACAAGACCTTGTGGGACACTGTATGCCACGAAGTTTGGGATTTGGTGGCTAATGCAATTGCTACTGGGCAGTTTTGTAAAGGCCTTGCGGATACCCTCATTGCTCTTATTCCTATAGTTGACAACCCTTCTAGTCTCAGAGATTTTTGTCCTATTAATTTGTGCAATGTTGAAGATTATGTCTAAGGTTTTGGTCAATAGAATTAGGCCTTTGCTTGATAGTATTATTGGTCCTCTCCAAAGTAGTTTCATTCCAAGGAAAGGTACTAGAGATAATGATGTTGTAGCTCAAGAGATTGTTCACTATATGCATCTCAAGAATAGCAAATATGGATACTTTCTCTTCAAAATTGAATTTGAAAAAGCCTGTGGTTGTGCAAATTAGAATTTCTTGGAGCTGATTCTTAAGGATTTTTGGTTTCCCATCCTGGATTATCATAATTATCATGAGCCTCACTTCATTCACTTCTCTCTCCCTTAAGTGGAACAATGAGACTTTGGAGAGTTTCAAACCCAAGGTGACCCTCTTTCACCTTACCTTTTTTCCTTTGTATGGAAAGATTAGTTCTTATGATCTAGGATTGTGTAGTGGACAATAAATGGAATCTAGTTAAGATTTGAAGAAATGGTCATGCCATCTCGCATTTGTTCTTTAAAGATGATTTGCCTTCTTTTTACTGGTGCAAAATCTTCCTAGGTTAGATTGGAGCAACAAGTTCTTCATAGTTTTTGCATGGCCTCTAGGTTGAGAGTGAGTCTTGAGAAATCCAAATTCATGGCTTCCAAGAATGTTCTAAGAACCAAAATTGTTAAATTCACTAGCATAATTGGTTTCAGTAATACCATGAAGCTTGACAGATACCTGGGCTTCCCTTTCTTTAGTGGAGGAGTTAAGAAGAGGGATTTTGACTTTATTCTGGATAATATTAAAGAGAAACTTATTGGCTAGAAAATGAATATGTTGACTCATGTAGGGAGTACTACCTTTGTAACAACCCGCCTCGTTGCTACGATATCACCACTCTAATATGCGATAATTTCAATTTTTAAATGAAAACTTCCCTTAATTTGCTTATGAAAATAAAAGTAATTTTTTTTTGTCTCGACATACATTCACCAAAAAACACTCCATTACTTAAGTGAATATATATATAGAGCCAAAATATATATACTTTTTCTTGAAAAACAGATATCAAGGGCACACCGGAGACCGGCTTACAAACCCCAGGTTTTCATAAACAAAGAAACTGAAGCAGCGGCAGAGCCGCACAGGATCGGTAAAGGGAGAAGAGAGAAGGATGAAAAATATAAATTTATTGAATCTAGAAAGAAGCACTTACAAAAATCTTGTTTCAGAGCATCTCTCTTCAGAAACCTGAAAAAATGGCTAAATGAAAGGGTGCCTCACAACATACTTGAGGACCCCTTATATAGCCAAAAATCTAAGACCGGTAGTTTTGACCGGGACTATTTGACTGTTTGTTACAAGACAAGTAGTTTTGACCGGGACTTTAATGGCTACAGGACAGGTAGTATTGTCCAGCATTAATTACACATTAATTACAAACATGCGGTTTTGTGACCGAAATTAAATTTAATCTAAGCAGATACCAAAACAATCATCTTCGTTTTGGTAAAAGGGATCTTCTTCTTCTTCTTCTTCAGCAGAACTTGTTTCTTCCTTCTTTGAGGATGAAGCTTCTTCTTCCTGCTGTAACATTTGCAGAACTTCCTTCAGATTTTTAGCTAAGACTTCCTTTGATGTCGATCCTGCTAAAAATGCTGCCAGATGAGACTTTTGGTTCAAAAACACAGAAGTTTCTGGATCAGCTGCTTTGAGGAATTCTGGATGGGATTGGAACCAGAGTTTTACTTGTTCTGGATCCGCTTTGGATGAGTCAAATTGTGTCCACCATTTTACAAATGCGTGTCTTTGTAATGATGGATATTGGTTTGTCTTTTTAGTCTTGCTGTAACGATATTGCCATGAGAATATCCATGACAGTGCAAAGCTTGAAAAGTATTTAAGATCTGCTGGAATTCGTGATTCCTGCGAATTGTATTGTTTCTTAAATTGAGCAAATCCTTGTTGGACTGTTTCTAGGAATATCTCTGGGATTGGTCCAAAGAAGTCCCACCATTGCAAAAACCAATTGGGAAAATTGTAAATTGTATTGGTCTTGAAATATATCAGCCATGAATGCTTGAAGCGGGTATTTTGGTGCCAAAACACCTTAGTCCAAGCATCAACGTAATCCCAATAGGTATAACCTATCGGATCAAATGGAACTGAAAATCTCTTTCCTTTGTTCAAGTCCGAACCAAAGTGTCTTGGTTGAAGAACTTTTAGTATTTGGATTGTCGAGTGGGTGTTTAATGTTTGGTCTTTTGGATCTTTGAAATGTTTGATAGATACTGAGTTTGAATCTACCAAAATCAATTCATAAAAAGTTCTTGTCTTCAGGATGGTGGTTGGTTTGTAGTGAAATCCTGGTGGGAAAGCCTTGGTCGTCGCCTTGAAGGGATTTTTGTCCCAAAATTTAGGTTCCATCTGCAAAACAGTTAACAATTTATTTTTATAAATATAATTGTTAGTTTGTTTGGTGGTTGGTGTTTGAGCTTTGGCTAAAGGTAGTTTTCCTTTAGTATTGGTGGCTGCTTTGGTCATTGACGCATTTTGGATCATTGTTTGTAGATTTGATTCAGATTCATCATCAGATTCTGATGCAATGTCTGCCCAAGATTTTTTGATTATTTTTGGAAATTTGGTTAGACCCATGTCTTGAAGGGCCTGAAGGGTTTCAATTGGCCATGCATAGTCGGCCGATGTTTGTTTGGCGGTTGCCGGTTTGGGAGATTCCTGAGTGGATGGCTCAGGTTTGATTGAAGCAATTTGGGTTGATGACCCTTCTAAATTGGTTTTCTGGGTAGATGACCCAGCCTGGGTTGATGACCCATAAGAGGTTGATGATTTCTTGATGGTTGGCTCTGGAAGAGCCAGTCTGGCTCCTTTGCCTTTACTCCTTCCTCCCCTTAGGGAGATTCTCGATGCCTTAGGAGGCATTACCACTTTTCTGTAAGAATTCACGGGTAAGGTAGTCAGGTAATGAATTTGAGGTGCCCTTGATGTATTCTATGTCAAAATCAAAGACACTTAGAATTGCTTGCCATCTTGCAAAAATTTGTTTTGAGGCAAGGTTTTTAACATCTTTTTGTAAAATATCTTTGGCTGATTTACAATCAACCCTGATTAAAAAATTTTGATTAAATAAATCCGATTGAAATTTGGAAATGCACAAAACAATTGCTAAAACTTCTTTTTTAACAGTTGAATATTTTAATTGTGCAGGATTCCAATGTTTTGATGTATATGCAATGACATGATCTTGGCCATGGACTCTTTGTTTGAGGATGCCACCATAACCTATGTCTGAAGCATCAGTTTCGACAATTTTGAATGCCTGTGGAATAGGAAGATACAAACATTTTATGGATTGGACTTTGACTTTGATTTCTTTAACTGTTTGTGTATGGAGGTCAGACCAAGGAGGTGGATTTTTCTTCAGCCTATCATGCAATGGCTTGACAATATTGCTTAAATATGGGACAAATTCTCCTACGTAATTTAGACAACCTAGAAATCTTTGTAACTGGGTTTTGTCTAAGATTTGGTTGGGGAATTTGCTAGCAAACTCTATTGACCTTTCGATTGGAATGATTGTACCTTGATATATATTTTGACCAAGGAATCGAATTCGAGTTTGGAAAAGATTAAATTTTGATTTGGAGACTGCCAAACCATTTTGTTTGATGATATGTATGAAGGTTTGGAGATGTTTGAAATGTTGGTCAATGTTTTGGGAAAAGATTAAAACATCATCTATGTAGACAATGACAAATTTTGAATAGGGATTAAAAATATAGTTCATAATTTTTTGAAATTCTGAAGGGGCATTCTTCAGTCCGAATGACATCACGTTCCATTCATATTGCCCGAAAGGTACAGTAAATGTTGTTTTGTACCTATGTGATTCTTGGATTTGGATTTGCCAAAATCCAGATTTCATATCAAATTTTGAAAATATCTTTGCAGAATTTAATCTGTTAAGCAAATCTTTTTTGTTTGGAATAGGATATCTAATCCATTGTAATGCTTGATTTAGTGGTTTGTAATTTATGACTAAGCGGGGTGTTCCACGCTCAATCTCAGATTGTTTATTGACATAAAAAGCCGCACAAGACCATGGGCTTTTGCTTTTCCGGATTAGGCTTTTATCAAGCAAATCCTTGATTTCCTTTTGACAGTATTGAAGAAGTTCTTCATTCATTTGGATTGGTCTGGCTTTTGTGGGAATTTGTTTTTCCCTAAAGTCTTTCTCATAAGGGAGATCAACAATATGTTTCTTTCTGTCCCAAAATGCATGAGGCAATTCAGAACAGACGGTCGCTTCAATATGATTTAATAAAGATTGAATTTTTTCTTTTACTTGGGGTTTTCCCAGTTGTATCTGAATATTATTAAAAGATACTTCTTCTTTTAAGAAGTTAATTTGATTAATCTTATTTTCTATAAGATTTATATTTCTAGAAATTGGTTTAGTAGAAAAATTAAATATAATTTTTCTTCCTAAATAATTCGTGGTTATTCCTTCATTAAATATTTGGATGGGAAACAGGGCTCTAATGAAGGGCGTTCCTAAGATTACTTCATTCTTAAGGTTTTTTACCAGAAGAAAGTTTGTGTTAATCTTAAGACCTTGGTTTTCAATGATTGCATTTGATAGCTTAAAATTAATTTTTAATTTTGAGCCGTTTGCCGTACTTAATTTTTCTGAGGTTTTCTCAAAGAATTTTGTAGGAATTAATCCTTCTAAAATGCAGTTTGAATCGTCCCCTGTGTCAAATAGGGCCATTGTTTCTAAAACGAAATCATTAATAATTATTTTTATGTTTATGTAAAATTTTTGGATTTTAATCTTGTTGATTGCTTCAAACAAGAGATCTTGTTCTCTCGTTAGAGTATTGATTTGCCCATCATCATCATCTGTTGATGATAGTTGGTCATCTTGTTGGATTAGGTTTAGGTTTTCATCGGAAAGCACGGAGGATGAAGTTTCTGTTTCTTCCTCCGAGGTTTCTATGAGCAAATTGTTTATTTGCTCTTCAATTGCGGGTTCTAGGTTAAGGTTTCTTAACTTCTTTTTTAGTCTGCAATATTTGCTAATGTGGCCTTGTTTTCCACAATTGTAGCACGTTATTTTTGATTTTATTTTTTGTTTAGGATTTTCCATTTCTCTACTGGTTAAGGGTTTTTGAGAGTATCTTCTTTTTGAAAATCTTCTTCTATTGGCTGGCTTATGATCCTGGGTTTCTTTCCTAGAGATCTGTTTCTTCTTTTGTTTTGGACAGGCTGGTAAGCCAAATTGTTCACAGAAGGAACCTAAATCCCTCTTTGTTTGAGCTTTTTCTTTGGCTAATTGCCTCTAAATTTTGTCGTCCTGGCAGATTTTTAAGGTTACCTTTTGGACATAGGAAATTAATTGACCATAGCTTAAGTTTTCATATGGAATGTCTCCATTGGCAGATTGACTACGGATTTTATCTCTAACCTTGTCTCCTAATGATCTGGGAAGACCGGCTAGAAATGTTTCTTTCCAAAAAGGTTGTTGACTATCTTCTCTTGTGTAAACCCTAGTTAGGAAAGTATCTCTATACCACCTAAAATCCGCTAAGGTTCCACACTTAAGATTTGATAATAATTCTGCAGACCTATCTTTCCACAAGGATGGGTCTCCAATGAAATGTTGGGCTATTGTAAAAATTAATGTGTTAACAGCGTCAGGAATCTCTTTATCATCGTCATTAGTAATGACTTTTCCATTGAGATTCGTCTTAACTGCGCTGTAAATTTTTGATTTCTCCTCATTAGTGAGATAATTATCCCACCATCCTTTTAGTTGTCCAGAAAATCCTGCCACTAAGATATCTATAATGGTTTCTTCTGAACACTCGTGGGAGGTTTGGTAAGTCGTAGCTACCATGGTCATATGTTGGAGTGTATTCATGATATTATACTCCGTTTGTGCATCTATGTTCCATTCATAGATGTTGTTTGCACTAAAACTTTTAAAATTGTTTTCACCTCTTTCTTCTAATAGAAGGTCAGGGGCAGTCAGACGTTGATAATATAACTTGGAGGGTGTTTTCCAGTGTTTGGAATTAATTGGATTTATATTCTTTTCTGACACTGATCCTATCTCAGTTGTGTTATCTGAGTTTTGGTCACTATCTTCATTAATAACATTAATTAATTTGGAGGTACTTCTTGTTACCATTTTGGAAGTATTTTCTGAGGCTTGGGGAGTATCTGGAATGACCTTAAGTAAACTACCAATCTTGTTTAGTAATTCACTATGGTTGTCACCTACGCCTTCAATTAAGGATTTAGTTTTTCTAAGTTCCCTAATTTTTCGTTTAGCCTTCTCACTAACTTTGAAAGGTTTGAATAAAGGTTTTTTAATGGGGATACTTGGCGAAGCTTCCTCAATTGATTTTTGTTTAGGAACTACCTTAGTTTTTATGGTTTCTCCTAAAGCTTGTAAATATTTATTGGTATAATTTGCCTGTTCCATTAGGCTCTTAATGTCTTTAGAGGTTATTTCCTCGTTGACATCTTTTGTCTTGAATGGAATTGCCATGACAGGTTTATTGTTACTGTCTTTGATATTTGGTAGTTGATATTGTGTTGCGGGAGGTAATTCCGATTGGATTAACTCACCATCCTTCACTTTCCAATTTGTTATGACATTTGTTGTTGGATCACCTATGATGTCTTGTTTCCAAGGGTAATCTATATCCTTTCTGATGGCATAAGCATGAAACCAATCAAAGAAAAGGACATTAATTTTGCCTCTTTCGACAAATTCGTAGAACTTGTCTTGGATTTGTTTTCTGTTTGTACCCTTGTAATGTTGGAAAAACCATATCCTTTGAGGTTCATTCTCCGGAGAATAAAAATCTTTCCTAAGGGTTTCCTTATCAATGCTAAAGTTGTTAGATAACATCATAAGGTTCCATAGAAGAGTATGTTGGGGATTGGATCGACTTTTGGTCGTCCTCTTGTTCTTGGTTGTATGTTGTTCCAGGTATGCTAGAAGTAGTGTCTAATCCTTGGAGGTTTATAGTAGGGAACAGATTATGTGACTCAGATCTGGTTAGTCCTACTGGTATTGAACAGGTTCTAACAGAAAAAGACCTTCTGGCTGACTCATATTTAGACCTAGAGGCTTCTATCCTTGATGAAAAAGAATTTCTCCTATTGAAGGTTATCTCTACCTTTCTGGAGTTATCTTGCTTAATATGCTCTATGGTTGGAGCGGGTCGGGGAACAGACGGTGTGGCCTTATCCATAACCCATCTTTCGGGAAGAGTTACTTTATCCCATTTTATTTTTCTCGGGAGAGAAACGTTAGCCTTTGTCATATCAGTGATAAACAAAGCTGTTTCTCCTTTTTGAGGTTTTAACAGGACTCTAGATGCACAAGTATTCATGACCTTGTACTGGATCCTATAAATTAAGGCTGCTGGGATTGATCCTTCTTTCATGTCGAGGCCATGAAAGTGGATGTTTAAGAACAAAGAGTCAAGAATGTTTCTGTCCATCAGACTCACTGTTTTGTTTGGATAACAATTAAAATATATTGGACCTTGTCCTAGGCTGGTTTCGACTGTTCCAATTAGGGAGTCTTCAAATTGATTATGCCTAATATCTCTTAGACACATTAAAACTGCTGCATCTATGCCCATATCAATTAAGGGCTTGATGGCTACTTGTACACAACCGATGTGTAGATATTTATACTTACGGCTATGTTCATAAATTGAATTTTTTGAAAGTAAATGAAATTCTTCCCCTATATCTTGTCCTAGAGGAATATTGTTTTCTACTGTTTTGATTATGTAATCAAAGTTGTGTTTGTCTTTAATTGTTTCAGGAATGTATAGTTGATCCTGAGGGATTTCTGGAATGTTCTAGTCATCCATGTTTTGATTGATATCTTCGAATCGGACTTCCTCATCGAAGAGATTGTGTTTTGGGGCGACCTCTTGGGTCTGGTTATCTTGATCATTTAATAGATTGGAGTTTCTTGAAGAAGATGATGAGGAGGAATTTGAGCGAAAAGAGATACGGGAAAAAGATCGCAATAGTCTAGACATGATTATAACATTCTCTAATATCTTTGCCTTCATTTGGTTCCATAGAAATATTTCCATAAGGCTATATGTTACAGAACTTCTTGGATCTGAATAAATGAAAAAGTTTTTTTTTTTTTTTATAACAGACAATATAGTTTGAACATTACTCCTATAGCCACCAGTATATTATGTCTCAATATTTTATTTGAACAATACACCTTAGCCTTACTGCCCTTTCTCAACCACGTGACTTACTGCTACAGTATCATTCAACTAAAATATCAGACTGCTGTGCTTCCAGAAAATACTGTTCAAACACATACTGTTTAAATTAAAATTACTGTACATGGTTCAGATCCATAAGTTCAGTTAACATATGCCCTTACGGACACTATTCCTACTTCCCCATCAGGCTCTGATACCAGTATGTGTGTGTATATATATATATATATATAGGAATAGAAACTCCGTACACATCATACACATAATAAAAATTAAAATCTGTTCATACATATAATTAAAATCTGAAATTTACATCTTTAGTTCAACAAAAGGAATCATGAACCAACTATGAAGGAGTTGATTAACAAAACATAACTCTCTCCCAAAATAATCCCAACGTCATCACGTCGGCTTGACGGCTCCTCAACAGAATCTCATTCCTACATCCTACTGTTGTCATTATGCTCCCACAAACAAGGTTCGCGATCATCACATGTATCAATCACACAATACAAAATTGCAAAGGTGAGTTCATTATAAAAAGAACCAATGCTAAATCCAAATAATCACAATTAGCAAGAAAACATAGGCAAACATCATGAGCTTACACAACATTCATTATTCAACACCCACATTCAACAATTATTCATCATCCATCCATAGATCCAATCAAGACTACTCAGAATGATGCATGCACCTGACCTCAACTCTCAGATGCAATGCGGTACGTACCGTATCCAATACCAAGGAAATAGCCTAAGCGTGTCCTCACGATACCTCACTTAGGAAATCGTGCAGTATTTGTCGAGGCCACCCAGTCGTGCACCGTAACTCCCCCCTCCCCTTGGTGATCAGCCTGGGCCATAAGGGAATTCCCTACCAAGTGACACACCCCTTAGTACAAAGTACATACTGCCACAATTTATACTATTTCCCTTTTCATATGAGGCATGAACCATGGGTGTCGTCAAGTACCTGACCATGGATGAATTAAAGCGCCTAAGAATCCCCTCATAAATGCTTAAATCCTTTAACCACTCTATTTTCCCCCACAAGGGACATCCGACAAGGTTTGCG
Source organism: Glycine soja (assembly GCF_004193775.1). Lineage (NCBI taxonomy): Eukaryota > Viridiplantae > Streptophyta > Magnoliopsida > Fabales > Fabaceae > Glycine > Glycine soja. The sequence continues at coordinate 38,042,205 of NC_041016.1, read as the reverse complement.
CACCCCCCATGAACATACACAACATACGATGTATGAATGTGGGCGTCGTCAAGTACATGACTATGGATGAATTAAAGTGCCTAAGCATCCCCTCAGAAATGCTTAAATTCTTTAACCACTCTAGTTTCCCACACAAGGGACATTCGACAAGGTCACTGCACCCCCCACCCCCCCACGAACATACACAACATCCAACGTATGAAACATGGGCGTCGTCAAGTACATGACCATGGATGAATTAAAGCGCCTAGGCATCCCCTAAAAAATGCTTAAATTCTTTAACCATTCTAGTTTCCCACACAAGGGACATCCGACAAGGTCATTGCACCCCCCATGAACATACACAACATGCACATCTCAATGCATCTCTAACATCATCAACATTCCATTTCAATATCATTCTCAACACAAACATCATCTCATCTCAATGACGTTATCAACAACAAAAACAACCTCATTTCATATTCACATAATCATCAATAATAACATCAATTCATGTTGACATGATCTTCATTAGCAACAACATCTCAAATCAATATCATCATAAATATCAACATCACCACATATCAATTAAAGTCATCAATAACAACATCAACAGTAAGTTACATTCCGTATATACATATTTCTTTCATGTCTGGGATTCACACTCCCCAGGTCTTCAAACAACACAAGTCAAATAAAGACAATAATTTCATTCATCAAGAATAAATATATCGCATCCCATTAGTAAAAAACATAGTTTTTCTTGAAAACCAGCACGCACATCAATGACAATTATATCGCATCCCATTAGTTAAAAAATGTTGTTTTCTATAAAGGAAAATCAACATGCATTAGGGACATGCATATATTCTCGTAGCTAGGTTCCCTGACCCTAACTATGGTGTCAAAATGATAAATTTTATAACAAACTCCTCTCACCTATTGTGAGCTCCCTGTCGGTTCCTTTTTGCGTAACTTAGAGGCCTCTCTTTCGTTCACGCTTGTCGGTCCAACACAAGTCTCTATTATGCTAAAACGAAGGAAATTACTATGGATTTCAGAAATAAGGTTAACAACAATATTCTGAGTCAAATACTCATGTCATTATATGAAAAGGCTAAAGGCATTTCGGATTCTACAAAAGGAACATCATTTTAAAATTCCAATCACGCTAATGTGATAAGGGTTCAGTGAAGGTCACGAAAATAACACCCATTTCATAAAAAGATAACTTTTACAAAGTCTCTTTCTTTAGGGTTTTTCAAAGGAACCGTAAAAACATACAATGGTGGTTTCAAAGTAAGAAAAGATGCAAAGACAAGTTGAATCTAACAAGGAACAAGCGTAGAATCACGGTTACCTCAAAGAAAACCATGAAGGTCAGATTGAGCTTCGTTCTCTACCGAAACCGCGAGACAAGTTTAGAAGATTTCGCTCCGATTGAAGGGTTCCTCTCGGTGTGGGTTTTCAATGGAGAACTATGGCGGTTTGTGGTGGCTACTGGTGGTTGTGGGTGGTGAAGAAGAAGCTTGGGACGTTGGGGAGTGGTTTTGGAAGAAAGAAGGAGAAAGGAATGGTTATTTTCCAAGGTTACACGAAAAATAAGACTTGAAACACTCAAGTGTTTCTGCTCTCGGTAAAAGAAGAGTTTCTCATACACCAGAAGACATATCGCAGATCACAACGGTCAGATCGTGGACATCTCTCATGTGAACCTCCAGACCAAATTTCGGGAAGATCGAATGGTTAATGAATGCAGGAGGACGCTTTTACCGAGACAGCTTCAGGTAGCTTTCTTGAGAAGCTTTCTCGTGAGGCTTCTTTGAGAAACTTCCTTGAGAGGCTTCTTTGAGAAGCTAGAGTTTTATCTACCCACACCCTTCTAATAACTAAACTCACCTCCTTGAAATAAAACATGGATAAAACAACACAATAAATAAAATTAAACATCAATTATAATTACTAATAATATTTCAGGGTGTTACAACCTTGGCTATGTTTGTTCTTAATTCCAATCTTGTTCATCCTATGCAGAATTTATGCCTTTAAACTGGTGTTTGTGATGATATCAATAGAGTCATAAGAACCTTTATTTAGGGATGTACCAAGAATCACGTGGTTAATTGGGATGTTCTTACCAAGCCTTCAAATCGTGGTGGCATTGGAATAAGGACAACTTGTGAGGTTAATGTGGCCTTCTCGAGAAACATTTTTGGAACCCGTTACATGAGCCCAACAAATTATGGGTATCCTTGATTTCAGCAACATAAGTCCATCTTGCACACTTCCCCCAAGTTAAAGGCCTCTTATTCATGGGCCTCTATTGTCAAGGAAACAATATCTCTTCAAGATGGTTTTTGTTATAGAGTGGGTGAGGGTAAACTTTCTATTTGGTTTCATAAATGGAGAAACCATGATACTTTAGCTTAGTTTGTGGATTATGTGCACATCAAATGATTTGAACTTGAACCTAAGTGATATTTTTCATAATGGAGATTGGGACTGGGATCTACTTTGCACTCTTTTAAATCCTACAGTTAGGTCCTACATCAATAATGTCTTCATTATCCAGGATATGCATGACCTCATTATATGGGAATCATCTTTTGATGGTCATTATTCAACCAAGTTCGCCTATCATTGGATCTCATGAGCCCAGTTTACCCATAATAACTTGCTAGATGTAGGATCATGGATTTGGTCTTTAGGTATTCCAGAAAACATAAAACACTTTATCTAGCTCACAAGTCATAATTCTTCACTAACTAAAGAGTTAATTAAGGTTTCATAGAAACCTTTGCTTTCATTCTTTCTGTGGCAAGTGTGGAATGGAGTAAGAATCATTATTTCATGTTATGAGAGATTGCACCAAAGGTCACAAAATTTAGAGTTTCTTCAATTTTGCCTTTGATGGTGCAAATCCTGATGAGAATGCCCTAACCTAGTTGCTCAGAAATGCTACCAACCCAAAAGGAGTTATTTTCTTAGATTATGTGGTTCATCTGGTGCACTAGAAACATGAAGGTCTTCCAAGATTGCGTCTGTCACCATTGGTATGTAGTTAATCAAATTCACAACATGGTTGCCTTGATCAACAAGGCTAACCCGAGGAGTGACGAGAATGATTCAAATCTCATGGTTCAATGGTTCCCACCCCATCAACACATAGTCAAAATCAATGTCTACAAGAGTTCTCTAGGTAACCCAGGTGATAAATCGGATTTTGATTGCCTTTTTATGTGTAGTTATAGGAATATTGTGTGCATTTATGATACAATTTATTGGTAGAACTTACAATTTATGCTTAGTTTTGTTAGATAGATGATCAAGGAGTATTTGAAGAAAAAGGACTAAAAAACCAGCCAAAATCTGATAAAGTTGAACTTTGACCATTCATCACAACCTTGATCAACCATCAGGGTCGTGATCAAATTCAGCATCATCAAGGTTATGTTAATTTCGTCAAGGCTCAACATTGGAAATTCATCAAGGCCATGATCGTTACATTAAGGTTGTGATCATTCATCAAGGCCTTGATGGATTGATCTTGGCTCATGTAGATTTGCATTCGAAAAACCATCATGACCCTAATCAATTCATCAGGGCTATGATCAATTCGTGTTGGCTATCACTCAAATCTTTTGTTATAAATAGTCTCTTGTAGACCTAAATTTGAGGAGTTTTTACTCTTTTGCAAAATTTTGAGAGTTCTAAGAGAGCGAGAACACTATGTAAGAGTCCTTAGTCCAAGTGAAGCATGAAAATCACCATTGGCAAGGTTCCTCTCTAGGATTCTAATCCTCTTGGTATGTTTACGCTTTTTTTTATAGGATTTCTAGTTTATTCATGGCTATGAGTGGCTAGTCTCCCTAGTTTGGGGATTATGATGTAACCTACGTTGAACCCATTTACTGATTTTAATAAGATTCTTGATGTATTTCAATTAATTGTTCTTCTTTACTTTTAATTTGTAATTGGAATCAATTGTTCTAATACTTAATTGATTGTATAGTAGTGATCATATGCATATAATTGATAGATTTAGAAAGAAATCGTTTTATACTAAATTGCATAGTCAAATTGGTTTCAAATGCAAGCTACGTTTGCTTATGAACGAGAGATGTTTTCCATTATGTCCGCTATTTAGAAATAGAGTTGCTTAATGAGTCTATGGGCCCAAATAGAGTGTCAACACCGAATGTGAGTCCCAGGCCTAGAGAGCGGCACAAACAAAATAAGATCCCTTCAGTCTTGCTTAAAGACTTTGTGCCATGATAATCTAAAGTAAAAGACAAAGGATTAGAGTCTTTTTTATTACAATGGAATTAAATTAGAGATTAGTTATTAGATTCCACTTTCTGTTAGAGCAGAGGCACATGTGTGAGTGCTATTCTGTTAGAGATATTAATATCTTCACACTATATGTATGCAAAATGTGATGAACAAGAACAGAAAAATTCTGTAAGTTAATTCTCTCACCTTGAATGAGCAAACTTTTCTAAATTCTCTCTTCTCTTGGAGCCCTCTCCTGCTTGAAAGGAGTTATCTCTTCCCCTGATTGGTTCCTAGTTCCTAGCAATAATTGGACATTTCCTTGTTTCTGTGATGTGTTGCATAGCTTGGTTTCTCTGTTAGCTGTAATCTGCGCATAGTGAAGAGAGAAGACCAAGAGTATTCTTATTTGATAGGTCTATTTTACAGGAGGTTGATAGTAAAAATTACAAAACATATGGTACTTTAAACTTTGCTTATTTATTCACGTGGTTTAGATAAAGCGTTATGTGTATCAATACTTGTCTGCTTGATAGCGTAATACGTGTCATGTATTTATCTATAACTATAAACTATTGATAATATGGCATGACAAGCCTCTTGGTATTTCATTCTAGGATATTAGAATATAAGTTAAAAGTTTCCAACAATTATTACAGAGGAGGTGGTAACCACATGAATGAAAATTTTGAAGTCATAACATAACGTAGTAAAGACCTTTTTGGTTAGTATTTCAATTATACATCATAAAACAAACAAACTAATTGATTGTGCAAATTGTCTTATCAAGTGAAGATGAATATCTATAAAAATGGCCATGAACGTATACCAAGAAACATTACATAACCACTATTCATTTTGCAATACACAAAAGATTCAGGTCAATGTTTTGTGGCACATGATGCATCAAAGTGCAAAAAAACATTCTCAATATACTGAAACTTATGTGAAGGTGCCATCCTTACAAAGCCAAATGAATTTGTCCAAGTGTGTATTACATCACGCGAGGGAGGCAAAACAATCTCCTTTACTCCCAAATAAGTCAGTAGCTTCTCAATCTCATTCATTAAGATGTCACACATTCCTTGTCTTCTGCATTGCTTCTTGGTAGCCACAAAGGGTATTTCCACAACCCTCTTGCCAAAAATCCTTATAGTGACAACAGAAACCACTTCCCCATCCCTTTCCAGAACCACAATATAAAAGCCGCAAAAGTTCAACTGAGTGAGTTCTGAACCTCTACTAAAAACAACATCAAACATCACATATCTCCCCAGAGAAAGCATTAATAACGGGTTCAAAACACTCCTACAATTCATTAAGAGACGCATTAAGCATGTTTTGGTTTTGACTCAGACCTTCAACTTCATCCCAAGTAATCCTTCTTCCTTTCTCATCATGTTGGTAATTTTTAACTTTTTTTACTAGTTGAAAAATTTGTTTAATTATTTAAAAAATAAGTTTTTTAATAGTTTCAAACATTTTTTGAAATGTTAATTAAAATAATATTTTTTAAAATGTTAATTTTAAATTGTTATTTTTTCTTTCATTTTTATTCTTAAAATATTTATCCAATTTCCTAGTTATCTTTTTTAAATAAATCATAATTTTACGTCATTTCACATTTTATAACTACTTCAACCGCTAGTTATATCGAATATTTATAATTTAATAAGCTAATTTTTCAATTTTCAACTAATTTTGTTGAACATAATTTTTATATAAAAAAAAATACTAACACATAGTCACATACTCACTTAACAATTAAAATATATATATATATATATATGTCTTTATCTTTATATAAGGGAAATATAAACTCACTTAAAAATTAAAAATCTATATTAGTATATAGTTTCTTTTAATTTGGACAAGAAACCACTCTTAATTTAGATTAAAATAAACTAAAGCATTTATATATTTTTTAACAATAAAAATTCATTCAAAATCCATTTTTCTCTCTCCCACGTTGCCATGCTTCCTTCTTGTTGCACCGCGGAGCAAAATAATTTTCACAAGGAGCCTTCAATGGTACCACAAAGCAGGATTTCAAGGTCAATTTTTATGGGCCATATGATTGGGTTTTTATGGGCCATATGCTTATGGGTCAATTTTTCTAGTGAACCCAGCATAGAAAATAAATTTCCCAAAATGCCCTTCATACGGATGACATGATGAATTATATCAAAATTAATTGTCACAAAATTTATTATTTAAATTTACATGTGCATTAAATATACATTATAAATTTTACCGTTCTATATAACTAACATTATTTATTTTATAACATAATTGACCAATTAGCTCAGTTGGTTAGAGTGTCGTGCATACAAGTTTAACTATTTGCTTGGGCCATTAATTTTAAATTGGTTAAATTACTCATTTGGTCCCTATAGTTTCATGATTATTACCTTTTTAGTCCCATAGTTTGAAAGTGGTCTTTTTAATCCCAAAAATTTATATTTTAATTCTCTTGTAGTTTTGAAAGTGGTCGTCCCTGTATATATAAAAAGACTACTTTAAAACTATAGGAACTAAAAAAAATAAGAATCATGAAACTATAGAGATTAAATGAATAATTTAACCTTTTAAATTAATTCCTAAAACATATTTTTAAAATTTAAAAAAAAAACACTTATTATGATCCATAAAACTCGTATAGATGATCACGTGATCCATATTGTTGGTTCATTGAATAAGAAGTAGCGTACACTGGGCTTTCCATTTTTAGTTTTCGCTCAGGATATGAACCGGTGGAGAGTTAGTTAATTGTTATTTCCCTTCAATTTCACATAAATTGAACATTAAATTTTGATTAGGATAATGATATACACAATTCCTAATCACTCTTATTATTTTCATGTTTGAATTGCTTATTGCGACACCAAATATTATGATTATTTTTATTGCCATTAATTACATTAAATAATTTCAATCTATTTTAAAATTCATATTTTTTCTTTAATCATAGTGTTTTCATATGGAAAAAAAATCACAAATGAAATAACCATACACTAAATTCACAATTTAATAAAAAAAATTTAATAATAGTGTATTTATAATAATTAATTTGTGTAATTTATTGCTATGATATTAAATTATAATGTGATATATTATTAACTATTAGTTTTATTTAATTATTATAAATATTATAATTGAGTAAAAAATAAGCAGCTCTAAAAATTCATAATTAATACTCAATTTAATAATATAACATTTGAGAATGAGTCAAAATTCTTATATTTTTTACACATTAAATATTAATTTGTATAATATGTATATAAAAAATAAAAAGATAGAGCCATAATATTAGTGAGACTATTATTTATTTATATTTTACTGCAGTGACTATTATTATTAAAAAAAATATTCTATTAAACTTTTTTTTAGAGGAAAACATATTCTATTAAACTTAAAATGATCAAATTTTTTTAAAAACATTTTGTTAAACTTCACCTTACAGTCCACTAAAGCATAACCTAATCGCACTCCGCTCTCCGCACTCCGCTATTGCACCTCCCTCGACGGCACCTCAGGCGCACTCGTTTTCGGTTCCGATTGCATTGTCTGCGTTTCTTTTTTCTTTGCCTTGTTTTTGTTTTCTTTTTCTTTTTATTTTGCTTTGCGATTCTCTGAGTTTCTTTTTCTTTCCCTTTCTTCTAGGAATCAAATCTGAGAACCATTCTCATTGCCCGGTAATGTTGTGCCCCCTTTTTAACCTGGTTTCAATAAATTCAGCAATTTACATATTTCTTTGTTTGTTGATTCAGTATTGCTTTGGAAAGTGAAATCCCTTTTATGTCACCATGTCTTGATTGGAACGATTATCTAAAAATCGAATAGACTCCAATTTGGACTTTTGTTAGTGTTTAATTGATTCAGCCAATTAATTGTGTCAATTTGTGGATTGGATTTTACGTGAATTTCATTTCATTCAAAAATTTGCCTTACCTTCTTGTATGCCCTGTGGTTCCATTGAAGCAACACCTATGGATTCTTGTAATGGATTTTGTTGTGTGAATATCTTCACTGATACACTTTAGATGGTGCCAACAGAAATTTCTGATTAATTTCCTTATGGGCTGGACTGTACTTTTTACATAATCCCCCTTCCTGTTGGCATATTAACGTTTTGGAATTTAGATCATGCTGAACAAGTCTAAAGATGTTGCCACATGTGATGTAGTAGGGTTTTTTCTGTTGACATTTGTCTTTTGATGTACACAATCTGCTTTGACTCCTTGTGGTTACTGTTTTCTTCAATCTATGCAATATCTCCTTTGTTCATGAGTCATATCCTTGTTTTTCCAGTTGTTAGGATATTTAGCATTTAACCAGCATGGAGTTGATTTGTCAAAGGAACTCCCATTGTTATGCACTTTAGTTAGTAGGATTTTAGGAACTTTGTTGCTTTACCAAACTGGCTGTCATGGTTTCATTGCATGCTTAATGCTTTTAGTGCCTGTGCAGTTGAGTGTGAAATCAACCTTGATCGTTTTTTGCAATTTTATTGTGTCACACGCTTTTTATATTTGGATAGGAATGTCTGTCATTCATGTAGTCTTTTTCCTTCTCTTTTGAACTTTGACTTAGTTGTTTATTCTTTTGTTTTGTGTAGTGTAGTCTGTAATCATGTCAGGAAAGTATATCATTTCTGCTATTCTTGGATCATTTGGAGTTGCATGGGTTTGTGATTATTATGTTTCAGAGAAAAAGCTATTTGGAGGTAAGTTGTGTTTATCATAGGAATTGATTTGCTTTGTAGCTGTTGCAGCAGTATGTAACTGCTAACTTCTTTCTTCAGGTTCTACCCCTGGCACTATTACGAACAATGAGTGGGCAGAAGAGACTGACAAAAAATTGCAGGCATGGCCTCGTACTGCCGGTCCACCAGTGGTCATGAATCCCATAAGTCGCCGAAATTTCATTGTGAAGTCTCGCCCTGAGTAATAATATTTTTTGATTGATTTTGAGTTAATTGGTGCACCTTGGTCATGGGATATGTTTCCATAAATGATGATAATGTTTGAGGTCAAACCCTTGCAGTTCAATTAGTGTTTTGATGTTTAAACATGTGAATGTTTACTAATAAAATGTTACTTAAGCAATTGTGGATTGATTAATGCATATTCATGTATTCAAATTCTATGTTTAGTCTTTACCTTGGTATGAATGGGAATCAAAGCCTAAAATTATGTTTAGCAGACATGTGCGGAAATTTACTTTTATGTTGTGATTCTTTATTTCCAGTAGTTGTATCTGCTACTTTATTGGGTGCTTTTAGGCAGTGTCGTTCAGTAAGTAACAGCTACCTTTTTCCTTCCTCTCTCTCTCTCTCTCTCTCTCTCTCTCTATATATATATATATATATATATATATATATATATATATATATATATATATTTTTTTTTTTTTTTGTTTTCCTTTTCCACTTATGAGAAAACTTTAGGGTAGTTTATATTAGAATCTCGCTGTACTAATTAATTGGTATGATTAATTCTTAAGTTAGATGTTTCCCTACAAGAGTCATGTGCTTTCCTTTCTGTAAAGGTACAACCACTGGCAAGTTGAAAATGCTGATTTGATGATGTAATTTCTCCAGCACATTGACACCTCATCATGAACTTGCTAATACATCAAAATGGAAAATGCTTTGTCTCTACTAAATTTTGATGTTTAAAGGAAAATGCATTTTTGCTTTAGTAATACAGGCAGTGAACACATTTAGGATTTGGACCATAGTACATGAATGGGTGGTAGGTGGTGTTTTTCATCCTAGCTTTTGACATTGAAAAAATAGCAATCACAAATACTGAAACATACCCTACTGTAACCCCACTCCAGCATAGAGAGAGGGAAAAAGTAACATGAAAGAAATCCAAACTTTCTATTTCCTGAATGCTGGTTGAAATTCTCATTCCATACGAGTCAACTCAAACTTCTCTCTTTGCAGTGGAAAAGGTGCTTGCATGGATCCATCTATTGATGCCTGCTGCTATGGACAATAGACCATATGGGGCATTGGTTGAGAGTAATGGTTCAGGTGTCACTTTCAAAATTCAAACCAATAGTACATACTGGTTGTAAGTTCAGTGCTTTGTGTAAAATTTGAATGAGTAATATAATATACTTAATCCTGCCAAGTGCTTAGTTCTCTTTTGATTCAGCTCTTCGTGTCTTTTTTGATTCATCAATCATATTGGATTCATGTTGGACGCAAGGCATCTTCCCATGTGTACTATCATCGTCTTCCTCCAAGCTTGAAAAAACTTCTCCATCGATAGATGCTTCATCCACAGAATCATTGGTTCCTGACTGCAATGATTCATGAAATTCGGAGCTTAAAAAACTGGGCGATGTTGGACACAACATGAATCAAAATCATCATACATGCTTCTGTCATCTTTCATTTTCTGAGCATAAGCTTGGTAGTTGAACCCAACTGTATTTTTTCCACCAAAATAGGATTCCAGCTTGTCCATGTCAAGGTGTTCCTCCATCACCATGTGGCTGCTTGGGTTGTCAGGGTAAACAAATATCCCCTTTTTATAAGTCTTGGATTCCTTCTAGAAATGGTTTCACCATCTCGTACCATGAAAAACATGCTTATAAAACACACAAAGCAAATATAACAACACCGAATTTAAGAGATGTCCATGAACAAATTTCAACAGAAAAGGAAAGCAAAAAAAATTTGGGCTTGCCTTTCTAGTTATAAATCACAAGAGTCATCTGTTCTGACCTATCGCAACTCACTTGAAACTAGTATCTTCAATCTGGGAGATACATTATACACTCATACAAATCCCCATCAAGCACACATCGTCTTCTCTTTCATGAAACAAGTTTTGTGTAGAATTTTTAATTTGGGAAAAAATGTGCTTTTAGTCCCTATGTTTTCTGTCAAACGTAATCAAGGTCCTTGTACTTTTGTATTGGTGAATTTGGTTCTCAAACTTTAAAAACAAGGAGATATAGTCTCTCCTAAAAATGTGGATTTAGTCATTCCTAACTTTTAAAAATAGGATGAATACATTGAGATGACAGGCTAAATCAACATGTTTTTAAAATTTGAGAACCAAATTCATCAATATGAAATTATAGGGACTTTTAATACCTTTATCCAAAAGTATAAGGATTAGAAGTACATGTTTTTTCCTTTTAATTTTTACTGCAGAAACAACAAATACTTCACAAAATAGTCAAGCAATTGAGACAAACTTTTTACCTATCCATTTCGTAATTAATATCAGACAACATTAGTTAACTTTGATTTGATATTGCATGACTGATGATTAATATTGGATTCCTGGGATAATTATAGGTGTCAATTGGATAATGAAAAATGAAAAGTAAAGAAAGTAATTAAAGAATATAGAAAACGGATGCCTATGCATTTAGTCTACAAAGTTTCCTCAACATATTTCCAGGACTAAGTAGTACCCATTTTTGTTTCAAACACTAATTCACAATCTAGCACATTAGCACACACCCTTTTGATTTTAGTTCCTACATTTTAACAATAGAACCTGTTTTTAGTCCACAAGAGACTAAAACCACATCCCTGTAAATGTAATTAATGTAGGGACAAACTTAAAGGATTAAAACCACGTGACTTCCAAAACAAAGATACTTTGAGGGACGAAACATTAAATTTTTATAGACCAAACTCAAATTTCAAAATATTTTGAGGGATGAAACATGTCTTTAGTCTTCATTTAATTAACTAGAATCTTCTCAATTTTCATGAACCAATCAAGACATATCATATTGTCTGCACCAATGCAGCCAATCCATGAGTTCTTTTCGTATCCCAAAATTGCACTACACGGAAGAACCATCTCATCCACTTGATATACCAACACTATAATACAACAAATTAAAATAGTTAAAAATTCAAGCATACCTACACAAACAAAAAATGGAGTGAACATTATGGCAATGAATTCCAACAACTAGTACAATCAACAAAGGGATAAAATAAAAACAGTTCAATTCTTTAGTAATTAGTAATGATGTAAGCTCCATTGGAGCTTGTAGGCCCATGATCTTCTTCATCAATGAATTCCTTTGTTTCTTGGAAGATGAATGACAACAGAATGGAGAAGGAAGAGAGAGAGGAGACACCACTTCAAGGAGAAGATGAGTCTAGAAGAAGCTCACCACCGTAGGAGGCCATGGATAAGAGCTTGGAGGAAGAAGGAGATGAATGAAAGGAGAGGAAGAGAAGAGCACGAAATTTTATGCTCTAAAAGAGCTCTGAAATCTGAAGTTTAATATTCAAATGATCAAAGTTCCAAAAAAATGAATACACATGGCCTCTATTTATAGCCTAAGTGCCACACAAAATTGGAGGGAAATTTGAATTTAACTTGAATTTGAAATTAAATTTGTGGAGCCAAATTTCGGAGCCAAAATTTCACTAATTATGATTAGTAAATTTTAGCTATGGTTCAGCCCACTAATCCAAGATCAAGTCCAAGATTCTCCACTAAGTGTGCTTAGGTGTCATGAGGCATGTAAAGCATGAAGGACATGCACAAAGTGTGATTATATGATGTGACAATGGGGTGTAGTAAGCAAATGCTTACCCCCCCTCTAAAATTTAATTGGATTGGGCTTCTCCCAATTCAATTAAATTTATTTCCAACCACATACATCAAATATTCACTTAATGCATGTGAAATTACAAAACTACCCCTAATACAAAAAACTAGTCTAGGTGCCCTAAAATACAAGGGCTGAAAAATTCTACATTTCTAGGGTACCTTACCTATATTATGGAGCACTATAAATACAAGGCCCAAAAATAATGAAACCTTAATCTAATATGTACAAAGATAAGCGGACTCATACTTAGCCCGTGGGCCCGAAATCTACCCTAAGGCTCATGAGAACCCTAGGGCCTTCTCTTGCATCTCTGGCCCAATCTTCTTGGAGTCTTTTATCCAATGCCCTTGCGGGGTAGGATTGCATCAAGTAATAGACCCTATTTCATAATTCCACATGTAATGTGCCTCAACAGCACTCTTGCGTGACATTGTTACATAGAATAACGTAATTCCTTAGCATTTTATTGCTTTGGTCGACCATGATTCAACTCAACAAGTTTCACATCCATCCCACTAGATTATTTGTTACAATTAGAAATAAATTTTTAATGTAACTTCACTCACTCTTTACTCACACAGCGAAAGAGGAAACAAACTAAATAAATTTTATTTTCTGAATGCCTTCTATGAGTACATAGTGATATTTATACTCTCACTTCCTAATCTTATCTAATTGTTTAAGATAAAATCCTAATCATAACTTCCTAATCTTATCTAATTGTCTTTTTAAAATAAAATACTAATCATAACTAACTACTAATCTTATGTAATTACTAACTAATTGACCCTTTATTTTTGACTTATTACAATTGTCCCTCCCACTAAAACGGACTTGTCCTCAAGGCCAATTAGAATTTCAATCAAAATTTGGAAATTGTTGTTGTACTGCATAAAGTTCCTTCCAAGCAGCATCTTCAGGATTGGTATGTTGCCATTGGATAAGTACTTAAGTGATAACTCGGTTTCCCTTCTTCTTCATTCTCCTATCCAAGACTGCTAGTGGTTGCAATTGAACTTCCCCTTCCTCATTATACACAGGAAAATCAGTTGAAACCGTATAGGCACCATGATGTTTCTTTAACAAAGATACATAAAACACGTCATGTATTTTTGTTCTAGTGGGTAACTCAAGTTTGTAAGAAACCTTCCCTATTCGCTCCAACACCTTGAAAGGCCCATAGTACCTAGCTGCCAATTTGTGGAAAGCATGGTTTGCCAAAGTAAGCTGCTTGTACGGCTGAATTTTTAAATAGACTAGGTCTCCACATTTGAACTCCTTGTCCACTCGTTTGAGGTCAGCATAATGTTTCATTCTTTCCTAGGTGCGAAGCAAGTTGTGGTGAAGTAACTTGGTTATCTGCTCTCTTGTCTTGATGGTATAATCCATTGCTTCCACCAAAGAATCTCCTCTCAGATTACTATTAGGCATTGGTGGAGGATAGTTGTATAAAGCTTCAAAGGGGGTCAACTAGTTGCACTATGAAACTTTGTATTGTACCAAAGTTCTGCAGAAGAAATATACTTTGACCATTTCTTGGATAGGCCACCAGTGACACATCTTAAATAAACTTCCAGTGCTTTGTTGAGGGCCTTCGTTTGCCCATCTGTCTAGGGATGAAATGTAGTTGACCGCATAAGTTTGACTGTGTGCTTCTTCATTAGTTTCGTCCAAAATGAACTCATAAATATACTATCTCTATCTGATATTATTTCACTTGGCCATCCATGTAACCTCACGATGTTATCCATGAACAATTGTGCCACCTTAGCAGCTCCAAAAGGGTGAGCTAATGGTAGGAAATGTGCATACTTTGTAAGTCTATAAAAAACAACGAAGATGATAGTCACACCATTTGACTTAGGAAGACCGACTATAAAGTCCATTGAAATAGACTTCCAAGCCCTATCAGGAATGGATGATGGTTGAAGTAATCCAGCTGGCATCCTTAATAAAGGCTTGTTCTGTTGACAAGTAATACACTCCTGCACCCATTTTTTTTATTGCTTTCTGCAACCCTTTCCAATAAAATTGGTCTTTAATTCGTCTGTAAGTTAGATCATCTCTAGAATGCTCTCCAATCACATAATTATGAAAATGATGTAGTATTTTGGTTCTGATTGCTGAGTTTGCTCCAATGACTACCTTACCTTTGCATCTCAAGAATTGGCCATCAAATGTGTATTGCTTATAGGGTTATTGACACAATCTTATTTTATCCACTATCTCCTGTAACATATGATCTTGCTTCCATGAGTCTTTAGCCTTCATCATCAATTAGGATGTTACCTGGAAGATTGCTACTAAGCTTCCTACTGGTTGTTGTCGCGACAATGTATCACCTACCATATTCTCTTTTCCTTGCTTGTACTCGATGCTAAAGTCCAGTCCCATAAGCTTTTCAAGTCCCCAATTCTGCATTAAAGTTGTTGGAGGTTTTTCTAGCAAGTGTTTGAGTGCCTTTTGATCAGTTTTGATGATAAAGTGTTGCCCAAGAAAGTAATGTTATCATTTCTTGACTGCAAACAAAATGGCATAGAACTCCTTTTCATATGCAGACAAAAACTGGTATTTTGGCCCCATTGCTTTGCTGATATAAGCTATTGGATGACCTCGCTGAATTAAGACAGCTCCAATGCCAATTCCAGAAGCATCTGTCTCCACAATAAAGGGTTGACCAAAATCAGGTAAGGCCAGTACATGAGCTGAGATCAAGGCTTCCTTTAGTGTATAAAATGCCTTTTCTGTGTCCCCATTCCACTTGAAGTCAGTACCTTTCTAAAGCAACTGTGTCAAAGGTTGAGCTATGATATCCCATAATTTCTAATAAATCTATTGTAATATCCTGATAACCCAAGGAAGCCCTTGAGTTCTTTAACTGTTGTTGGCCTAGGCCAACATTTTATTGCCACTATTTTATCTTCATCTGGATGCACCCCATTAACCGAGATCAAATGGCCCAAATAATCTATTTTTGTCTTCCCAAAATTGCATTTTTTGTGATTGAGAACTAGGCTATTGTCTTAGAGGAGTTGTAATGTTGTACGCAAGCATTGAATGTGCTCTGACTAGGTTTTTGTATATACCAGAATATCATAAAAAAATACAAGGATAAACTTCCTGAGATATTCTTTAAAAATGTCATTCATCAAGTTCTGGAATGTAGCTGGCACATTGGTCAGCCCAAAAGGCAAAATCACCCATTCATAGTGACCGCTATGCGTTCGAAAGGCTTTCTTGTGAATGTCCTTTTCTACCATTTGAACTTGGTTGTAACCACTCTGGAGGTCCAACTTGGAAAAGTAACATGCATCATGAAGTTCATCTAATAAGTCTTCAATTAATGGCATGGGAAACTTATTTTTGACTGTTAGAGCATTCAATTTTTGAAAATCTGTGCAACACCTCCAAGAACCATCTTTCTTCTTAACCAGTACTAGTGGAGATGCATAACAACTAGCACTTTCTCTAATAAATCCAGTGCTAAGTAATGATTTCACCTGCCTCTCAATTTCTTCTTTTTGTGCATGCAAGTATCAATAAGGTTTCAAGCAAAATGGTTTATCATTGAGCAATGAAATCTTATGATCATATCTTCTTTTGGGAGGTAGAGTGGTAGGTTCTTTGAACAATTGTTGATAAGTTGCTAATAGAGGATCCAACTCAGATTGCTGACTTTGAGTTAGGCGTTGAAAATCAGCAGCTGAAGTATCACTATAGCAATATGGTCCTCTTATAGCAAGCAACATAGCTTGACATTGTACTGTCTTCTTCTTGCCGTAAGTTCACTCATATCTGTTGATGCTTGCTCACCCTGTAAGCAAACCATCTTCCCTTGATGTTCAAATTTCGTGGTTAGCTGAGCACAATTCCAACTTATTTCCCCTAGTGTCCTAAACCATTGCATTCCTAGGATCACACCAAAAGTACTGCTCGACAAAACCAGGAAGTCAGCTACAAATACAAGATCATTAAATTTCCATTGCACTTGACTACATTTCTTAGTTATCACAAGTTGCTTATCTGATGTAACCGTGACCAGAAAACCTTGAATATTTTGAGATTTGAGACCTAATGTTTTTACCCAATTTGCACTGATAAAATTATGTGTGCTTCCGATGTCCATCAAGAATGGCACAACTTGTTTCTTAATCATGCCTTGCATTTGCAGTGTACTACCACCAGCCACACCTTGTAGAGCATTAGGGGGAATACAAACATCTGCATCCTTGACTATATCTAAATTGTTCTTTATGAGATCATTGTCGTGATCCTCATCAGATTCATATTGTATGTCAATAGTCTCTTGATCTTGCGAGGAAAAAATAGCA
This sequence comes from Glycine soja, assembly GCF_004193775.1. Taxonomy (NCBI): domain Eukaryota; kingdom Viridiplantae; phylum Streptophyta; class Magnoliopsida; order Fabales; family Fabaceae; genus Glycine; species Glycine soja. Next base: position 38,025,010 of record NC_041016.1, on the reverse strand, counting down.
TTTAACTTACCCCATACCTTGCATTTTTTCTTATGATCTCGATCCCATTTTTCACCATAGAATCAACACAACCCTCTAGCAATCCTGTCACTAACTTGCTTCCTGGAATTATTGTTGGCAGTAGATACCTTAGAATCTGTTGGATGTGTTGGTTGTGTTAGGTTTTGAGTCTGTTGTTGAAGCAAAGTTGTAATTGGAATCGTTCTATGATGTTGTGATGTAACATACCGGTTTCTTGAATACTTGGCCTAAGAATATGCTTGAATCAGTTTCGTTGGAGAAAATTTCTTGGTCATCTCATGAAGAACCTCATCTTGAAGTCTGGCTATTCTGACAGCTTCCTAAATTGAAAAAGGTCTATGAACCCTGATAGATTTCTCCAATTCGACAATCATAATTAGTGAAATTTTGGCTCCACAAATTCAATTTCAAATTCAAGTGAAATTTGAATTTAATTCAAATTTCCCTCCAATTTTGTGTGACACATAGGCTATAAATAGAGGTCAAGTGTGTGCATTTTTTCAATTTTGATCATTTGAGAATTAAACTTCAAAGTTCAGACTTCTTTAGAGGCACTAAATTTCATGTTCTTCTCTTCCTCTCTCTTCATTCATCTTCTTCTACCTTCAAGCTCTTATCCATGGCTTCCTATGGTGGTGAGCTTTTTCTAGACTCATCTTCTACTTGAAGTGGCGTCTCCATTCATCTTTCTCCTTCTCCATTCTGTTGCAATTAGACCTCAAGAAGCAAAGGAATCCATTGATGAAAAAGATCCGAGGCCTACAAGCTCCACATGGAGCTACATCAACATGTCTTTTGTCTAATGGCGCATTCAATCTAGTCTACCTATGCATTGTCCAGTTTGTTTAGATGGTTCATTAACAATGTTCTATGTTGTAACTATTTTTTTGATCATTTTGTTAAGTTTGCATGCTCCTATAAGAGGAGTTAGTTAGTAGGGTTCAAGTAAGCGAGTTAGAAAGAGCTTCTGAACCCAATTTCATTGTATTTTTTATTTTCATTATTCGCAATACAATCTTCATTGTTATCTGATCTCTCTTTTCCTTTTATCATATGTTTTTCCTATTTGTTTGCGTACATTCTAAACCTTACAACAACAACAACAACGCCTTATCCCACTAGGTGGGGTCGGCTATATGGATCAACTTCCGCCATAATGTTCTATCAAGTACCATACTTCTATCCAAATCATTAAGTTCGAGATCCTTCTTGATAACCTCTCTTATAGTCTTTTTGGGTCTTCCTCTGCCTCGAATTGTTTGCCTTCTCTCCATCTGGTCTACTCTCCTCACTACAGAGTCTACCGGTCTTCTCTCTACATGCCCAAACCACCTAAGTCTATTTTCCACCATCTTCTCTACAATAGGCGCTACTCCAACCCTCTCTCTAATAGCTCTGTTTCTAATTTTATCCTGTCGAGTCTTACCACACATCCACCGCAACATCCTCATCTCCGCTACACCTACTTTAGTCTCATGTTGGCTCTTGACTGCCCAACATTCTGTTCCGTACAAAATCGCCGGTCTTACCGCAGTCCGATAAAACTTTCCCTTTAGCTTGATCGGTACCTTTGCATCACATAACACCCCCAATGCTTTTCTCCATTTCATCCATCCTGCTTGAATGCGATGATTCACATCCCCTTCAATTTCTCCATCATCCTGTATTACAGACCCAAGATATTTAAACCGTGTGACTTGAGGGATAATATGGTCTCCTATTTTCACCTCTGAGTTAGATACCCTCCTACTTTTGTTGAACTTACATTCCATATACTCCAATTTGCTTCTGCTTAGGCGAAAGCCATGTGTTTCTAGAGCTCGTCTCCAAGTTTCCAACCTCTCATTCACCTCCTCCCTCGACTCTCCAAGGAGGACTATGTACATTCTAAACCTTAAACCCAAAAAATTGGTATCTAGAGCTTCAGTTCAGATCAGTTCTACATTTGCTTTGTAGTGGGTCTAGGTCATCTAATATCAACCACTCTATTTCTATTTGTGTTGCGTCTTCAAGAATTGATCAAGAAGATAGTTAACACAATCAAGATTGAGAAATTCATAGGTAAGAATAGCTTTAACCTCTGGCGCATCAAGATGCATGCTTTGTTGAAAGAACAAAGAATTTGGGCACCTCTATCCGATCAACCATGGAAGGTTGTTAAGTCAGTTCTTAAGTTGCAAGATGAAAAAGCTCACTCATTGATTATGTTGTAACTATCTGATGAAGTTCTTTATGAAGACAACAACTAATTCCATAACCCATCACACACTAACAACTCTTTCATGAGAGATTGAAGTAGAAAATCATGGAAAAGTAAATCCAGAAACACTCATACTAGGCCAATGAAAAGTAAAAACTGAAAGGAAAAATTTGAGAAATTAGAATCTAGGGAGTAGAGATCACTAAATCAAAGGCTGCATGCTATGCTGAATGTAACCCATAATTACTCAAAACACTACATTGCAAGAAAAGAGCTTCACAACTCAATCCATATGCCTCACAATCAAATTCAAACACTAAAAACAAAGAGATCCTATTCCAGGGTAAATATGAACCTCACACATCATGAACACTTGGCATGCAACCTAATACATGACAAACAACTTAAAGATTATAAGTAGGGTACAAAGTCCAAACAATCGCTTGAAGCAAGGAACATATTAATGGCAACTGACTTAGAATAAGTACAACACACCCCTCAAAATAGGGTACCCAATGCAAATACTTATAATAAATCACATGTCTGATAGTGTCATGAGAGCAAACCCTATAAGTAGATACTATATAATCACGTAGACACACACAACATAACTCAATTCTACGAGACTTCAAAGATCTCTCCTTCTCAAAATTCTTTATCCGATTCTCTCATTTTCTCTCAATCTACTTCACGTTGCATAAGCCAAATCACACTCCAAGTCCTACACCATAACAATGACACTGTCTGTAGGAAACATTGATTCTCTAGGATAAAAGGATTCATAGATTGTGGATCTTTGTTATGGTGAGCACACGAAACAGAACTGCTTTAGCGGCACTGACACACTCCTCACTTGTGACAGAAGCCACGACCTCTCCAAAGATGGAGGAGAACATAGTGTTCAACTATCTCCACAAATGTGGAGGAAAAGGTGGATTTTGATGAAGTTATCCCTTTCAACATGTCATTTTCAAAAACTTCCAAATTTTAATTTTCAAACTTCTAAAAAGTTGGACACAATTACCAAAAAAAATAATCAATCATGTATATTGAAATTCTTTAAACTAAATATAGTTAATTAATCATAATAATTTTTAACACAATCAAATAACAATCATCAACACATATCATGGTAATTATTCAATTATCTTAACATGTCAAAACATTTTTTTAATTTTTTTAACAGAATCTAATCGTCTTAGAAACAAAACATAAGCAATTCAAGCATTAATTAATTCAAACAAAATTCAATTAATCATACATACTAAATATAGTTATTTAAACATTGTAAACACAATCAAACAATTTCAACAATTATTTTCTATTTGCCACAAAAATAACTTAACTGTAAATACTAATCATACCTTAATTCATAGAGATGGCTTAGATGTTACCACTTTTGAGATTTTACTGATATTATTGTCGTCGTATGTAACATGTCCACTTTTGTTGGGGAAAATGGTTGTAAATTTGGATACATCTCCCGTCATATGCTTGGAACATCCACTGTCGATGTACTACTTCTTCCTTACAGATTCTTCTTCGTTGTTATCATGAGATTTTGTCATGAGACAAAAGTTGACTTGGTCTTCATCATGATCTTAGAATAACCTATTCCTGAAAATACTTTTGAAAGACAAAGAATCTAAAGAGGCCATTAATCTTGAATTGTTAAACTTTCTACAAGAAACCTGCTCTGATACCACTTGTTGGATCAAGTGGCCTCAGAATAATTAAGAAGGGGGAGGGGGGGTTGAATTAATTATTCCTAAACCTTTACTAATTAAAAAAAATACTCTTCTAAGGCTTTTACTCATGTTGTTAAGAGAATATGGAGTAGAAGAGAAACTTAACAGAAAGTAAAAGTGGAAATTAAATGCATAACGGAAAGTAAAAGAGTAGGGAAGAAGGAAACAAAAAAACAAGAGTTTTTATACTGGTTCGGCAACAACCCGTGCCTACATCCAGTCCCTAAGCGATTTGCGGTCCTTGAGATTTCTTTCAACCTTGTAAAAATCCTTTTACAAGTAAAGATCCACAAGGGATGTACCCTCCCTTGTTCTCTTTGAAACCCTAGTGGATGTACCCTCCACTAGAACTGATCCACAAGAGATGTACCCTCTCTTGTTCTCAGTCAAACCCAAGTAGATGTACCCTCTACTTGTACCACAAAGGATGTACCCTCCAATGTGTTAAGACAAAGATCTCAGGCTGTTAAACCTTTGATACTTTGTGAATAGAGATACAAAAGAATTCTCAGGCGGTTAGTCCTTTGAACACTTTTGTATTAGGGAAAGGGAAGAATCAAAAGAATTCTCAGACTATGTCGTTTTGAATTCTTTTACAAGGGAGAAGGGAGACACAAAAGAATTCAGGCGGTTAGTTCTTTGTTGTTTTGGAAAAGGGAGAAGAGAGACACAAAAAGAATTCAGGTGGTTAGTCCTTGGCGAATTCTTTTTGGCAAAGGGAGAAGAGAATGAAAAGATGAATAGCACAAGTTTTCAAGGTATAGAAAACCAAAAAACTTTGGAAAGATTTTTGGCACAATGAAGAAGAAGAAGTTCAAAGAGATTCAGGGCTTGTAAAAGATTGATTGAATAAGTGTTCAAAAACAAAGCCTTGCTTTTATAGACTCTTCATGTCTGACCAAGAGGACCATTTAGAAGAGTTATAACTTTTAGAAAAACTTAAAACCAATTTGAAAAAGTCAAAAACCTTTTGAAGAGTTACATCTTTTGATTTATTCAGAAAAAATCACTGGTAATCAATTACCAAATAAGTGTAATCGATTACACAAGGCTTTTATGTGAAAGGATGTGACTCTTCACATTTGAATTTGAATTTCAACGTTCAAAGACACTGGTAATCGATTACCAAAACATTGTAATCGATTACAACTTTTTGAAATTAATTGGAACGTTGTAAATTCAATTTGAAAACTTTTTCAAATCCATTTTGCTATCGATTACAACAATCTGGTAATCGATTACCAGAGAGTAAAAAACTCTTTGGTAAACATGTTTTGAGAAAAACCATGTGCTACTCAATTTTTGAGAAAACCTTTTCATACTTATCTTGATTAAGCCTTCTCTTGATTCTTGAATCTTGAGTCTTGAATCTTGATTTCTTGAATCTTGATTCTTGAAATCTTGATCTCTTGAATCTTGAATCTTGATTCTTTAAATAAACTTTCCTCTTGAATCTTGAAGTGTTCTTGATTCTATCTTGAATATCTTGAACTCATTCTTTGATTGACCTTTGAGCTTTTTGTCATCACCTTTGTCATCATCTTTTGTTATCATCTTTGTTATCATCAAAACATCTTTGAATCACTCTTGATTCACCATGAAGCTTTGCTTCTACAATCTCCCCCTTTTTGATGATGACAACTCTGAAATCAAGAAACACACACACACACACATATTTTTCCTAGTCGATCACTCACATAAATTCTCCCCCTTTGTTTTTGAATTTATGCTTCTCATAAGATTAAGTTGATTACTCATGTGAGTTCTTGATTTAATCCCTATTTCTCTCCCCCTTTGGCATCAACAAAAAGCCAAAGTTTGTATCAAATTTGAAGTATTCAAATATAACTAAACATCCATACAACATTCATGGAAAAACTATCAACCAAATCATGAAGCAAGAACCATAAATAAATCAAATATATAAAAACCACATTATCAAATAACATAATTAATATTTGTTCAAACATACCACTGATCATATATTATCAAAATAATTAATTTTAAAATTCATAACCATAAACAACCAAGAGCAAGTAAATATAATCATCATGTTCAGTCATACTCAACAAATATTAAAAAGAAATAATAAGTGCTTAAATGTCATAAAAACATAGCCAAATACAAGGATTAAAAACAAAATATAATAATTAAACAAGAAAAGAGAAGCTTATAGAAATCAAACAAGATAATAAATTATCCTCACATTATAATAGAAGCATATGTGCATAAATAACAAATAAGTCATAAGTCATCAAAACATAAATCACTTGTCTAAGTTTCTTGCATCTAGAAGTCCTAATTCTCTTCTAATGATCTAAAAAGAGTCTTTAGTTAGTGGTTTTGTAAAGATGTCTGCAAGTTGGTTTTTAGTATCTATAAATTTTTTAAAACACAATCACCTTTTTCCTAAGACTAAGTGCTAATTGACTATCAACACTTACCAAGATGAGTTTTTATTATCATAGAAGGTTTTATCATATCAAAATAATTTTATTTGAAATACAATATAATAATTTTGAAAAGCATACAAAAAATATTTTGAACAATCAATCAAGTAATTCAAACATATCAAACAAGAATTATACAAGGATTGAAGGATATAGATCACATGCATTATCAAATATTCAGATTTGTTAAAGATAATTTAAAAACTTAGAAAGTTCAAAGAACTCAATCAATCATGTAATCATTATTTTCTATGAAACCTACATGCTCAATATCTTTATCTTGCTCATGCTTGATAATACATTTTTTAAAATCAAAAAGTACTTTATATCTAAAAATTCTTATATAAAAAAATAAATATAATATAATGGATTTTGAAAAACTTTATGAATGAACCTTAAGCAAGTAATTCTCATGTCATATTAAAAAATATTCAAGAATCATACAAGAGATATAAAACCATACATAACCATTCAAAAATGACTAATCACATATTACATGAAAAATCATGCATAATTATTTTAAAAATATATTATCAAAATAATCAACATAACTTTTAAATAAAAAAAAATCATAGTAGCTTTCAAGCACAATCAATCATCAATCATTTCAAATTAATTAAATTTAATTAACAATAAACTAACTATGCACAATACTTTTAAAAAAAATTTCAAATTTCAAATTTCAAATTTCAAATTTCAAATTTCAAATTTTAACTTCCAACTTCCAATAACTTCCACTTCTAATTTTCAACTTCCATTTTCAACTTTCAATTTCTAGTAACTTCCATTTTCAACTTCCAACTTCTATTTTCAACTTTCAACTTCCAATAACTTCCAAATTTTAATTTTCAAACTTCCAATAACTTCCAAATTTTAATTTTCAAACTTCTAAAAAGTTGGACACAATTACCAAAAAAAAAAAATCAATCATGTATATTGAAATTCTTTAAACTAAATATAGTTAATTAATCATAATAAATTTTAACATAATCAAATAACAATCATCAACACATATCATGGTAAATATTCAATTATCTTAACATGTCAAAACATTTTTTTAATTTTTTTAACAGAATCTAATCGTCTTAGAAACAAAACATAAGCAATTCAAGCATTAATTAATTCAAACAAAATTCAATCAACTGAATGGAGAATAACAAGTTAAAGAACCAATCCTTCAAAGATACATTGAAAAATTGGGGTAATCAAAGAAAGATTCAAGAAATTGAACTTTGCTTATATCCTAAGAGAAGAAAATGCTAGAGCTGACTTATTGTCAAAATTGTTTAATATTAAGGAGCATGGAGGGATGAAGAATGTTGTCCGCCAAACAATACATGCTTTGAGATTTTTCATGATGATAGAAAGACAAGAAAGTTGGATGACACCAATCTTGGAATATATACAAAGTGGTATCAGTTCGAATGATCAAAAGGAAAGACATAAATTGCAAAGGCGAGCTACCAAATTTTGTATAATAGACAACAATCTTTACAAAAGGGGATTCACTTAACCAATCTTGAAATGCTTAAGAGCGACAAAGGAAGAATGTTATTGTTGAAATACATGAATGATGTTGTGGCCAACATTACTCATAACTCTAGTAAGAAAAATAATGAGAGTCGACTTCTATTGGCCGACCATAGAAACTGACACAGCTGACTATGTGCGAAAATGTGAAAGATGTAAAAAATATGCCGACACACCACATGCACTAGAAAACAAATTTCACAGCTTGGTATCTCCATGGCCATTCCTTTGTTGGGGGATTGATATAGCAGGGCCTTTCCCACGAGCTTTGGAAAAAGTCAAATATCTAGTAATGGAGGTCAACTATTTCACCAAATGGGTCAAAGCTGAAACACTGCCACCATAACCGCTAAAAATATTGAGAACTTTATGTTCAGATAGATAGACAATTCAGCCAATTATTATCATGGCTAAACATCAAGTAAAGGCTCACTTTTGTAGAGCATCCTCAAACAAACAGACAAGTTAAGGCAACAAATTGGATTATTCTATGAGGATTGAGGAAAAAAGTAAAAGAGACTAAAGGAACCTATGTAGAACAGCTGCCACATGTCTTGTGGGCATACCAAACAACACCTCACTCTACCACAAGAGAAACACCATTCAAGATGGTGTACGAGACTGAAGTAGTCCTTCTTGTGGAAATAGAAGAACCGACCTTCAGAATTATAAATTTGAATATAAGCCAGAATGAAGGAAATCTCAAAATCGAGCTCGATCTCATTGAGGAAATAAAAGTAGCCGCCATAAGAGATGCGGCATTGAAAAGAAAAATAAACGGGTAGGTATAACAAAAAGGTCATCCCATGCACCTTTGAAGAAGATGACTTAGTCTTATGCATAGCCAGTTTTGGTGGAAAAAATAATCACTAGTGAAAACTCGCAAAAAATTGGGAAGAACCTTACAAAGTAATAGAAAAAACCAAGGAGCTTATATTTTGGAGACACTCTCAGGAGAAATAATTCCCCACTCTTGGAACACATCCAACCTACATAAATACTACAGCTAAACTAGGAAAATGAAAAGAGAAAGAAGTCATAAAGACATATATTTCTAGATATATTTTTATTTTTGCAGGAAAGTTGGACAACACATACACTATTCGTGTAGCCATTTTGCAAGAGGATGTCAATAAAATGAGAAACTTTCCATAAACATCATCTCAAAAGTTATGATAGGATAAAGTCCTATTGTTAGAGATAGGGGGAGCAACATGAGCAACATGAAGACTTAACCTTGAAGCTTGAAGAAGAGCTTGAAGAAGTTTTTTCTTTTATATGCGCAACTTTCTTGAGTGTCATTTGTATTGATTGCTATATTGAATGTTGCATCTTAATCTATATCATATCATTTGTGCATCATGTGTCATCATGTGTGAGTATGGAGAAAATTTCTAAAGTTAGAAAATTTCTTCAGAAGGAAAAACTCTTTGTTTTAATTGATTACAACCTTATAGTAATAGATTACACAAGTTGTTTTAAGCTTGCAGAGCTATGTCTTGTATCGTTTTAATCAATTACAGCCTTATTTCAATCAATTGCACAATTATTTTTGAGACAATGACTGATTCATTCAGAAGTATCTATTTTAATCGATTACCATGTGATATAATCGATTACTTCTCTTTCTATAAGTGTTTCAGAAGTGATTAAGAACACTTTAATCGATTACATTGTTCTTGAGTTGTTTCCAGTTTTTGGGAATAACACTTTAATTGATTAAAAAGATAATCTAACTGGTTTTAAAAGTCCGTTTTGTTTTAAAAATCCATTTTGTTTTGAAAACCAATTCATCTCCCCTCTTGGTTTGTCAGTTCCATCATTTTTTTCACCTACTTATTCAGCTACATGTAGGCACCCTGGGAAACGAATTCCCAAACCGGGGTAAAATCTTAAAAAGTCCTACCTATTCAGCTACATGTAGGCACCCCGAGAAACTGGATCCCAAACCGGGGTAAAATCTTAAAAAGTTCCACTTGTTCAACTACATGTAGGCACCTTGGGAAATGGGTTCCCAAAACAAGGTAAACTTTTAAAAAGTTCTACTTGTTCAGTTACACATAGGTACCCTAGGAAATGGGTTCCCAAACCAGGGTAAAATCTCACAAAGTCTTACTTGTTTAGCTACTGTAGACACCCTAGGAAATGGGTTCCCATATCGAGGTAAAATCTTACAAATTCTTACTTGTTCAACTACATGTAAACACCCCAGGAATAGGTTCCTAAACCGAGGTAAAATCTAAATAAGACCTATAGAAAATGTAGGTAAAATCTTAAAAAGTTCTACTTTACGAAATTTGCAAGTACACTAGGGAATGGATTGCCAAACCGAGATAAGTATCACAAGTACAAAGACTACCTACAAAATATGAAAACACTATAGTAGACACATTCATAAACTGGCGAAAATCACTCTAAAGAGATTCGTACAAATAAATCAATGTCTATAAGTGAAAGGCAGAAAGAAGAAACACACTTACGACATAACAATATCTAAAGTTGGCAAAACAAGGAAGTATGATGAAAAATTTCTCGTTCATTCAACATTGACAAAATTACAATGGTTTTAGAATAAGCCTTACATAAGATCTTTATACATTTACAATGAAGATGACTAAAACACCTACCTCGAGATAACATTCAGAAGAAAATTTGTCCTTAAAGCATCCCATAGCCCACATGAACTTTCCAAATGGGAGCAAGCCAAAACAAGGCTACCAACATCATCATTCATATCATTCAAACCATTCCAGTAGGCTAGAAGAAGAAAGCTTTATGATGCCTTGGTCCCTTCTGCAGTCCAAGTGGAGTGAGTGCAAAAGAACCCTAGGAAGTGCGGGAGTGACCTCGAAGGAGAGCTCTTATGATGATTTCCAAACACTAAAACCAGACGAAGAGACTTATTGGTGTTTGAACTTTTAGTCACTCGAGCCATTTTGAAAAGAATCAAGCAAACAACCTCCAACGTCGCGTTAACCACTCTAGCATTTTGAAAGCAACAAACATATGCATCAATATGGCTAGAGTGACTAATGGAAGGAAATGGAGGCTGAACATAAAAAAGAAAAGAAATATGCAGAAAAGTTAATGAGCAGAAGAAAACTGAAGAGAATGTTGATACACAAAAAGAAAAAGGAATATGGTATTTATAGAAGAAAAAAGAGTCAAAATAATAAAAAATGGGCGCAAAGAATAATGTCAATTAAAAAAATGAAGTGATAACGTGGGAAAATGAAAAAGAACATGCCAGCGCAATAAATGGCAAGGAAACTTAAAAGGTAAATCAATACACATTTCAAAGGCAGGATCGACATGAAATACATGAGAAAAAGCATAAACTCGACCCCAAGCTGGGTTAAGGTTTTAACATAGCCTATGAAATCTGTAGATACTCAAGGAAATAGGTTCCTATATTGAGGTAATAAAAATTTGAGCAAAGCTACAGAATGGAAACCAAAACATAGATGCAAGCTAAAGCAACATAAAGGCCGACTTAAGGAATCGACAACTAAGCTAAGGACAATGGTAAAAGGAGTTTATAAAGAACAAAGGTATGAAAATATTTCACAAAGGCTTATGACTTACACAAAATATACAAAAGAGGTTAAGTCGGAAATAACATACAAATGACGTCCCTACAAAGTAAATTAGAAACACGACTAAAATATATGAATATATTTCCATTTTACTTCACATTTGTTACATCTAAAGGAACATGTGTTTCAATAGTCACAAGATAACACAAAAATTATGATCTTGATGATGATAAAACAAAAAGAAAAGTAACTCAACATGAAAACCAACTTAAAGAAGACAACAACCATGATGATACACAAGGGAATGGCACACACCACGAAAATCAACGCATCGCCACAACCCATCCCGACGTGCCGTGGACTTGCACCTCCAAAAGATTTATCTTAAGGCAATGCTCCAATCAATAATCAAAGCCATTCGTGATGGAAGCTTGCTTGTGGGGCTTCTATGGAGGCTGGATCTTTGAGCTTCAATGGGGTCCTTTAATGGTGATTTTCCACCATGGAGATGCAGCGGAAGACAAAGGAAAAGAGGTGAGAGGAGGCACCATCCATTAAGGAATAAGCCATGGATGAAGGAGCTTCACCACCAAGATGAGCCTTGGATAAGAAGCTTGGAGAGGATGCTTCAATGAAGGAAAAGAAAGAGGGAGAGAAAGAGATAGGGGGGAGCACGAAATTGAAGGAAGAAAAAGGGAGAGAAGTTGAACTTTGAGTTGTGTCTCACAAGACTCTCATTCATCAAAGTTACCACAAGTGTTACACATGCTTCTATTTATAGACTAGGTAGCTTCCTTGAGAAGCTTTCTTGAGAAAACTTCCTTGAGAAGCTTCTTTGAGAAAACTTCCTTGAGAAGCTAGAGCTTAGCTACACACACCCCTCTAATAACTAAGCTCACCTCCTTGAGAAGCTTCCTTGAGAAGATTCCTAAAGAAGCTAGAGCTTAGCTACACACACCCCCTATAATAGCTAAGCTCACCCCCATGCCAAAATACATGAAAATATAAAAAAAGTCCTATTACAAAGACTACTCAAAATGCCTTGAAATACAAGGCTAAAACCCTATACTACTAGAATGGCCAAAATACAAGGCCCAAAAGAAGGAAAAACCAATTCTAACATTTACAAAGAAGAATGGATCCAACCTTGACCCATGGGCTCAAAAATCTACCCTAAGGTTCATGAGAACCCTAGGGCCTTCTTTAGTAGCTCTAGCCCAAGCCTCTTGGAGTCTTCTATCCAATACCCTTGGGGGGTAGGATTGCATCAATTCATGACAAAGCTTACATCTTTTAGCTACACAAAATATCTTGACAACAAATGCAAAAGAAAAAGCTAAGAAAATGTAATCTCGGATAAATTCAAAGGCCTCATCAACTATCAAAACATCTTCAACCATCAAGAACAAAAGGTAGAGTTTTAGAATAATGATTCAAGATATTTTGGATATCTGATAAAGAAAAAGCATCAAGAGGAAGCTCAAACAAATAATGAAGCAAAGACAATTTTTCATAAGCCAATTCACAACCAAAACTGATACGCTTGATCGCAACAACCAATCAGAAATAAGGAAAATTAAAGATCCATCAATGAGTGAGAGCTACAATCCAGGAAGTAGTTGCATAAATAATAATAAAAACGTCATCAAACAAGATATGGTTAGAGATCAAAAGCAAAAAAAGCATAGAACAAAATGAGACAATTGTTCACAGGATATAAAAACAAACTAATATTCAAAGAAAAAGTAGTATCAAAGAAGCAATAAAGCTTATCTCAGTACAAGTAAAATCGACATACCAACCATTTGAGGTCCTTCAAGGCCAGCATCAACATCGGAAGCTTCAATGAACCTTTGGGTTTTGATAAACCCATCAACCATTACATCATCAAGAGTTCCCAAATCATTAGTCTCCTGAGAAATGAAATCTTGATTTACAGTACCAGGGGCCAAGGATGAGTTGGATGAAGTTCACCATTGATCCACATGCAAAATTTTCCATCAACAATTTCACAAAGGGGATTGGAAAGAGATTTCTTAATATCTGACCTTGGGGTGGAGATACTCAACTTGCTTCAAAACATTGTTAAAAGAGCCTCTAGTGGCCTTCTTGAAGTTCTCTTCCTATTCATCTTTGGCTGACTTAGCCTCAATTAGCTTCTCAGTTAGCTAACCCAACTCCTTTTTAAGTTGGGTGACCTCTCCCAGACTCGACTCCTCTTTAAGTCGGGTGACCTCTCCTTGACTCGACTCCTCTTTAAGTCGGGTGATCTCCTCTTGAAGTCAAACATTTTCTTCCTGTTTTTATTAAGCATAAGCCTCTAATTCTTTAGCACGTACTTTCAATTGGTTAAACTCTTCTGACAATGCGTCTGCTTGATCTTGTGCCTTCTTCAAAGTAACATTTTCCTCTTCAACCAGTTTCAGTGGGTTGACATCACCCAAATAGTGCTTCAATTCTAGAAAATTCCTTTAACCCGAAGTGAAATGAATCAAATACTCTTTTACTCCAGCTAAGATCGACATAGTAGACTCTAAGTCGGCAAGACCCTTCTTTTGAATGGACTCCCAATCTTTTGACAAGATGACATGATCAATCTCTTGGCTCAAAGACATCCATATAAGAGAACCACCGAAGTTGCTAAAGTTGACCAAGCTAGAACCAACTGGTTCTACATTGTCTTCAATATTAACAACCATTTTCCTCTTGTGAGGTGGAAGGAGGTCGTGAGTAGATTTGTAATGGGTCTCGACGGTAGAACTTCTTCCTTTGTTGAATGGTTTGGGCTTGCTTGTTGGAAGTGTTTTCTTCTTGTCACCACCACTAACAGCAAGAAGGCCAATAATCGAGAAGGGCTTCTCCACTGATTTTGCCATAACTTTCCCTATAAAAAAAGGATTGTTCATATTCGTCTCACTCAGATCCAAAAGAAAGAGTAAAACACAAATAATCAAGACACCTAAAACTGACTCCCAGTCTTTATCAACAAATTGTAAAATCAGTTGACAAGGAATGGCATCTCCAATCTTGTTAATTAACTCAATAATATAATTCACAAAAGTGAGCTCTTCTTAAGATTATTCCTTTTCTTCCTTCCCATATGAACTAGCTGATCTTTATAATGAGCAGACGACCAATAAAATTCAAAGTAAGGCTTAAATCACTCTCCACCCTCACTATCATCAACGATGAATAGTTCATTCCAACAATCTTTTGAAGGTTATAGCCATAAATACAACTCTTTAAAATTTTTGAATGACTCTTCAAAAGCTTTAAGGATCGACATATATCTACGACCCTTCACAGAAAGACATGGTTAATTGACAGAGGGTCTCTTAGCATGCCACAAAACGTAGAAATAATAGAATACATTGAGAGATAGAAACAAGTTGTGGTGGACACATAGCTTCTCGAAGGCAAGAATAATACCCCAAGCATTTGGATGAAGTTGAAAAGAACAAATCCTAAGGTGGTTCAAAACTTCAATTTGAAAATGGCTAAAGGGAAAACATAAACTGACCATGTCAAAGTAATTAACATACATTGGCAAGAAATCCCTATAAGCATATCGAGTTTCTTCTTCTTCCTCAGAAGTAGAAGGTACTTATACATCCTCTCTCCTGCCTTGAGAGCAAATATGACCATCATGACTGGACCATTCTATCTGCCTGATCGAGGCCGTACCCGAATCAAATAAACATTAAAATGTAGTAACTAGGAAGTGATCCTAGGTCGTTTCCCAACGAGCAATGATAAACCAAATGTTCATAACAGATAGTAGGAAATAGTAACAAATTGGGGGGGGGGGGGGGTTGTTTGCTTTTGTAAATTAAACAGCGAATATATGTGAATTAGAAAATATCAGAATTAAAACACGTTGCTTCCCCTTGATTCACAAGCAAGTCTCTTATCCTAGGTTACGAGAGTTTATCCTTTATCAGTTTAACCACTTAATCCAACCCTAAATTAAATTACTAAGCGAAATTCAACATAAGGCATTCATTATGTGATTAAGCATCACATACACCAATTACTCATAAACGATCATTAAGCATGAACGTAAATTAAGCGCAGAGACAATTAATCAAGCACTAAGCATGCATGAATTAAAAGCAACAAATTCAAAGTAATTAGTGAAGAGGAAAAACTAAACAGAATTTAACAGTAATAATAGAACCTCAAAGAGAACTGTGCTTGATCCTCAAGGGAAAACAACGCTGCGGACTTAGCCTTCCATTAATCAAATAGAGAATGAAATTTTATTGATAAAACTAAAAGTCTGAACTGGAATTGTAAAAAAACGAAAATAAAAGAGAAAGAGAAGAGAGACTAAAACTAAAAACGAATAATCGAAGAGAGAGAGGAGAGAGAGAGAGTCTCCCGCGAGGGAGAGAGGGAGCCCCCTAAACTAGAACCTTGGTGCTCTTATATAGTTTTTCAGTCCCAAAGCTTACAAATCTGTTTTAAATCCAGGCCCATAAATAAATTAAATTCAAATCTAGATAAGATAAGATAAGATCTAGATTAAATAATATCTAGATGAGAAATTCAAATCTAGACAAGATAAGATAAGATCTAGATTAAATAATATCTAGATGAGAAATTCAAATCTAGATAAGATAAGATAAGATCTAGATTAAATAATATCTAGATGAGAAATTCAAATCTAGATAAGATAAGATCTAGATTAAATAATATCTAGATGAGATCAAATCTAAATAATATCTAGATAAGATAAAGATAAGATAAGATCTAATTTTGTAGAATAAAATAGTCTGCCCTCTTCAAGTCCAAGCTCAATTCTGGATTCAAGCCCAAGCCCAATTCTGGATTCAAACCCAATGCTTCATTAATTCCTGAAATTAGATTAAAAACATCAAATTAGCTGAATGGGCCCAAATAATAAAACTGCCTAATAAATTTGACAATTAAGACTAATCAGTATTTAAAATGGGGCAAAAAGGGTTAAGAAATAGGAGAAAATGATGGCACATCACTGCCACCCACCAATATTATTATATCGGGAGAATGGAAATTGAGGGATAAAGAAGGCGAGGACTGTGGGTGATGTAGCTCCGTGTGGAGCTTGTAGGCCTTGGATCTTCTTCATCAATGGAGTCCTTTGCTTCTTGAAGATCAATGGCAGTGGAATGGAGAAGGAGGAAAGGTGATTGGAGACATCACTTCAAGGAGAAGATGAATCAAGAACAAGCTCACCACCATAGGAAGCCATGGATAAGAGCTTGAAGGAAGGAGAAGATGAGTGGAGGGAGAAGGAGCACGAAATTTTATGCCTCTAATGAGGCATAAAATTGAAAGTGTAATTCTCAAATGATCAAAGTTGAAAAAATGCACACACAAGGCCTCTATTTATAGCCTAAGTGTCACACAAAATTGGAGGAAAATTTGAATTTCTATTCAAATTTCACTTGAATTTGTGGAGCCAAATTTGGAGCCAAAATTTCACTAATTATGATTAGTGAATTTCAGCTATGATTCAGCCCACTAATCCAAGATCAAGTCCAGGATTCTCCACTAAGTGTTCTTAGGTGTCATGAGGCATGTAAAGCATGAAGGACATGCACAAAGTGTGACTATATGATGTGGTAATGGGGTGTAGCAAGCAAATGCTCACCTCCCGCTTAGGCTAGACCAAAATTTAATTGGTTGGGCTTCTCCCAATTCAATTAAATTTCTCTCCCAACACACGTCAAATAGTGCACTTAATGCATGTGAAATTACAAAACTACTCCTAATATAAAAACTAGTTTAGGTGCCCTAAAATACGGGCTGAAAAACCCTACATTACTAGGGTACCCTCCCTACACTATGGAGCCCTAAATACAAGGCCTAAAAATAATGAGATCCTAATCTAATATGTACAAAGATAAGTGGACTCATACTTAGCCCACGAACCCAAAATCTACCCTAAGGCTCATGAGAACCCTAGGGCCTTCTCCTACTTCTCTGGCTCAATATTCTTGGAGTGTTCTATCCAATTCTCTTGGGGGGTAGGATTGCATAAGTGGGAGTCAAAGTAGAATGGATACCACAAACTTTCTCGTTGATCTATTCAACATCCTCTAAACTGGGTGCTTCGTGGAGTTCTAAGTTGGTGGCCATATCCTAGTCACAAACAAAAAGGAGATTAGATTCATTGTCAGAATCAACCTTGTCATCATGAAGGCTAATAAGTTGTCTTTCCACTATAATAGCCTTAACACAATTTTTTGTGCTCCTCACAAAATCAATAGATTTTGAGTAATCGACTAATCTTCTCTATACTGGCAGCTTGATCATCGTCTCATGGAGATGCATCTACCTTCAAGGATGCAACTTAGTTTCCCTCTCAGTCGTGTCCTCATTGTCATGAATAGCCCAAGCACCACTGCCTTTACTGTAAGTGGATATGTTCCTAGGGTTTTCAGAATGACCCCAGGTATTGTGACCAGACAATCCCCTTGAACTAGACTTTTAGAAGACATCTTCAAAAATGCAAGCAAACCCAAAACACCCCTAAAATAGGAGATGCAACAAGACCAAAAACATGCAAACTAGAAAGGCAAAAATAGGAGCAAAAAAATACACACCTGGAAACAACAAAACAAGGAGGAAGTAAATGAGTATGACAATTGTAGTAGCCTCTAATAAAGAACAAGAGCCTCAAACAAATGTGTAGTAAAGAGTTAATTATGACAAAGTAAAGTAAACAAGGCAAATAAAGGGACACCAAAACTAAAGGTTGTAGTTACACGATTTTGAAATTAAAAATGAATAGTTAAAGAACCAGTTACTTGGCAAATAATGCCTAAAAGGTTTTTGGTAAATATTGATATTAAAATGAGAAGACATCCAATAGTCGTGCACGCACAAGGTGACCACGTGGCATCAAAATTCTGTTTGACAAGCCAACATTGCTCCATTGAGACAATATTGACTCATGGGCAATTGTTCCGCGTAAATATCAACTTCATACTCAATAAGTTGACATTGCCTCTCTGTGACAATATCGACTTAGGGGCAACTGTTTCGAGGAAAATATAAATTTCATATTCGATAAGTTGACATTGCCTCTTTGAGACAATATCAACTCAGGGACAACTGCTATGGGCTAAATATGAACCTTACACGTCATGAACACGCGACATGCAACCTAATACATGAGAAATGACTTAAAGATTATAAGTCAAGTACAAAGTCCAAACAACCACTTGAAGCAAGGAACGACTATCCGACTTTGAATAAGTACAACACATGCCGATCCAAAAAAAAAAAAAGTACAACACACCCCTTAGAATAGGGTACCCAACGCAAATACTTATAATAAGCCATGTGGTTGATAACATGATGAGAACAAACACTATAGATAGGTACTCTATAATTACATAGATACACACATTACTCAATATTATGAGACTTCAAAGATCTCTCCCTCTCTCAAAATTCTCTTTTTTCCTCTCAACCTACTTTACACTGCACAAGTCAAATCCCACTCCAGGTCCTACACTATAACAGATCCCATTGAAAAAATGTTAGGATTATCTATACTTGCTAGTCATTCTAATGTTCTGTATGAAAAATGAATTAATGGAAAATTGATACACACCCGAATCCCATAGTTGTACTTAGGGTTAGTCTTGAGATTTTATGGGACCAGGGCGAAATACTAAATAAGGTCTTCTTATATTTAAGTATTTAAAAATAGACATGCAATGTCATAAAAATATACATTTTATTTCACTAAACAAATAACATAATTTTAACAAATCTAAAAAAGATCTATCATATTTTTTTATTTAATTTACTCTTATGCTATTGTCTATTATTCAATTTATATCTCTTAAAAAAATTACATACACATAAATATTTATATATAAATTAGGCATGACAAAGGAAAAAATCGAGAGATGGATTTAACTATCTCACTATTAGAAATTACACTTTCATCATCGGTTATTTAGGGCATTCTACATCGGTTCTAAAACCGATGTTGAAAGTGCTGATGTTGAATGTATCATTGTTAACATCGGTTTTGGAAAACCGATGTTAACATAAATACGATAACATCGGTTTTCTAAATACCCGATGTTAAACACAATGAACTACAACAAAAAAAGTGTATGCATCATCAACATTGACATCGGTTTTCAACTGAAACCGATGTTAATGTAATACATTAACATCGGTTAATGTTAATATACAAACGTTAACATCGGTTTTCTATTATAACCGATGTTAAGGTTCATGTGGACATTTGTTTTCGTAAATAACCGATGTTGTTTACTATATGAACATCGGTTTTTGTTAATAACCGATGTGGTTTTCAAGTTTTTTTTATATAAACTTTCTGTTTTTACAATAAACCCAAAATTGTACCTGTAAAATGCAATTTCAGACCCAATTCATAGCAAACAAATATTTTATTCTACTTTCAAGCAGTTTTAATCATAATAAACATCGAATAATTCATTTATCATAAAGAATAATCAACAAATGAATTCAATGGTCAAATTGCATAGGAAATGTAAAAAATGTTAAACCAAAGTAAACTAATCTAAAGTTAATATCCGTAAATCCTAGGTCTGATCTCTAACTCGGAGATAATACTGTGCCCACTGGATCCGCAACACCTTTAATCTCTCTGGCTCCAATGGTCTAAGATCGTTAAAATACTGCATGATGAAATAAATCATAATAAGTTAATAATGTAATACAAATTATAAACAAATCGAATTTGTTTGAAATAAACATACCGCTTCCTAGTTATTCCTAAAAGTTCCTAAAATGATGGTGGACATCCAGTGCATGACATAGTAGCCGCACTCAGTACTTCCTTTTTGTCTATTACACTAAATACATAATGAAATTTGGATGTTAATTAAACAACTAGTGTACAGACACATAAGAAATATATATAAGTGGAAGTTTTATGTAAATGATGTACCTTGACGACAATCCACCTAGCAGGAGCCTTTGATTTAGGCTATGGAGCATCGTCAATGTAGCGTCCCCAAAATAATGACTTGTTTAATACTAATAATTTAAACAACAAAAACCGTGGGAATTTTTTTTTTCTTTTTCTTATTCGTTTCTTTCACTTTTCACAATAATCAAGTTCAGAAGGAAAATCATCACTATAGAGTCCTGAATGGCTAGTTCACAACTCTATTCGGAGTCATTTCTTTCTGATCACTCATAACCTCTAAATATTTTGCTGTTTCAAAATGAAGAGTGTACCAGCCATTACTTTAGGTCGTCACGTGAAAATAATAGAATAAAATACGGTCGATAAACTCTTTTGCAAATAAAGTTTGCTAATGCTTTCTTTTCAAATAACAAGATTAAACATAAGTACATTCATCATTTAAAGCTGTCCAAAATATGGGAGTTTTGCAAAATACATAGTGTCATCCCGAGCAAAAGTATCCACTGTAGTAGCCTCAGCCACATGTATACAATCATCAAATTCCTATACAATAGGTCTACCCATACAAAAATAAAAGAGTAAACCTAACAGTCAGTACTAGATACACCCACCCTCAAAAAGTATATAAAACTAGTCTAAGGAGCTGTCTACTATGATGAAGAGCCTCCACTAGTCACCATCTCTCCAGGGCCGCTTTCCTCCATAGAGTCTGCCTCAGATGCCGACATGACGTCCTCGGGAGAATCCACCTCAAGGGGTGGGTCCTCATCACCCTCTAGAAAGTCAAGAGCATCCACAGTAGGCTCAGGAGGTAGCTCCTCTGGGTCTTCCTCGGGGTCTTCCTCAGATGACGTCACCTCGATCACTTGGACTGGCTCCACTAGACGATATGGTGTAGGCGTGGGTAATATCCACTCCACAGTGCGCTGAAGCGTACGCGCGGGTTCATCTGGATGCACCAATGAAGTAGCCGTGAATCGAATCGTGCCCCGAAATCGGTGCCTCACATTGCCTTCGAGGGTCTCCCAAGCTCCCTCTAGGCACTCCATCTCCACTCGGTCATGGATTAGTTGCGCCGCCATCACGATCTACAAGAAATAAAAGAAAGGGGTACACTCTTTCACGTGATATCTAACTATGGAGGAACACAATGCGTCTCATAACCACTACATGTAAGTAAAAGGGGTATCTCAAGGCTTTTCATCTCTGGTAATCGATTACACAGCCTTGGTAATCGATTACCAGAGGCTAAACTCGAATTACACAGCCTCAGGACATGAAACACAAGATGCAAATTCGATAAACTCGGAGGTAAAGCGATTTGATAAGCTACAGGCCCCACCTTCTTCAAAATCTGATACGAACCTAGATACTTGGGCATCAACTTCCTAGGTTTGAGAGCTCTTCCGACTCCGGTTACAGGAGAAACCTTCAAAAACACATGTTCTCCTTCCTGAAAATCTAGTGGCTTCCTCCTTCTATCATAATAGCTCTTCTGCCTATCCTGAGATGCTTTTATCTTCTCTCGAATCAATTTCACTTGTTCGGTAATCTGTTGTAGCATTTCAGGTCCTAGAAGTACTGCTTCTCCATCATCGTACCAACAAATAGGAGTTTTGCACTTTCGTCCATATAGAGCTTCAAAAGGAGCCATACCAATACTGGCTTGGTAGCTGTTGTTGTAAGTAAATTCAATCAATGGCAATCAATCCATCCAGCTACCTTGTTGCTCTATAATACATGCCCGAAGTAGATCTTCTAGAGTCTGAATGGTTCGTTCAGTCTGACCATCTGTTTGAGGATGATAAGCTGAACTAAGCTTCAGCTTTGTCCCCAATGCTTCATGTAGACTTGCCCAAAATCGCGAAGTGAACCTCGGATCCCTGTCGGATACAATACTAGAAGGAATTCCATGCAACCTTACTACTTCTTTGATATACAACTCCACTAGCTTCTCCATCCTATACTTCATATTCACTGGAATAAAATGAGCAGATTTGGTAAGTCGATCTACTATGACGCATACAGCATCATGTCCCCGACTAGTCTTAGGTAAACTAGATACAAAATCCATGGATATGCTCTCTGTGACATCCTGGAAATTTCTACCCGGAATTTTTGTAAACGGTGCATTTTGAATGGCTATATATATATAAGTATTATTCAGTGTATGTATATATGTATATATTTCTGGTAGAAGTAGGTATTTTTGGGGGAAAAGATACGCGGGTTAGGCTAATTAAGGAAGAGAAATCCATAACTGGATGGTTATAGGTTAATTCTCCATTAATTAGTCTAAAAATCATCGTTTTGTGTGCAACTTAAAATTTAACAAAATCAACCTCTGAACCACACTCAGGGTTTTATCCTGAGCGTTTTGATATATATATATATATATATATATATATTGCCTACTTTCGAAATCTGGTCCCGATGGGCGCAGAGAAACGCGAGGGATTGGAACCAGAGGAATGGCACGCAAACCGAGGCAGGATTTTGGCATTTCAAAAGGTCAGATTTTTCTCTTCATGTGGCTGAGCATGAGTCACATCAAGAGAAAAAGTGGGCCCTTTTGCTCCACTCAAATGGAGACATGTGGCATAGCTTAAAATAAAATAATAGAAAAGAGAAAAGCCTTTTTAAACCAAAAAGCAACACTCTCTCTCTCTCCTCACTCAGCCCCAAAATTTCAGAAAGCTCTTTCCTCTCTCTCTCACGTTGCCATTCTCTTCTTCCTCCACCATTGAAGCTCCAACAAAGCTCCAACCTTTGGTAGCCATTTCTGCTCCAAATCGTGAAAGGAAGGCATTTTCGGAGTCGTGAAGCGCATCTCTACGTGTGGGACTTCGAAATTTCAGGTTTGGGTAGACTTCTTCTCACCTAAATTTTCGTGGGTATGGGGTTTTGGGAGATATGATGGGTAGTTTTACTAGGTTTATGCATTGTGGTAGTTATTTGTGAAGGAATTTGTTGAAAGCATGTTGAACTTGCCATGTTTGGTGTGAGTCAAGCTTACCCATTCTGTTTTAGGGTTTTTATGGCGATGCTTGTGATGTTTATGTGCTGAAATTGCTAATGGAAAACTGCTAGGGATGAAGGGTAGAGTTAACCTAGGGTTAGAAAGTGAGAATGTAGTCCTCTGAGTGGAAAAGTGTGATGCTTTGAGGGTTAATCCTAGTTTGAAATGTCATTTAGGACTTATGATAAAGCTTGGGCTGTGCAAGAGAGGAAAACAAATGACCAAAGTGAAGGCAAGAACCATTTCTAGGGTAAAAATTAGGTGTTGAGGAGTCAAATTTTGATTCGGTGGAATTTTAGGCGTAAACCCAGTTTGAGCAAGTTTAGATTGATGATATAGACTTGTTTGAGGTGAGAGTTTGCTCCAAATTTACCCCATTCTCATTTTCACTTCTCAAACCTTGAAAAATCCAGTAAATTGAGGGGTTTTAGATGCCTAGATTTTGAGTTACTTTGGTCTAAAGCTTGTACTTGGTTTAGACATGATTTATACATGATTTGGGACTTGTAGGATTCAATTTGGGCAAAATTGGATGAGGGAAAGTGTGATTTCAAAAATCTGCACTTATGCAGAATTTTGCTGTCAACTAGGTGCAGCAGAATTTGGCTTTGTGCAGAAAATGTTATGGAATTGCTGGTTGTGGAAAGAGTAGCACCGATTGGGTTCTGGACGTTTTCTAGCAGATCCCAACGGTCAAAATGTAGACTTATGTACTAGAGACTCCCAGTAAAATTTTCGAGTCGATCCAACGGTTAACGAATTGGAACGAAGAGAATGTTACTGGGGTATTTGAATGTGAAAAGCTGTGATATTGGTTTGTGCTTTGGGCAGAGTTTTCTGCCTTTGCCCTGTTTTCTTGGCTGTGTTAGTTTGTGATGATTGGATGTTGAATTACTTGGATGTTGTGGAAGCTTGGGAGGATTGATGGGGACCCGTCGTTGAGAGGAACGAGGATAAGGGCTACGTGGGAGTACATGAGCTCAGTTGGAGGTGGGCAACAGGGGATGGTGGGTTTATACGTGATTTGTGGATGTGGAGAATTTTCTTGCACCATCGCCCGACCGCCACCTAGTACCACATGTGATGGGTACCCCATAATCCTACAAGCTTGAAGTGAGGAAGTGTGGAAGGGTGAGACTTCCTACTTTTATTCGTTGACCACAGAGTGGTACCTGGAGATATGTCGCGGGGGTCAGGAGACCTTGGGGACGTCAGGTGGGGTGCTATTGCCCGAAACCAAGCTTGACCAATCCCGACCCAACCCGGGCATAGTCAGTCAGTGAGAACCTGTGATGTACCTAAACAGGCGAGCTCCTGGCAGTCAACAGATAAAAGAACAAAGACCACAAAGCAAGGAGGCTTGTGTGGTGGCTGGCCAGCTGTGAACTTTGAGTGTTACATGGGATATGGCCTCTGGTAATCGATTACCAAGGGTGGGTAATCGATTACAAGGCTTAAAAGTGAAGACATGAAGCTAAGATGGCCTCTGGTAATCGATTACCAAGGGGTGTAATCGATTACTAGGCTTAAAAACGAGATCAGGAAACTAAGAGTGCTTCTGGTAATCGATTACCAAGGGGTGTAATCGATTACCAGGCTTAGAAATGAAGGCAGCATGTTTTGGAGGCCTCTGGTAATCGATTACCAGTTATGTGTAATCGATTACACAGTGCATTTTTGCAGGTTTCATGTCCTGAGGCTGTGTAATTCGAGTTTAGCCTCTGTGTAATCGATTACCAGAGATGAAAAGCCTTGAGATACCCCTTTTACTTACATGTAGTGGTTATGAGACGCATTGTGTTGCTCCGTAGTTAGATATCACGTGAAAGAGTGTACCCCTTTCTTTTATTTCTTGTAGATTGTGATGGCGGCGCAACTAATCCATGACCGAGTGGAGATGGAGTGCCTAGAGGGAGCTTGGGAGACTCTCAAAGGAAATGTGAGGCGCCGATTTCGGGGCACGATTCGATTCACGGCTACTTCATTGGTGCATCCAGATGAACCCGCGCGTACGCTTCAGTGCACTGTGGAGTGGATATTACCCACGCCTACACCATATCGTCTAGTGGAGCCAGTCCAAGTGATCGAGGTGACGTCATCTGAGGAAGACCCCGAGGAAGACCCTGAGGAAGACCCAGAGGAGCTACCTCCTGAGCCTGCTGTGGATGCTCTTGACTTTCTAGAGGGTGATGAGGACCCACCCCTTGAGGTGGATTCTCCCGAGGACGTCATGTCGGCATCTGAGGCAGACTCTACGGAGGAGAGCGGCCCTGGAGAGATGGCGACTAGTGGAGGCTCTTCATCATAGTAGACAGCTCCTTAGACTAGTTTTATATACTTTTTGAGGGTGGGTGTATCTAGTACTGACTGTTAGGTTTACTCTTTTGTTTTTGTATGGGTAGACCTATTGTATAAGAATTTGATGATTGTATACATGTGGCTGAGGCTACTACAGTGGATACTTTTGCTCGGGATGACACTATGTATTTTGCAAAACTCCCATATTTTGGACAGCTTTAAATGATGAATGTACTTATGTTTAATCTTGTTATTTGAAAAGAAAGCATTAGCAAACTTTATTTGCAAAAGAGTTAATCGACTGTATTTTATTCTATTATTTTCACGTGACGACCTAAAGTAATGGCTGGTACACTCTTCATTTTGAAACAGCAAAATATTTAGAGGTAATGAGTGATCAGAAAGAAATGACTCCGAATAGAGTTGTGAACTGGCCATTCAGGACTCTATAGTGATGATTTTCCTTCTAAACTTGATTATTGTGAAAAGTGAAAGAAACGAATGAGAAAAAGAAAAAAAAAATTTCCCACGGTTTTTGTTGTTTAAATTATTACTATTAAACCAGTCATTATTTTGGGGACGCTACACTCTCCCGTTTCCATTCCGGAATTTCTAGTGGCTTCAATTCTCCTGATGGGCGCTGATGCTCAGCCTTAGCCTTTTGACATGTCAAACACCTTGCTACATATTCAGCTACATCTTTCTTCATGCCATGCCACCAAAAACTTCTCTTCAAATCTTGGTACATCTTAGTCATTCCTGGATGGAAACTAAGACGACTTTTATGCGCTTCTTCCAAGATCTTAACTTTCAAATCATCTAAAGATGGTACACATATCCTCCCCTTGAATCTAATTAACCCGGTTGTGTCCTTCTTAAACTCCACATCCTTATCTCCCATTACATCTAACACCTTGCCTTGCAAAAACGGGTCATCCTCTTGAGCCTCGCGTATGTGATCTACGAATTCATTGGTGATCTGCAACGCTCCCACAAATAAGGTATTGGGTCGCATCTTGATTGCTAGATTCAGATCTCGGAACTCTTCTATCAATCTCTGCTGCAAAATCATCATAGTCGCAACATGTAAGGACTTCCGGCTTAGCGAGTCGGCTACTACATTAGCCTTTCCGGGATGGTAGGAAAGACCAAAATCATAATCCTTGAGGAACTCCATCCATCTTCATTGCCTCATATTGAGTTCCTTCTGATCGAACAAGTATTTGAGACTCTTGTGATCACTGAAAACTTCAAAACGAGTACCGTATAAATAGTGCCTCCAAATCTTTAAAGCAAAGACCACCGCTGCTAGTTCCAAGTCATGGGTCGGATAGTTAACTTCATGAGGACGTAATTGACGTGAAGCATAAGCCACTACTCTTCCCTCTTGCATCAACACACACCCCAAGCCTTGCCCGCTTGCATCGCAATACACTTCAAATGGTCTCTTAGGGTCGGGCAAAATTAACACTGGAGCTGTTGTCAACCGCCTCTTCAACTCTTGGAAACTTTGATCACACTTCTCATTCCAGACAAACTTCTCATTCTTACGAGTCAATTTGGTTAGGGGCAATGCCAATTTAGAAAATCCCTCAATGAATTTTCTATAATAGCCAGCCAACCCCAAGAAGCTTCGAACTTCCGTTGGAGTTGTCGGTTGTTGCCATTCCATGACCGACTCCACCTTGTTCTGATCCACCGCAACCCCGTCCTTAGAAATCACATGCCCCAAGAACTGCACTTTCTCCAACCAAAATTCACATTTCGACAATTTGGCGAACAATTTCCTATCCCTCAGGATATGCAACACAATCCTCAAGTGCTTCTCATGCTCCCCCTTATTCCTTGAATACACTAGGATATCATCAATGACCACAACCACGAACTGATCCAAGTAATCATGGAATATACGGTTCATATAGTCCATGAAAATAGTCGAAGCATTAGTCACTCCAAATGGCATGACTAAATACTCATAATGCCCATACCGAGTCCGAAACGCAATCTTTGGGATATCCTCCTTCTTAACTCGGATTTGATGATACCCAGATCGTAAATCGATCTTCGAAAATACCGTCGCTCCCCTCAATTGGTCAATCAAATCATCTATCCTTGGTAGAGGATATTTGTTCTTGATAGTGACCTTGTTTAACTGCCGGTAGTCTACACACATTCTCATACTTTCATCCTTCTTTTTAACCAATAAGACCGGCGCTCCCCACGGTGATGCGCTTGGGCGAACAAATTGTTTGCTCAAAAGATCCTGCACTTGTGTCTTCACCTCTGCTAGTTCTACCGGAGACATTCTATAAGGCGCGATTGACACTGAATTCGTCCCAGGCACCAAGTCAATAATGAATTCCACTTCTCTCTCAGGTGGTAATTCACAAATATCGTCAGGAAAAACTTCCGGAAATTCTGACACCACCGGTATACTACTAACTTCAACGTCCTCTTCCACATTCATAGAGAACAACACCATGTAAGTTTGAACATCCCCCGTTCCTTCATTGGCCGCATCCCCTTTCAATGGTTCACTTGGAACTACATCTCCACCAAATACTAGCATCTTCTCCTTGCAATCTAGAAAGATATGGTTAGTAGATAACCAATCCATCCCCAAGATCACATCTAGATGAGCTAAAGGTAGGCAAATCAAATCCGCCATAAAAGATCGACCCTCAACAATTATAGGACACTTCAAACACACTCGAGAGGTGGTTACAGGCTCGTTAGTCGGAGTAGACACCACCATATCATATGGTAACTCCGTCGCACATAAACCCAACCTCTCCACACATGCATGAGATATGAAAGAATGCGTGGCACCAGAATCATAGAGTACATCTAGTAGTTTATCAGCAAGCAAACACTTTGATGCAATCCTCCCTAGGAAGGGACCAATCACTAGAACCATGAGCAAGAGGCTCCAAGAAGATTGGGCTAGAGCTGCTGAAGAAGGCCCTAGGGTTCTCATGAACCTTAGGGTAGATTTCTGAGCCCATGGGCCAAGGTTGGGTCCAATTATCTTTGTACATATTAGACTAGGATGTCATTATATTTGGTCCTTGTATATAGGGCTCCATATTGTAGGTAGGGTACCCTAGAAATATAGGATTTTTCAGCCCTTGTATTTTTTGGGCACCTAGACTAGTTTTTGTATTAGGGGTAGTTTTGTAATTTCACATGCACTAAGTGGATATTTGATGTGTGTGGTTGGAAATAAATTTAATTGAATTGGTAGAAGCCCAATCCAATTAAATTTTAGAGGGGGAGGTGAGCATTTGCTTACTACACCCCATTGCCACATCATATAGTCACACTTTGTGCATGTCCTTCATGCTTTTCATGCCTCATGACACCTAAGCACACTTAGTGGAGAATCTTGTAATTGATCTTGGATTAGTGGGCTGAACCATAACTAAAATTCACTAATCATAATTAGTGAAATTTTGGCTCCAAAGTTTGGCTCCACAAATTCAATTTCAAATTCAAGTGAAATTTGAATTTCCCTCCAATTTTGTGTGACACTTAGGCTATAAATAGAGGTCATGTGTGTGTATTTTTTTCAACTTTGATCATTTGAATATTAACTTCAGATTTCAGAGCTCCTTTTGAGCACAAAATTTCGTGCTCTTCTCTCCCTCTCCCTTCATTCATCTCCTTCTTCCTCCAAGCTCTTATCCATGGCCTCCTATGGTGGTGAGCTTCTTCTAGACTCATCTTCTCCTTGAAGTGGCGTCTCCTCTCTCTCTTCCTTCTCCATTCCGCTGCCATTTATCTTCCAAGAAGCAAAGGAATCCATTGATGAAGAAGATCCTAGGCCTACAAGCTCCAATGGAGCTTGCATCATGTGGTATCAAGAGCATCTTCATCTAGGTGATGTTTTTTTGCTTCCTCTATCTTTTTGTTCGGTGAATTCTCTTCAATTCCTTGTTCTTCATCTTATTCTCCATGTATATCCTCCATTGTCTTGTGGTTTGGTGCTGTTTAGAGTAGATTAAAAAAAAATAAACCGATTAAATCTTAGATCTACACTTGTTCTTGCATTTCTATGGTTCAAATTTTGTAGATCTACTCTTGAATCATGTTTTTGTGTTGATTTTAGGTTCTATCATTTTTCATTAATAATATTCTTGTGCTGAACCTTAGATCTAAATTTTCTTCCAAAATATTGATTAGAAAAAAAAACACAAAAATCTAAGTGTAAATCACTTAATCCATGTTGTCTTAGAGTCATGTTTAGTCATAGTAATTGTCACATTATGTTCTAAGTTTGTGTTGAATTTTTATTTTGTTGATTGAATTCTAGATACATTTGTTCATGTATTCTTGTCATTCTTAGCCTATCTTTTGAATTTTGAGTCTAATTCATGCATGTTATTTAGTTCATAACATGTTCTAAATCAATTCCTAGAAGTAGTCTTGTTGTTGAACTCTTTTTTTTTTTTTTTTCTAAGTTTCCTACATGATGCCTATGATGAAGTTGAGTTGTGGTGCTGAGTTGTGGCTGGATTTGTGAATCAAAATAAGTCTTAAGCTCTCTTGAATTTTGTTATTCAATATAATTGAGCATAAGCAAACACAAATTGTAACTATCCAAGCCTTAAGCAACATAAACACTACTCTTGATTTCTAGGTTGAAATCGCTGGTGCTGGCAGCTTGAACATACAAACTTGTATAAATTACTGGGAATTGGCCACTACGTTTTTTGAGCTGAAAGTTTTACTGAATTTTCTAGACATCTGGACAAAAATTATAAAAAAAGAACCAAGCGATTTGGATTAAAGGAAAAAATAAGAAAAATCGCACAAGTTGGAAGACAAATTAGTGTTCAGGAAAAAAAAAAGTGAAAGGAAAGTGTGCTTGTTGTTTTGGCTCAAAATTTGTTCTATAATTGGTGCCTATTTTATACCAATCCTAGTTCTGAAATTTAAATTGAAAATTATTGTGAAAACAAGTTCCAAAACTAGAGGTTTCTTGAGTCTTTTTTTTTAGAGTTTTTCTACTCTACTTTAGAGCCATTCTAGGTTTTTCTTTGAGTCCTAGCTTGCTTTTTTGTGCTTTCCATTGCTTTAATTGTTGAATAATCCTTGGAAATTTGTCTTGTTAAAACTCTATTGGTTTAGCTTTCATTTCATTTTTTTTGTCTTTGGTTATTGCTTGTCTCTTTGTTTCCTTGCTTGTGAGTTGCCATATAGGGAATTGGAAAGGAGGATTGGTGCCATATCTTGAAGAATTTGAGTCAAGAAGCAAGGGGCCAACCACCTTAAGAGCTATTGGACTAAGAAGCACTCCAAATTGAGTGAAACACTAAAGAGAGAATAGCCACCACAATTGAGGACTTTTTTCTTTGTAATTTTGTAATTGGCAATTTGCTTTGCTTTCAAATTTTGTAACAAAAAGGCCTTTCATTGGAAGTAAGTTGGGAGCCTCCGCTAGGTCACCCTACTTCCATTTGTGTGTAATAATTTTAGGCAATTTTCCCTTAGGATAGTGAGTGTTTTGTTGGGAACCTTAAATGAGGTCATCCAAACACTCTTAGGATCCGCCTAGTTTGCATTTCTTGCACTTTAATTTCTTGCTTACTTTCATAGCTTATTTCCTTTACCCTCCATTGTCAAACCGCCTAGATAGCTTTCCTTTTACCAATTAGTTTTTACCTTATCTTTCACACCTTTTTTAGTGTTTATTTTGGCTAGTTTCAACCATAGTTTCTTTTACCTTTTTTTCAAACCCCCAACAAGAAAGAACCATAACTTAGGAACCAACATGAGTCTTCATTCTTCATCTAGTGTTAATGGTGAGGGTTCTACTCCTAAGGACCCCTTGTATAAGATATTAGATGAGTTGAGATCCCTTAAGTTGTGGAAAGAAAAACAAGAGAGAAAAGAAAAAGGTAAAAAAAGAGTGGAAGAAATAAGTCAAGATGAAAGAGAGAAAATAAGAGAGGAAGAAAGAAGAAAAATAATGAAAGAAATGAAAAGAGAAAAACATGCCTCCTATAGTAGTCATGACTCTTGCAAGAGTTTAAGTGAAGAACTTAGCGACTATTATAGAGGGCGTCATAGTTCACATACTAAACATCACTCCCAAAGAAGAGAAAAGGATAGAAGGCCTCAAGAGGTTAACATTAGCCTCCCATATTTCCACGGAAAAGATAATGTTGAGGCCTACTTAGATTGGGAAATGAAGGTTGAACAACTCTTTGCTTGCCATCATATTAGCGAAGAGAGAAAAGTTCCATTGGCTACCCTTAGCTTTCAAGGGTATGCCCTCTATTGGTGGACTTCCCTTGTTAAAGAACGAAGGATTCATGGGGATCCTCCAGTAGAGTATTGGAATGATCTTAAGAGTGCCCTTAGGAAGAGGCACATTCCCTCCTACTATGAAAGGGAGCTTATGGACAAGCTCCAAAGGCTTAGACAAGGGAGTATGAGTGTTGAAGAATATAGACAACAAATGGAACTACTCCTTTTAAGAGCTGGACTTAGAGAGGAGGAAAGAACAAGCATAGCTAGGTTCCTTAGTGGGCTCAATATGGAAGTGAGGGACAAGGTTGAACTCCTTCCATATAGGGACCTAGATGAGCTAGTCCAACTTTGTATAAGAGTGGAGCAACAACTTAAAAGAAAGCCTTCTTCAAAATCTTATGGCTCTCACTCTTATCCAAGGAAGGACCAAGCCCATGGAATTTTAGGGGCTGCACCTTCAAAACCCAAGGAAGATAAGGGTAAGACCATAGAGAAATACACCCCTAAGACTAGTTCCCAAGAAAGGACTAGCAACATTAAATGCTTCAAATGTCTTGGGAGAGGTCACATTGCCTCTCAATGCCCCACAAAGAAAACCATGATCATGAGGGGTCAAGACATTTATAGTAGTCAAGAGGAGACTACTTCTTGCCCTTCCTCTAGTGGAAGTGAAGATGAAGTAAGGGGTGAAGAGTCTAGTGAGGAAGTCTACCCTCATGAAGAAGGTGACCTCTTAATGGTTAGAAGGCTCCTTGGAGGTCAATCTTGTGATCTATCTCAATCCCAAAGAGAGAACATCTTTCATACAAGATGCAAAATTTTAGATAAAACTTGTTCTCTCATTGTGGATAGTGGATCTTGTTGCAATTGTTGTAGCACAAGATTAGTTTCCAAGTTGAACCTCACTATCATTCCCCACCCAAAACCTTATAAACTTCAATGGCTCAATGAGCAAGGGGAAATGATAGTTAACCAACAAGTGAAGGTACCTTTCTCCATTGGGACATATAAGGATGAAGTTAATTGTGATATAGTTCCCATGGAGGCAGGACATATTCTGTTAGGAAGGCCGTGGCAATTTGATAGGAAGATCATTTATAATGGCCTAACTAATGAGATTAGCCTCACCCATCTTGGCACTAAATTTGTGTTGCATCCTCAAACACCTTCACAGGTGGCCAAAGATCAACTAGCTATGAAAGATAAGAGGGATGAGGAAGAAAAAATTAGAAAAACAAAAGAAAAAGAAGGATAGTAAGGTCTTGTCTTCAAAGGCCAGGGGGAAGGAAAAAGAGGGAAAGGATTCCTCCAAGAAGATTGTTAAGAAGGAAAATCATTTTGCAACAAAAGGTGATATTAAAAGAGCACTCCTTCTTAAACAATCTTTCTACCTTCTCCTATCAAGGGAAACATCCCTTAGCACTGCCACAATTCCTACATTTGAGACCTTACCCCCAAAGGTCCAAGAACTCTTACATGAATTTGGTGATATATTTCCCAAAGAGATACCCCCTGGGCTACCTCCTTTAAGGGGAATAGAACACCAAATAGATTTAGTCCCAGGAGCAAGCCTTCCTAATAGGCCAGCCTATAGGACTAACCCTCAGGAGACTAAGGAGATAGAGTCTCAAGTTAAAGAATTGTTGGAGAAGGGCTGGGTCCAAGAGAGCCTAAGCCCATGTGCTGTGCCAGTGTTGTTGGTGCCCAAAAAGGATGGTACGTGGAGAATGTGTATAGATTGCAGGGCCATCAACAACATCACTGTAAAGTATAGGCACCCCATTCCTAGACTTGATGATCTACTTGATGAGTTGCATGGTGCCAATATCTTTTCAAAAATTGATCTTAAAAGTGGTTATCACCAAATCAGGATGAAAAAGGGTGATGAGTGGAAAACTGCTTTCAAGACCAAGTTTGGTTTGTATGAATGGCTAGTGATGCCTTTTGGGCTCACTAATGCACCAAGCACCTTTATGAGGCTTATGCATCATGTCTTAAGGGATTTCATAGGTAGATTTGTAGTTGTTTATTTTGATGATATTTTAGTGTATAGTAGGAGCCTAGATGATCACTTAGGACATCTCAGACAAGTTCTTTCAGTCCTTAGGAAAAACACCCTCTATGCAAATATAGAGAAGTGTACCTTTTGTGTAGATAATATAGTTTTCTTAGGTTTTGTAGTTGGTAGAAATGGGGTCCAAGTGGACCCTGAGAAAATCAAGGCCATCCAAGAATGGCCCACCCCAAAAAGTGTGGGAGATATTAGGAGCTTCCATGGGTTAGCAAGCTTCTATAGAAGGTTCGTTCCTAATTTCTCTACAATTGCATCACCTCTCAATGAGCTGGTGAAGAAGAATGTGGCATTTACCTGGGGTGAAAAACAAGAGCAAGCCTTTGCTTTGCTCAAAGAAAAGCTTACTAAGGCACCTGTTCTAGCTCTTCCTGACTTTTCTAAAACTTTTGAGCTAGAATGTGATGCCTCTGGAGTGGGAGTTGGAGCTGTATTGTTACAAGGTGGGCACCCTATTGCTTATTTTAGTGAAAAACTTCATAGTGCCACCCTCAACTACCCCACCTATGATAAAGAGCTTTATGCCTTAATAAGAGCCCTCCAAACTTGGGAACATTACCTTGTTTCCAAGGAATTTGTCATTCATAGTGATCATCAATCACTTAAGTACATTAGAGGGCAAAGCAAGTTAAACAAGAGGCATGCAAAATGGGTAGAGTACCTAGAGCAATTTCCATATGTTATCAAATACAAAAAGGGAAAAACAAATGTGGTAGCTGATGCCCTCTCTAGGAGACACACATTGTTTTGCTCCCTAGGAGCTCAAATTTTAGGATTTGATAATATTAGGGACTTGTATGCTTTAGATGAACATTTCTCTCCCATTTATGAGAGTTGTGGGAAAAAGGCCCAAGATGGATTCTATTTGGCTGAGGGGTATTTGTTCAAAGAGGGAAAGCTTTGCATACCCCAAGGATCCATTAGGAAATTACTTGTGAAAGAGAGCCATGAGGGTGGGCTCATGGGCCACTTTGGGATAGACAAGACCCTTGTCTTACTCAAAGAAAAGTTTTATTGGCCCCATATGAAGAAAGATGTCCATAAGCATTGCACTAGGTGTGTGGCTTGTTTACAAGCCAAGTCTAGGGTGATGCCTCATGGGCTATACACACCCTTACCCATCCCATCGGCACCTTGGGTAGACATTAGTATGGACTTTGTCCTTGGGCTTCCTAGAACCCAAAGAGGTGTAGACTCTATCTTTGTGGTGGTGGATAGGTTTAGCAAGATGGCACACTTTATACCATGCCACAAGGTGGATGATGCTTCCCACATCTCAAAACTCTTTTTCAGGGAAGTTGTGAGACTCCATGGTTTGCCTAGGACCATTGTGTCAGATAGAGATGCTAAGTTCCTTAGCCACTTCTGGAAAACCTTATGGGCTAAGTTAGGAACTAAACTTCTTTTCTCTACCACTTGTCATCCACAAACTGATGGGCAAACAGAGGTAGTGAATAGGTCTTTATCCACCCTTTTAAGGGCTCTTCTGAAAGGCAACCATAAGTCTTGGGATGAGTATCTTCCTCATGTAGAATTTGCCTACAACAGGGGGGTTCATAGAACCACCAAGCAGTCCCCTTTTGAGGTTGTCTATGGGTTCAATCCCCTAACACCGTTAGACCTCATTCCCCTCCCACTGGACACTTCTTTTATACATAAAGAAGGGGAATCTAGGTCAGAATTTGTAAAGAAGATGCATGAGAGGGTTAAGAACCAAATAGAGAACCAAACAAAGGTGTATTCAACTAAAGGCAATAGAGGAAGAAAAGAGCTAGTTCTTAATGAGGGTGACTGGGTTTGGCTCCATCTTAGGAAGGATAGATTCCCTACTAAAAGGAAATCCAAGCTTAGCCCTAGAGGGGATGGACCTTTTCAGGTTTTGGAGAGGATCAATAACAATGCCTATAGGTTGGACCTCCCAGAAGAGTATGGAGTCAGCACCACTTTTAACATTTCTGATTTAACTCCTTTTGCAGGTGGAGCTGATATTGAGGAGGAGGAACTAACAGATTTGAGGTCAAATCCTCTTCAAGGGGAAGGGGATGATGCAATCCTCCCTAGGAAGGGACCAATCACTAGAACCATGAGCAAGAGGCTCCAAGAAGATTGGGCTAGAGCTGCTGAAGAAGGCCCTAGGGTTCTCATGAACCTTAGGGTAGATTTCTGAGCCCATGGGCCAAGGTTGGGTCCAATTATCTTTGTACATATTAGACTAGGATGTCATTATATTTGGTCCTTGTATATAGGGCTCCATATTGTAGGTAGGGTACCCTAGAAATATAGGATTTTTCAGCCCTTGTATTTTTTGGGCACCTAGACTAGTTTTTGTATTAGGGGTAGTTTTGTAATTTCACATGCACTAAGTGGATATTTGATGTGTGTGGTTGGAAATAAATTTAATTGAATTGGTAGAAGCCCAATCCAATTAAATTTTAGAGGGGGAGGTGAGCATTTGCTTACTACACCCCATTGCCACATCATATAGTCACACTTTGTGCATGTCCTTCATGCTTTTCATGCCTCATGACACCTAAGCACACTTAGTGGAGAATCTTGTAATTGATCTTGGATTAGTGGGCTGAACCATAACTAAAATTCACTAATCATAATTAGTGAAATTTTGGCTCCAAAGTTTGGCTCCACAAATTCAATTTCAAATTCAAGTGAAATTTGAATTTCCCTCCAATTTTGTGTGACACTTAGGCTATAAATAGAGGTCATGTGTGTGTATTTTTTTCAACTTTGATCATTTGAATATTAACTTCAGATTTCAGAGCTCCTTTTGAGCACAAAATTTCGTGCTCTTCTCTCCCTCTCCCTTCATTCATCTCCTTCTTCCTCCAAGCTCTTATCCATGGCCTCCTATGGTGGTGAGCTTCTTCTAGACTCATCTTCTCCTTGAAGTGGCGTCTCCTCTCTCTCTTCCTTCTCCATTCCGCTGCCATTTATCTTCCAAGAAGCAAAGGAATCCATTGATGAAGAAGATCCTAGGCCTACAAGCTCCAATGGAGCTTGCATCACACTTACCCCGTATCAAATCATCAGAGGCAGCCGCTTCTGAGCCACTCATAGCAAATACCCGGGAGGGTACTTTTGGTCTTCCACCACTAGTGTTGTTGTTGTTGCTAACATTACCGCTCCTTGTGGAATTAGTGGGTCCATGATTGACGGTGTTAGAATTGGCGGTTATCATCGGTCTCCCGGTCACCCTACATTCTCGAGCATAGTGGCCCACCTTGCCACAAACATAACAACGGTTCTCCTATGTCTGCGGGAGCTGTGGGCAATTCCTCTTAAGATGCGGTCCCCCACACTGAAAACACTGTACCCCAGTCCCCCTTGACTGGCTCATATTGGAGGTAGCCATAGGTTGTTTCCCCTTGTTGCTAGCATACGGCTTCATCCTCTTATTACTATTTCCTCTAAAAGGATGGTTTCTCTGTGGTCCTCCAACGCCTCTAGCTTGTCTCTCCTTCATCTTGTCCTCAAAAATCCTGCACTTTGTCACCAGCTGATTAAAATCCGTGATCTGCATATAACTAACCGCCTGTTGGATCTCCAGCCGAAGCCCATTTTCAAACTGAGCACATAGATCTTCTTCATTCCGAGCATCTTGGTATTGAGGCCAATACTGTAGAAGCTCATTAAACTTAGCCGTGTACTCCCCAACAAACATGTTTCCCTACTTCAAATCCAAAAATTCCCTCGCCTTCCGCTTCCTGAGATCTCGTGGAAAATAATTTTCCAGAAATTTGTCCTTGAAGGCATTCCAAGGAATCACGCCTCCAGGTGCTGCAAATGAAGGCTTCACGAACTTCCACCAATCCTCGGCCTCTCCTTGGAGCATAAATGTCGCATAAGGGACCTTATGCTCCTCGAGGCAACCCATCGCCTCGAAAATCTTTTCCATCTCAGCGAACCACAACCTAGCACCTTCCGGATCATAGTCCCCACTGAACTTTGGCGGGTTGTTCTTACGGAAAGCCATGAGTCCCCGATACTCCGCCGGCTCCACGTCACGTTCCTGCACCAGAGTTTCTAGCACAGCTGTGATGCGGTCGAGGACATCACGGTTCTGATCCCTACCACGTCCTGCCATACCTATCCTGTAGGAAAACTATCAGTATCCAAGAAATCCTACTGAGAGAGTGTACCACACAGGCTATGACAGTTATAGCAATATCCTTCTCTCTATACATATACATATATATATACACACAACAATCCTACTGAATTAATCGCACATTCATGCTTAAGACAAGAAGGTAGAAATACACACAATGTGTGACTTAACGTCACTCCCCGAAACCTACTTCCTAGTTTCAGAGATACACAACATTCACATAGCAAGACCATAAACAGGTTCACTAGAATCCAACTTTTGCTCTGATACCACCAATTGTAGCGTCCCCAAAATAATGACTGGTTTAATAGTAATAATTTAAACAACAAAAACCGTGGGAAATTTTTTTTTTCTTTTTCTCATTCGTTTCTTTCACTTTTCACAATAATCAAGTTCAGAAGGAAAATCATCACTATAGAGTCCTAAATGGCCAGTTCACAACTCTATTCGGAGTCATTTCTTTCTGATCACTCATAACCTCTAAATATTTTGCTGTTTCAAAATGAAGAGTGTACCAGCCATTACTTTAGGTCGTCACGTGAAAATAATAGAATAAAATACCGTCGATAAACTCTTTTGCAAATAAAGTTTGCTAATGCTTTCTTTTCAAATAACAAGATTAAACATAAGTACATTCATCATTTAAAGCTGTCCAAAATATGGGAGTTTTGCAAAATACATAGTGTCATCCCGAGCAAAAGTATCCACTGTAGTAGCCTCAGCCACATGTATACAATCATCAAATTCTTATACAATAGGTCTACCCATACAAAAACAAAAGAGTAAACCTAACAGTCAGTACTAGATACACCCACCCTCAAAAAGTATATAAAACTAGTCTAAGGAGCTGTCTACTATGATGAAGAGCCTCCACTAGTCGCCATCTCTCCAGGGCCGCTCTCCTCCGTAGAGTCTGCCTCAGATGCCGATATGACGTCCTCGGGAGAATCCACCTCAAGGGGTGGGTCCTCATCACCCTCTAGAAAGCCAAGAGCATCCATAGCAGGCTCAGGAGGTAGCTCCTCTGGGTCTTCCTCAGGGTCTTCCTCGGGGTCTTCCTCAGATGACGTCACCTCGATCACTTGGACTGGCTCCACTAGACGATATGGTGTAGGCGTGGGTAATATCCACTCCACAGTGCACTGAAGCGTACGCGCGGGTTCATCTGGATGCACCAATGAAGTAGCCGTGAATCGAATCGTGCCCCGAAATCGGCGCCTCACATTGCCTTCAAGGGTCTCCCAAGCTCCCTCTAGGCACTCCATCTCCACTCGGTCATGGATTAGTTGCGCCGCCATCACGATCTACAAGAAATAAAAGAAAGGGGTAGACTCTTTCACGTGATATCTAACTACGGAGCAACACAATGCGTCTCATAACCACTACATGTAAGTAAAAGGGGTATCTCAAGGCTTTTCATCTCTGGTAATCGATTACACAGCCTTGGTAATCGATTACCAGAGGCTAAACTCGAATTACACAGCCTCAGGACATGAAACCTGCAAAAATGCATTGTGTAATCGATTACACATAACTGGTAATCGATTACCAGTGGCATGTTCCTCTGTGTAATCGATTCCACAGCCTGGTAATTGATTACCAGAGGCCTCCAAAACATGCTGCCTTCATTTCTAAGCCTGGTAATCGATTACACCCCTTGGTAATCGATTACCAGAAGCCCTCTTAGCTTCCTAATCTCGTTTTTAAGCCTGGTAATCGATTACACCCCTTGGTAATCGATTACCAGAGGCCATCTTAGTTTCCTGTCTTCACTTTTAAGCCTTGTAATCGATTACTCACCCTTGGTAATCGATTACCAGAGGCCATATCCCATGTAACACTCAAAGTTCACAGCTGGCCAGCCACCACACAAGCCTCCTTGCTTTGTGGTCTTTGTTCTTTTATCTGTTGACTGCTAGGAGCTCGCCTGTTTAGTTACATCACAGGTTCTCACTGACTGACTATGCCTGGGTTGGGTCGGGATTGGTCAAGCTTGGTTTTGGGCAATAGCACCCCACCTGACGTCCCCAAGGTCTACTGACCCCCGCGACATATCTCCAGGTACCACTCTGTGGTCAACGAATAAAAGTAGGAAGTCTCACCCTTCCACACTTCCTCACTTCAAGCTTGTAGGATTATGGGGTACCCATCACATGTGGTACTAGGTGGCGGTCGGGCGATGGTGCAAGACAATTCTCCACATCCACAAATCACGTATAAACCCACCATCCCCTGTTGCCCACCTCCAACTGAGCTCACGTACTCCCACGTAGCCCTTATCCTCGTTCCTCTCAATGTCGGGTCCCCATCAATCCTTCCAAGCTTCCACAACATCCAAGTAATTCAACATCCAATCATCACAAACTAACACAGCCAAGAAAACAGGGCAAAGGCAGAAAACTCTGCCCAATATCACAGCTTTTCACATTCAAATACCCCAGTAACATTCACTTCGTTCCAATTCATTAACCGTTGGATCGACTCGAAAATTTTACTGGAAGTCTCTAGTACATAAATCTACATTTTGACCGTTGGGATCTGCTAGAAAACGTCCAGAACCCAATCGGTGCTACTCTTTCCACAACCAGCAATTTCATATCATTTTCTGCACAAAGCCAAATTCTGCTGCACCTAGTTGACAGCAAAATTCTGCATAAGTGCAGATTTTCGAAATCACACTTTCCCTCATCCAATTTTGCCCAAATTGAATCCTACAAGTCCCAAATCATGTATCAATCATGTCTAAACCAAGTACAAGCTTCAGACCAAAGTAACTCAAAATCTAGGCATCTAAAACCCCTCAATTTAGTGGATTTTTCAAGGTTTGAGAAGTGAAAATGAGAATGGGGTAAATTTGGAGCAAACTATCACCTCAAACAAGTCTATATCATCAATCTAAACTTGCTCAAACTGGTTTTATGCCTAAAATTCCACCGAATCAAAATTTGGCTCCTCAACACCCAATTTTTACCCTAGAAATGGTTCTTGCCTTCACTTTGGTCATTTGTTTTCCTCTCTTGCACAGCCCAAGGTTTCTCATAAGTCCTAAATGACATTTCAAACTAGGATTAACTCACTTTAACCTCCATTTACCACTGAATCCAGATTTGGCCTTCCAAACCCTCAAAGCATCACACTTTTCCACTCACAGGACTACATTCTCACTTTCTAACCCTAGGTTAACTCTACCCTTCATCCCTAGCAGTTTTCCATCAGCAATTTCAGCACATAAACATCACAAGCATCGTCATAAAAACCCTAAAACAGAATGGGTAAGCTTGACTCACACCAAACATAGCAAGTTCAACATGCTTTCAACAAATTCCTTCACAAATAACTACCACAATGCATAAACCTAGTAAAACTACCCATCATATCTCCTAAAACCCCATACCCACGAAAATTTAAGTGAGAAGAAGTCTACCCAAACCTGAAATTTCGAAGTCCCACACGTAGAGATGCGCTTCACGACTCCGAAAATGCCTTGCTTTCGCGATTTGGAGCAGAAATGGCTACCAAAGGTTGGAGCTTTGTTGGAGCTTCAATGGTGGAGGAAGAAGAAGAGAATGGCAACGTGAGAGAGAGAGGAAAGAGCTTTCTGAAATTTTGGGGCTGAGTGAGGAGAGAGAGAGTGTTGCTTTTTGGTTTAAAAAGGCTTTTCTCTTTTCTATTATTTTATTTTAAGCTATGCCACATGTCTCCATTTGAGTGGAGCAAAAGGGCCCACTTTTTCTCTTGATGTGACTCATGCTTAGCCACATGAAGAGAAAAATCTAACCTTTTGAAATGCCAAAATCCTGCCTCGGTTTGCGTGTTGTTCCTCTGGTTCTAGTCCCTCGCGTTTCTCTGCGCCCGTCGGGGCCAGTTTTCGAAAGTAGGCAATATATATATCAAAACGCTCAGGATAAAACCCCGAGTGTGGTTCAGAGGTTGATTTTGTTAAATTTTAAGTTGCACACAAAACGATGATTTTTAGACTAATTAATGGAGAATTAACCTATAACCATCCAGTTATGGATTTCTCTTCCTTAATTAGCCTAACCCGTGTATCTTTTCCCCCAAAAATACCTACTTCTACCAGAAATATATACATATATACATACACTGAATAATACTTATATATATATATATATATATATATATATATATATATATATATATATAGCCATTCAAAATGCACCGTTTACAAAAATTCCGGGTAGAAATTTCCAGGATGTCACAGCCAAGACCTTTTAAAGCACTGTTCCATGCGAGTAACAATTAAAAGCTGGTGTTGTACGTTGAGGTATTTCAATGCAAATGTATTGAAAATAACACTAACCTGTCAATAATCCCCTTAAGGTAGTTGTCTGGCCTGTTATGCAATGAACAAAACCAGACAACTAGGTGTTCCTTGGGCAGGATGACCACCATCTGCCATTGTCCGCTGCAGTGGAGACGAATATGGGTTAGTATATTAGTAAACATTAATTAAATTAAGTTATTTTGTGTGACTTACCCATTTAGGTAGGCTCCAAGATAGACATCGCGTTTTGAACTCTGCATCCAAGTCTTTATGTAACTTTCAGACTCAAACTGCGATTGCCCAGACCTCTGAATGGACTGTGGCTCGAGGAATCCATAGATATCAGAATTTCCCGCTCGCATACTTGTATCAGTGAGATGCCTGTTTATGTTAAGTCAAAGTTAAATATTTTTGAATTCAAAGCAATAACTTAGGTAATTAAAAGTAATATAAAATGACTTACAGAATCCACAACTGTAACACAGAAATGCTGAGACATTGACCACTGTGTGCAATTTCAGAGAGGTCTTCGTGCTTTATGTAGAGCGGGAAATC
This sequence comes from Glycine soja, assembly GCF_004193775.1. Lineage (NCBI taxonomy): Eukaryota > Viridiplantae > Streptophyta > Magnoliopsida > Fabales > Fabaceae > Glycine > Glycine soja. The sequence continues at coordinate 37,981,993 of NC_041016.1, read as the reverse complement.
TAGATTAAAGACCTCGAACACGGTGGCATCCCATGTAACCTGATAAGGCCTCAAGAAAAGCTCTGGGATGGTCAATGTCATCAGATAAAGTGGATCATCAACCTCCGGATCGGGCTTTGGAAGTGGTTTTGCCGGAGACACAGCTACCTGTTCATGAAACAAAGTTAAATGGCCTAATTTGAGGCACACTGAATGAATTAATTTAAAAAGAAGAAACATATAGTAAGAGTAAAGTACCTGTTGTGATAAAGACTTGACCAGATGTGTCGGCCAAGCAAGTAAGGTGTGAAGTGCCTGCCCCACTAAGGAAACCTCATCAGTGGGTACAGGAACTGGAGCATCTGCATCTGTAACCTCCTCCACACCCACCTTTACTTGGCCAGGCAACAAAGGAGTGTTATGAACAATAGTGGATCCCTCATAAACTCTCCCCAGGGCAACCAGGCGGGCAGGATCTCCTTCGATGTACAAGTCGCACCTATCTGAGTCACCCGTCTCAGGATTGTTTCCTGAGGGATCAACACAACTTCCCTTTGTGCTTACTCGAGGACCGGAGGGACCAACCAGAGGCTCGGGAGGCACTGTAAGTCCCTGAGATTGCATCTGGGACTAAATCTGGGACTGCATCTGGTTGAAGGATGCCATGAGCTGCCGCGTCACTTTTTCTGTGATGGACTCCTCTAGCTGGTCCTTGATTTGCTGGGTCAGCTGCTGCAATTCTTCAGGAGGCAGGTAGGAAGAGCTGCTGGACGTCCATGGAGCCGATCCAAAGTATTACTTGATCGTGACACCAGCTTCAGCAGCACCGACGCGTCCAGGGTGCTCTGGACGTCCAATAGTAGTGGTGAGAACATCCTAGCGTCCATGGGGGACGAAGGATCCCCGTGTCGCCTGCTCCTCAAAGGAATCCTACACAGAAAACACAGTTGCACATGGTATTCACAAAATATTGAAATATAATTCTAATGGTTAGTTGAAAATGACTTACGATCTTCTCAGCGATTTCCTTTGCGGCCTCAGTCGTCATCTCCCCTGTTTTCTTCGTGCGGGACATCTTCCACTTCACATGGCGTCTGACCGAGGATGGAGGGTCGATGACACCATCATCGCTTCCTGACTGTGCAGCTTCATCCAGCTTCTTCTTGGTCTTCTCAGCCAGGAGCTTCTGCTCCAAATAGTCATAACCCCTACGAGACAGAACGTGGGGGGCAGTGTTCTGCTTCTGGATGGCCTGTGCCTTTTTGCGCACATCTTGCAAAAAAAAAACAATAATGTTTCAAATTGCTAGAATGAAGTATAACAAGTTAATGTTTTTTGGAAAAAAACTTAAATGACAAGGAACATACCTCCCAAGAAGGGTCTCTGCGAGTCTGGCAAAATTGGGCCCATTTTTCCTTGCTAATGCCGTATTTCTCACAGACAGTGTCCGCCACACCGTCCTGATCGGCTGCAAGGGCCCATTTCCTCGTGAGGTCTGATTTAAACTGCCTCCATCTCTCCCCTGCGGTCTGAAGTAACTTCCTTTTTGTCCTACTGTCAGAAGCCTCTGGGATTTCAAATTTTGCCTGACAACATCAAATAAAGTTTATTTGTTACAATAATGTATATTTTGACTTTTAATTAAACAAAATCAAATAAGAAAAGGAAAATACCTGAATATCCTCCCAAATCAGCTCCTTCTGAGCAGTAGCGACCTCTTTCCTGTTCTCGTAGGTGACGTCCACCTTATCACGTGCCACAATCCCCAAATATATTCTTAATTTCTTCTTGTGGGGACCGTCAGCCTTGCCGGTAGTAGGATCTACATGGACCACTGGTCTCTCAACACTAGGTGGTCTAGTAGACAACGATCGTAGACGTGAGGCTTTACGTGTCTGCTTCTCGATAGACGGCAAAGCCGATGCGTCCGAAGGAGGAGAAGGAGGAGGAGGGGAGGCAGGTGGAGAAGCCTTGATCCTTTATACAATAACATACAGCAACATACAAAATGTTAATTTTGATTACAGACAATTATCAACATCAACAGTTCTTTATGTAAGTAATCTGGATTAGTGGGGTTCGGGGGTGGTCATGCTTTATTATTGTAGGTGTGTGTGTGTGTCTTTCTCTGTGTGTGTGTGTGTGCTTTCAAAAAAGGATTAATGAAAAGAGGATAACTCATAAGTGATTTACTTGTGGTTTTTAATTGTGATTCAAAATAGGATAAGATGTAATAGTAGTGAAAATGTATGATAAATGAAAAGTCTGATAAATTCAAGTTGATGATGTGTTGTGATACTTGTGCTTTAAATTTGTTTCAAGACATGAAAGAAAATTACTGTGTAGCACAAATAACAATAATCGTAGACAAGTGAAGATTACATAGTGTGCATTGAAAGCTACATTTCCATGGGATTTAAAGGATGTCAAAGTGGGGTCAATGCAAGCAAACTTTTCTTAGATTTTTGGAATTGTAGACAAATCATTCAGAACAGTACTTAAAACTCTCGGGGAAGCAATGACCTGAAGATGTTGAATGATGAAGGAATGACATGAAGATCTTCAAAAATACACATCTAGATGGCATCCTTAGGACTTCAAACAGCTCATGTTTGTCGCCAGTTTCATCATCCACCAGCCTTTCCTTCTCTGGCTTCTCACGTTTATTGTTGTTAAACACATATTTATTCTCTCCTCCCTTCATGTCTTGTTTTATCACAACTTTAGCCGAATCTCCTATCTTCAGCACAGTTGAATCTCTAGTCTTATTCTCCAATGACACACTTTGATGGCCTGTATCTATTTTCTTCATATGTTCTAGTGCTTCAGCTTCAGAATGCATAGACCAATCTGAACTTTCCAGTGATCACCAAAGGCTTCTGCATCAACATTGACATTCTCCACCCTCTTTGGTTTATTAGAGGTTGCACTAGAGCAATCAGCACCAATCTGTGGCTCTTCCTCCTTTACCAGTTCAATATCTTTCCTTTCACCTTTGCTTTTGTAAACTACACTGTAATTTACAAAACAGTTGAAAGGAAATATATTGAGTTGGTAGACGAGGAAGAACCACGGATTGGTGCTGATTGTTCTAGTGTAACCTCTAATAAATCTGAGATTTATAATGAGGAAGCAGGGAATGCAGCACATAAGCATAAACCAAAGAGGGTGGAGAGTGTCAATGCTGATGCAAAAGCCTTTGGTGATCACTGGAAAGTTCACATTGGTCTATGCATTCTAAAGCTGAAGCACTAGAACATATGAAGAAAACAGATACAGGCCATCAAAGTGTGTCATTGGAGAGCAAGACAGGAGATTCAACTGTGTTGAAGATAGGAGATTCGGCTAAAGTTGTGATAAAACAAGACATGAAGGGAGGAGAGCATAAATATGGGTTTAACAACAATAAACGTGAGAAGCCAAAGAAGGTAAGGCTGGTGGATGATGAAACTGGCGACAAACATGAGCTGTATGATTGTTCATACATAGAATTGTACAAGTATTGGGTGTCGGGGTTTCTCTAATCTGATTAACGACTTAATTGTTAATCATAATGTGTCTGTTGTAAAGTCATGCATATGTGAGTAAAGCGGAATTCATTATCAAAAGGATGCAGTTTAACATTACACACAACAGTCTATGGAAGTCATGTTCCTTCTATGAGATCTAATCTTAGGAATTAAAATCTATGAGAAGCATAAAAGGAGTACTGTGGGGCTTCTTGGTAAGGTTTTCTCCTTTAGAATAGTTTCCACTCCTCATGGAGAGCCTAATAACGTGTCCGAGACAGTGGTAAAGAAGGAGAACAAACACTCCTCTTGGCTGATAATTTGCAAACAAAAGTCCCACAGTTATGGAAACTTTCTCAACAACAAAAAATATATTGTTAGAAAAGCATCGATATTCCACATAAAAGCTGCAGGGGCACGCACATATACGAAATGAGGAACTGAATTTATTTTAGAAAAAGAAATACATGAAAGAACATGGGATTCGAAGTAAGAACATGGAACTGAATTTATTTTGGGGTTTTGAAGTAGCTAGAGACAATGAGGTTGTTAAGGTTTGCCACGTGTGAGATTCCACAATTTTTCTACAGGCTGATTTGGCAAGAGTAATGTAAACAAAAAAAAAAGAGTGGAAACTAGTATAGAAATTGTTCACAAATTTTGGTAGTAGTAGGGTTTTTTATTTTTTAATTGGAAGCGGAAATTGTGAAACAATTTCATGTATGTAATGGATGTATGTGTATGTCTCTCCCACTCTCTTTGTGTCTCTGAGTCACATGATGGGTGTGGACGATGAAATGATGAGCAACTTAATCGCGTAGGAAAGTTTCCAACGGCAAGCAAATACTAGTAGCTAGCAACAACACATTTATATGTATATGGATGACATGGGTGGGTACAAAGGGTGGAAAACGGAATGAGACTAAATTCTCTCCAACCCCATTACATCCTATCGCTCTTCAATTAACTAAAAGACAACCATTCACTTTTTTTCTCTCTCTCTCTCTCCTCCTTTTCTTTCCTTGTAGTAGTATTCTTTTTTATGTGTGCTTTGGTTACCAAAAGGAAAGGGATGGGGCATTCCGGACTGTGAATTTGTCTTGGCTTCGGAAGAAATTCTGCTTGCTTGGCATCAATATCAATATATGGCATTTTGTTGTAGGATGTTGTTTATTATTAATTTTATTCATTCATTCTGTCTTCAATCAGAATGCATTTATGTTAACCAAAAATCCCCCCCGCCCCCCCATATATGGAAAAAGATTTTTGGACAATCAAAATTAGTTGACATGTTGAGAAAGAAAGAAAAGAAGTGTAAGTATCATAGGTAATATGATTTGACAAGAGAGAGAGATAAAGAGAAAATTAAGTGTTTAGAATTTATTATTGTAAATCAGCACTCTATATATGTTTACATTCAGCGCACGAGTGACGAAATCTGAGCATGAAGAGATGGGATGTGAAAGATTCTCAATTCTGTTTGGTTTGGTTGTACATATGCCTCTCGTTTCTATGGTTGATTTGTGAGGTTTAACTCGACGATTGCACCGTTAAGTATTTTTTTTTGTCATTATTTAATCAAACTTAGAATTTCATCTTTCTATTTTCTCAATAAGAATTGTCATTGTTAGGTACATTGTGTGTGTGCAATTATAATTGGAGAAAACATATATATCGTTTATTAGGTGAGGCTACATCAAGTGCTCTTAACAAGGTCAAATCACAAATTAGAAAGACTACTCGTCGTAAAACCTCTCCTATTAACTGCTTCCTACGTAAAAAAATGGGATACCTACATGAATAGGAAAATTAAGATGCTTCAGGTTTTGGCATACACACATATATTTGTTACTGATATTTCGTTTATTACTTTTGAATTCCAATGCTAAGACACATTTGCCCTTTTCAGGAAGTAGATGGTATGAATTTGACGCTTGATCAGACTCTTGGTAGTTCTAACCCACATTATTCAAGAGTGTTGAGAGAGAAAATGGCAGCTAGAGAAGCGGCACATAAGGGAATGGAGGCTCGAAGAGCAGCATAAGTGGAAGCCTCTTGGTGTCGTATTTTACGTGCTGCCAGGTAAAGTTTTCTGCAAACAACTGTACTTGACATTGTTGATTTCTAATTTCTATATTGGATTTGACAAGCTTCCTGGTAAAGTTTTATGCAAACAACTATGCTTGACATTGTTCATTTCTAATTTGTAAATTGGGTTTTATATTTGTTTTTCATATTGGTGTTTTCAGGATTCCTAGTGAGGATGAAGAGTCTCAACTCTTAAAAGGCAGAAAAAAGTGCAGTGGAAGCTTTTGAGGCAGCCCAGGCTATGGGTGTTATTATGTTTGACTTGCCAAATTGCCCTTAAAACATTGTCAACTAGAGACATCCTCTGTTAATGGAGAAGAATCATCTACCCATACTGTTACTGCATCTTTTGAAACTGCCCAGAGGTGGGCAGAGAAGTAGTTGTTGCAGTCAAAACTGCATTTATAAGGCTTGCAAATTGTCCTTCTTTTAGTAATGGTGAATTCAAGGATCTACTAAGAAAATTTGGAATTGGATGACAGTGCTAAAAAATTTTAAAATGTCTACATGTATTTAGTCTTTTTTTTCCTAAATTCTCTAGGAACATAATACCATTCTAAATAAGATGGATTATGTTTTTAGAATTTTGATTGAATGAGAAATGAAGAAATTCCTGTTACTTGATGTGCAAATGACTGTAACCTCTACTTTTATTGGATTCAAGTCAAATGATTTTAGCCACTTGGTGAAATAAGTTTTGTTTTGGCTTTGCATGTAATGGTTAATGGCATGTAGGTATTTCTCAGTACATAGAAATCGTGTCTGTTATTTCTTGGGAACATTTTTCTATAACTTTTCTCTAGAAATTCTATTTTGGAGACCCTAAGAGCTCATATTCTCTTGGTCATGCTGTAGGCTGTGAAGGATTGTATATGGCTATTCGAACAAGAGTAGGCATTAGGCTTCAGCAGTGTTTCCACAAACATTAGAATGACAGTTATCAACCTCAAATTTGGGGGCTTATGGATCCATGCACCCATTGCTCCAACTGATGAGTGTATTCAGGTTCCATTTTGACAGCCTATTCTCTCAATCTTTATATATGAAAAAAACTTGAGTCCCTATACACCCTTATTAGAATATAATGGTCCTTATCGTTACTATGTCTCAAGAAAAACTAGAGTTTTAGTTTGATACATTCTTATAGGGACTAAAAGTTCATTTTTTTTCATTAAGGGTTTGATGATGCAATCCTACCCCGCAAGGGCATTGGATAGAAGACCCCAAGTAGATTGGGCCAGAATAGGTTTTCTCCTTCGTTTAGGCCTTGTATTTTGGCCATTCTAGTAGTATAGGGTTTTAGCCTTGTATTTCGAGGCATTTTGAGTAGTCTTTGTAGCAGGGACTTTTTTTTTTGTATTTTCATGTATTTTGTCATGGGGGTGAGCTTAGCTATTATAGGGGGTGTGTAGCTAAGTTCTAGCTTCTCATCTCAAGGAGGTGAGCTTAGCTATTAGAGAGGTGTGTGTAGCTAAGCTCTAACTTCTTTAGGAATCTTTTCATGGAAGCTTCTCAAGGAGGTGAGCTTAGTTATTAGAGGGGTGTGTGTAGCTAAGCTCTAGCTTCTCAAGGAAGTTTTCTCAAAGAAGCTTCTCAAAGAAGTTTTCTCAAGAAAGCTTCTCAAGGAAGCTACCTAGTCTATAAATAGAAACATGTGTAACACTTGTTGGAACTTTGATAAATGAGAGTCTTGTGAGACACAACTCAAAGTTCAACTTCTCTCCCTCTTTTATTCCTTCAATTTCGTGTTCCCCCCCTTCTCTCTTTCTTTTCCTCCATTCCATCACTAGAGATGCCAAATTGTTGATTTCTTATATGTGACACTGAATTGTCTGGAACTGTTAAATCTACATATTATATCAATAAAGGCTCAGGATTATATGATTAATTTTCTCATATTAGTTTCTTTTCTTGTTTTTAAGATTAAGATTGATGATCTAGAAGTAGCTTGTGTTTTTGTGCACTTTGGTGTTTTTAGGTGTAGCTAAGTTGATGTTGAGATCTTTAAATGTCCTTTGATTATACCAGAAGATGTCAGCAAGAGCCCAGGACTTAATTTCTTTGATGAGTTTGTTCTATCCAGTTTCTCTTAGTTGGAATTATTGGTCTATTTGTTTTTTTACTTTTGGCAATTAATTTTTTATTTTCTTAGGTGTAGTGAAATTGAAGATGGCATCTTAAGAGTCATTCCATTGATTCTACCAAATGATAATTAGCACGAGCTCAGGACTACTTTGTTTTTTTTATTTCAAAACATCATTGTCTTGTTTCCTAGATATATTGGATTTCAAAAATATAATACACTTCTTTTAAACCAAATGTTTTCTATCTTTTGCGTGGACAAGGATCGAGACACTACTAAAAAAAAGGCTTTCAACATCGCTCCATTAACATCGGTTATTTCAAAAACCGATGTTAACGAAAGCGCGATGGCATTTTTGTAATTAAATGGAGTTACTTAACATCGGTTTTAGCAAAACCGATGTTAACTACTTCATGTTAACATTGATTATTTAAAAAAGCGTTGTTAACATCTTGTTAAGTTGAATATGGTAACATCGGTTTTGGGAAAATCGATGTTAACTTCATAGAGGTAGTCTGCCCCCTAACTTCACGGGTTAGTGTTTGACAGAGGTAGTCTACGCGGAAGATGAAGTAAATCTCCGCGTGTCAATGGGCTTGTTGGTCGCGATTGACAAAGGGTGCAGAAGACGACGTTAGTCTCTGCATGCTATCATGCGTTGAGTCTTAGAGATAGCAAAAGAAAGTTTATACAGATAACCACTTGAGTTTCTCCGCCTGCCCCCTAACTTCACGGGTTAGTGTTTGACAGAGGTAGTCTGCGCAGAAGATGATGTAAATCTCCGCGTGTCAACGGGCTTGTTGGCCGCGATTGACAAAGGGTGCAGAAGACGACGTTAGTCTCTGCGTGCTATCATGCGTTGAGTCTTAGAGATAGCAAAATAAAGTTTATACGAATAACCACTTGGGTTTCTCCGTCTGCCCCCCAACTTCACGGGTTAGTGTTTGACAGAGGTAGATGGTGCGGAGAAACTGCTTGTGTATCTCCACACGTCACCTAACTTCAGGGTCAGTGTGACAGAAATTGTGGGCGGCCGACAAAAGCGAGGCTCTGGCTCCTACGTATCCTCAATTTGTGATGAGGAACTCAGACCTACGTAGTTCTTGATAACTGTGAGACTAAAAATAGTCTCAGTGTTTTCTTCACTAAAAAGAGAACATGCTTTATTAAAGAGACAAAACTTCCAACTGATCAGAACAACATATGCTTTTTGGATGAAAAACAACATGTCTATCGGGGAAGGAGAGCATGCTGATGAAATTATCTCATAACCATAAATGAGATTTTGGATGTTAGCATTTAGTTTCTAAATGACCATTTAGAGGAAACACTGGGTTCAACAAAAATGGAAGAAAATCACTCAAAGTGTATCAACCTCACACAGGTAAGTGTTTCATCCTAATTCTGAACCATAGATATGTCATGACTTGATTTTGAAAATCATTTCCTATCAAATCAAAGATTACATGCGTGATCATGGATCAATAGAACTTTTTCTTGGGAATGGTTTGTTTTTTGTGGGAGATTTGGCTTTGAGTGTTCTTGGCCTTCTCCTTTTCTGTTTTTGTTTAGTGTGAGGTGAACAAGCCACCGACGCACAGGATTTTGGTTGGCAATCAAAGGGAGAGGACCACTTTAGGTCGTGGTTTCCTTTCTTTTTTTTGTTTACTTGGTGAAAATTTTGTATTGTTCAGATATTGTCTGGTCCAAAGACCTTTCTGCATATTTCTTTTTTTTTTCTTTTGATGTTTGATCGGGAATTTTCTTTCTTTTTTTCTTTCTCCCACTCTTTGATTGGGAATTTTATTTCTTTGTTGCTTTCTCTCACTCTTTGATTGGGAATTTTCCTTCTTTGTTTTCTTCCGAGGGCAAGGTTTATGGTAAGTTGGGATTTTGGCTCAAGGCTTGTAGAACGGTTGGACATGGTATATGTCAAGGTTTGGCCAGCGGTTCGGGGATAAAAGAGATGTCCCACATTATTTCCATGACACACATGCAATAATGATGATTAGGAAATTTTATGCAAAACTGGTCATGCATGCACCCATGTGGACACTCAAGCATCAAGTTTTTTATGGTCATGTGACACTAGGGCTCAGGATTCATTTTCTCTATTTAAGTCAACCCAATGTTTCCAAAATATGTTATTTTATCAATTCATGCATTCATCCGAGTCCATTTTAGGCGTTCGGGAAAATTTTCATAGCATTCACCCTTCAGGTGTATACACATTTTTTTTTCAAAAACTGGTTATGATCAGTGAAAATTTTTTCAAAGAAAAGTTGGAAGTTATTTCTCTTCAAAAGCATGTTGGCTTTTCATCTAGACAACTTATTTTCTTTTTCCTCCTTTTTTCTTTTTAGTTATTATCGTTTGTTTATTTCCTTTTATTTCTTTTTCTCTTTGAAAAGGTCGTGCAGACGAGGGCGTACACTACCTACTCATGCCTAACCACAAGGTAAACGAAAAACACGCAATGGTAAGTTGCAATAAAAACAGTGACGAAAGAACTAAGAGCCATAACGCAAAAATTCTAACAGAAACAAAAATAGTAACAGCGACGTTAGTAATCATATAGATAATAACAGAAAACAATAATGTCAATAGCAATATAGACAATAATAGAAAACAGTAATGCCAATAACAAAAGTGTGGTGACCTCGGTTACGTGGCTCCGCTTCCTCCCAAGAAACTGAGCAAGCCAGTCATATCTTCATCCATACGGGCCTCCTCTGCCTCACCGGGGGATCTTGCAGGCTCCTCCCCTGCCTGGGCATCGGGCCAGTCTCCAGGCCATGCGACTTCAGCCCCAAACTGCTCTGGGGTAGGGCATACAAAACAAGCAAAACCCTGCCCCTGCTGACTGAGGCTGAACCGGTAGAGACACTCATGTATCTACACCTGCCCACGGTGGTTGGCCGCCTGCTGGCGAACCAAATGCTGTAGATAACGCTCCATGTGACACCTTCTATCCCTCACATATATACTAATAAGAAAAAATAAAATTCAAATATTAATTAAAAGTATTTTTAAAACATTTTTTTTACAAGTCTTTCAAAGGGGAAAAAGGCTCACATTCATTTTCTTCTACATCATATTCAAACTTGTCCAAATAAATAATAAAGTATTCTCGACTCAAACAAAGTCGTCTAAGCTTCATACAATTTATATAGAACCTATATCCTAATGTCACATCCTATCAGGGCGTTGTGTTCCCGTGTCCTCTAGCATGAGGTTCTTCATAGTCATCCACCTATTCATCTGCTCTCCCGAACACAGATTCAAGATCATCACAGGATCCAAACACAACAACACACAGGGAGTGAGTTATCACATTCCTAGCTAATAGAGAAACAAGACAATTAAATATATATATTAAATAAATGAGATACCACTTGCTTAAACATAACTCACATAACTTCACCACTTCGTCATTCAAAATTCACTTTTCAATCATCAATCACATTACACAAGAATCCCACACTTCAATCAAGATATAATAACACATCAATTAGCAAGCATATGCAACAGTTATGCTAAGACTCAATCCTATATGCAATGTGGTACCATGTCAGTGAAAAACCACCCTGGGGCGCTTAGGAGTACATAACAAGACACACCACACCATGGGTTTGTTAGGTCACTCTCACTAAGTAAGATCATAGGGAGACCAGTCAGGGTCACGATGTTTTGCGAGAATGTTCCAACCATATGGGATCAGCATAGGCTTAAAGGAGCACTCAAACCCGGTGACCCCTAAGGCCTACACTCCGAAGAGTCCGTCAGGGCCTTTCCCTCCTGATTCAGGTCCAACCCCTAAAATAATTTTTGCATGCAGACACTGCTCATGAATTATACAACACCTACGACCTTACACTCGTGTTTAAAACACGTTCAACACAATTGCGCTATGATTTAACACTGGTTCCTAAATAGGAAACCTACATTTTCTCTTTAACATTGCGCATCAATGCTTTTCTCAAAATAGCGCTGGTCGGGTTATTGTACAATTCATAGCTTACAACACAAGTGATTTCACATCAAGTGTTAACTACACACTTATCCACAACTAGAACTCATTCACAATTTCACATCTCATAGTGTCACAATCCACCATCACATGTTTACACGTATCTCACAAATTAACACATGTTCAACTTTACACTTATACTCAATCTCAATAAAATTATTATAATCTCAAAGCAACATGTTATTCTACAATTCATCACATACTCACAATTTGAATCATCATTTCATATCCTCAATATAACAATTTATATAAAAGACTATCACAACATGAGGACTAAAACCCCTCAAATAATATTACACAATTATATCAAAATCAATTAATCAAATTCATGGGTTAAACACAAAGACATCAAGAGAACTCAAGTTTATCAATCAATTCTCATCAGGACATCAATTGGTACATAGAACACAATAATATTGTATTTATAATCATAAAGGAAAAATTATAATTCAATAAACATCCCAAAATAAACCCAAATTTAATTCTCTAAGGATCCCTACACATGTTCATTCTAACCCCCAATTGCGAATAACTCATCCCTTACCTCTAAGCGGACTCACGTGTCTTCTGATAGCGATAGCAGCATCTCTAGCGGTTCCCTAAGATTCCTTCAGTTTCTCCTCCGACTGCTCCGATAGAGTTCCCAAACGTCAGAGAAACGTAGAAGGGATTGAAGCCTCCATTTGGACTATCTTCATGCGATTCCTTTTTCTCTCTCTAAGAACATCATCTCACAAATCCCAACGGTCGAAGCGTGCGCAATTGAATTGCAAACAACATATCCAAATTACACAACAATCCAACGGTTAATGAAACCGGGATCGTAGTTTTACCAAGACAGCTCTGGGTTTCTACGGGAAAGAAAAAGGCTATAATGCGAAGGGTATTTATCTCAGTTCAGACATGATATCAAAATTCCCAACGGTGAGAATGCTCGGAATTGGGTTGCGAACGTGGTGCTCAAATTTAACGATGATCCAACGGTGAATGAGTCTGAGATTGTCGTTTTTCTGAGACAGGTTTGGTGGGCTGCGGGAACAAAGAAAGGGTTTTGAGAGGAGAAGGAAAAAAACGAAAATGAGGGAAAGAAGAGACAACGTCAGTGTGAAAACTGACCTAACACTATTTATAGCTAGGTTTACTCTATTTAATTATTTATTTATTATTTTATAAAAATAAACTCTATTTTATTCTCTATCAAACAAATAAATAAAATACCCTTTTTATTTTCTCTCAAATCATTATTTTAATTAATAATTATATCTCTCTATTTATTTATTTATAGAATCTTATCATTTTTCTAAAACTCTATTTATTTATAAATAAAAATTATTTTTTTAATTTAGCTTACGAAAAATGGGATGTTACACTCCATGCCTAGTGATCCAGTGGGATCGGCCTTCCGAGGTGGTGGCGGCGTCTGCGGCCTGATGTGCATCACCCTGTGCCTGCCTAGGCATGCAGTACTTCTCGATGAAGGCCCGAGTGATCGGCAGTCGGATTACTTTACTGGGGGTGGCGGGAACTCCGAAGGAATGGCAGAGGCCCGTGATCAGAGCCGGAAACCCTAGGGCCCGGTTGGACTTATCCGGGTCCAGAGGGTGCCTGGTGGGTGCCATACATTGCTGAGCAGCAGTGTCATCCACGTCTGGGTCATAGTGGTCATGCTGGTGCGCATGATCCACACCCGCCTCGCTGCAGCAGTCCGGGCAAAATCCTGCCCCGGTGTGCATAATAGCTGGGCAATGGCTTCCTCATCCAACCCATCGGATCTGTTCCTCCTCTGGCTGAACTCACACTGCTGACCTTCCACCAAAACTAGCGGGTCACCCAGGAACTGGATGAGGGCATCTACGTCAAAGGGAATCCACTGGCCCTTCACCCACGAACGCATGTCTCGCACTCCCTCCTCTGTGGGCTAAGCATTAGCATAGAACTCTAGGACTATCTCATGGTCAAACTTAGCCATGGGAGTCACCAACGGCGCCCAACGTCTGCGAGCTATCTCCTCCTGAAAGTTCGTATACTCATCCTCCCTGAGCTGGACACGCCTCTCTCTGTGGAATGACCATCCTTTGATGGCCTTGAAGCGCTGCTGGTGCTCGGCACTCCTGAAACGATGACTATCAAACTCGGGGGCGGCACTGGGCCCTTCTGCTGCGGCGTCTCTTCTAGACCTCTTCGTGGAGAGTTTCTTCGAAGCCATTTCCTGCAAAAACGTTTAGAAAGTTAGTTCAAGAAAAACTTAATCAAAACGAAAGCCAGATCAAGCCAAACGGCGTACCCTTTTTCCAACAAAGCATGAACATCCATATGAATTTGAAAGGAATGCTTACACGTTAATGTGCGGGTTCTCCTAGGATATTCATTCATTTATACCTATTTTCCCTCAATGAACGGCACCCTACAAGATGCACCTATTTTTTTGGCAAACAAATTCCTTACGCTTATGTGTCAAACTATCCATACATATTTTCCAAGGCTTTTGCTACCCACCTACCTCATGTTCACGTTTCATTCACATATATGCTCATACATTTGAGAGGCAACTTCATGTTATATATTCGCACATGTTTACACTCATTTGAAAACAATTTTATGTCGCACCTTCATTGAAAAAGCAATTTTTGTACTACTCATTCACATTCTTGAAAGGCAATTTTATATCATATGTTCCTACTGAGAAGCATTTTCGTGCCATTTTCAACATATATGCACATTTTGCAAAGCATTTAGCTACCTATTCAACATACACATGTACATGGTGAACAACATTTTCACACTATCTAGGTACAAGGAAAACATGGTGCAGCCCAAACCAAGTGCTAGCCTAAAGGGGAAACCTCACCAACATGCTCTCACTCATCATACCTTCTTGTAATTTCAACAAACAAAGGCTTGCCCCCCTAGGTCTAAGTCATGTTTTGGCTTTTATCCTAATTTCTGCAAGTTGTTCGCATCCAAAAATGGTAATCATACATACACAAATGCAATCAAAAGGCCATATTCATAAACTTAGGCAAAAATACCGTTGAGGCATTTCACCGAGCACTTGGTGGGCGCACTTTTGGGTACCAACAACAAGGGAATAGGGGCAATGTGGCTTGCCCCATCATTTCAGAACACAACTTAGGCCTAAGGCCATCCCCTACAACCCCTCAATTCAAAGAAACAAAGCATAAACATGCCCCGAATTGTCTCACGGAATTGGTCAAATTATGTACCATTCAAAGCATAAAAGGCATCAATGGAAAGCTAGAAACCAAAGGATAATGCACTTACTTGTATGGAGTGACCAAAAACACTAAAAATGGAAGCAAAAGTGCAAAAATGGTGGCCTAGGGGCGAAAATCTACAAAACCCGTGGGTGCTGCGTTTTTTTTAATGAGGGAAGGGAGTTTTGGATGGAGAGAAACTTCCCCTCCCCTCGTTTTTATGTTTCCAGGTGCAGGGGTTCTCGCCCAGGCGAGCTAACCCTGTATTTTTTTTTTGGGAAGACACAGGTATGCGCTCTCTATGGATCGGCGTTCGCTTACTCGAACCCCTTAGGGTAGATTAGGCATCTGATCATTACCTTAAAGACACAACAGTAATAATTACTGGGAATTTAAAGGATACTAGGTTTCCTCCCAGCTGCGCTTCCCGCTTGTCCAGAGCTGGGCATGGGACGACGATCCATCGATCATGGTCATCGCCTCTACTCGTGTCCATCCCTAAGTACCTGAAAGCAGGAAATGACATTGCGCAGCAAACTGTGGTCGCGTTACTGTTTACCTCGATTGGTCTCTGTCTTTGGATTTGGCCCGGTATTTGACCATCGCCTAAGAACATGCAGCGACTTCCTCAATTGCCCCAGATCCTAAGTGATGCAATCCTACCCCGCAAGGGCATTGGATAGAAAACTCCAAGTAGATTGGGCCAGAGATGCAAGAGAAGGCCCTAGGGTTCTTATGAGCCTTAGGGTAGATTTCGGGCCCATGGGCTAAGTACGAGCCCACTTATCTTTGTAAATATTAGATTAAGGTTTCATTATTTTTGGGCCTTGTATTTAGGGCTCCATAATGTAGGTAGGGTACCCTAGAAATATAGGATTTTTCAGCCCTTGTATTTTAGGGCACCTAGACTAGTTTTTGTATTAGGGGTAGTTTTGTAATTTTACATGCACTAAGTGGATATTTGATGTGTGTGGTTGGAAATAAATTTAATTGAATTGGTAGAAGCCCAATCCAATTAAATTTTAGAGGGGGAGGTGAGCATTTGCTTACTACACCCCATTGCCACATCATATAGTCACACTTTGTGCATGTCCTTCATGCTTTTCATGCCTCATGACACCTAAGCACACTTAGTGGAGAATCTTGGAATTGATCTTGGATTAGTGGGCTGAACCATAACTAAAATTCACTAATCATAATTAGTGAAATTTTGGCTCCAAAGTTTGGCTCCACAAATTCAATTTCAAATTCAAGTGAAATTTGAATTTCCCTCCAATTTTGTGTGACACTTAGGCTATAAATAGAGGTCATGTGTGTGCATTTTTTTCAACTTTGATCATTTGAATATTAACTTCAGATTTCAGAGCTCTTTTTGAGCACAAAATTTCGTGCTCTTCTCTCCCCCTCCCTTCATTCATCTCCTTCTTCCTCCAAGCTCTTATCCATGGCCTCCTATGGTGGTGAGCTTCTTCTAGACTTATCTTCTCCTTGAAGTGGCGTCTCCTCTCTCTCTTCCTTCTCCATTCCGCTGCCATTTATCTTCCAAGAAGCAAAGGAATCCATTGATGAAGAAGATCCTAGGCCTACAAGCTCCAATGGAGCTTGCATCATGTGGTATCAAGAGCATCTTCATCTAAGTGATGTTCTTTGCTTCCTCTATCTTTTTGTTCGGTGAATTCTCTTTAATTCCTTGTTCTTCATCTTATTCTCCATGTATATCCTCCATTGTCTTGTGGTTTGGTGCTGTTTAGAGTAGATTAAAAAAAATTAATTAAACCGATTAAATCTTAGATCTACACTTGTTCTTGCATTTCTATGGTTCAAAATTTGTAGATCTACTCTTGAATCTTGTTTTTGTGTTGATTTTAGGTTCTATCAATTTTCATTCATAATATTCTTGTGCTGAACCTTTAGATCTTAATTTTGTTCCAAAATATTGATTAGAAAAAAAAATACAAAAATCTAAGTGTAAATCACTTAATCCATGTTGTCTTAGAGTCATGTTTAGTCATAGTAATTGTCACATTATGTTCTAAGTTTGTGTTGAATTTTATTTTGTTGATTGAATTCTAGATACATTTGTTCATGTATTCTTGTCATTCTTAGCCTATCTTTTGAATTTTGAGTCTAATTCATGCATGTTATTTAGTTCATAACATGTTCTAAATCAATTCCTAGAAATAGTCTTGTTCTTGAACTTTTTTTTTGCTTTCTAAGTTTCCTACATGATGCCTATGATGAAGTTGAGTTGTGGTGCTGAGTTGTAGCTGGATTTGTGAATCAAAATAAGTCTTAAGCTCTCTTTAATTGTGTTATTCAAGATAATTGAGCATAAGCAAACACAAATTGTAACTATCCAAGCCTTAAGCAACATAAACACTACTCTTGATTTCTAGGTTAAAATCGCTGGTGCTGGCAGCTTGAACATACGAACTTGTATAAATTACTGGGAATTGGTCACTACGTTTTATGAGCTGAAACTTTTACTGAATTTTCTAGACATCTGGACCAAAATTATAAAAAAATAACAAAGCGATTTGGATTAAAGGAAAAAATAAGAAAAATCTCACAAGTTGGCAGAAAAATCAGTGTCCAGGGAAAAAAAAAGAAAAGTGAAAGGAAAGTGTGCTTGTTGTTTTGGCTCAAAATTTGTTCTATAATTGGTGCCTATTTTATACCAATCCTAGTTCTGAAATTTCAATTGAAAATTATTGTGAAAACAAGGGCCAAAACTAGAGGTTTCTTGAGTCTTTTTTTTAGAGTTTTTCTACTCTACTCTAGAGCCATTCTAGGTTTCTCTTTGAGTCCTAGCTTGCTTTTTTCTGCTTTTCATTGCTTTAATTGTTGAATAATCCTTGGAAATTTGTCTTGTTAAAACTCTATTGGTTTAGCTTTCATTTCATTTTTTTTTGGTCTTTGGTTATTGCTTGTCTCTTTGTTTCCTTGCTTGTGAGTTGCCATATAGGGAATTGGAAAGGAGGATTGGTGCCATATCTTGAAGAATTTGAGTCAAGAAGCAAGGGGCCAACCACCTTAAGAGCTATTGGACTAAGAAGCACTCCAAATTGAGTGAAACACTAAAGAGAGAATAGCCACCACAATTGAGGACTTTTTTCTTTGTAATTTTGTAATTGGCAATTTGCTTTGCTTTCAAATTTTGTAACAAAAAGGCCTTTCATTGGAAGTAAGTTGGGAGCCTCCGCTAGGTCACCCTACTTCCATTTGTGTGTAATAATTTTAGGCAATTTTCCCTTAGGATAGTGAGTGTTTTGTTGGGAACCTTAAATGAGGTCATCCAAACACTCTTAGGATCCGCCTAGTTTGCATTTCTTGCACTTTAATTTCTTGCTTACTTTCATAGCTTATTTCCTTTACCCTCCATTGTCAAACCGCCTAGATAGCTTTCCTTTTACCAATTAGTTTTTACCTTATCTTTCACACCTTTTTTAGTGTTTATTTTGGCTAGTTTCAACCATAGTTTCTTTTACCTTTTTTTCAAACCCCCAACAAGAAAGAACCATAACTTAGGAACCAACATGAGTCTTCATTCTTCATCTAGTGTTAATGGTGAGGGTTCTACTCCTAAGGACCCCTTGTATAAGATATTAGATGAGTTGAGATCCCTTAAGTTGTGGAAAGAAAAACAAGAGAGAAAAGATAAAGGTAAAAAAAGAGTGGAAGAAATAAGTCAAGATGAAAGAGAGAAAATAAGAGAGGAAGAAAGAAGAAAAATAATGAAAGAAATGAAAAGAGAAAAACATGTCTCCTATAGTAGTCATAACTCTTGCAAGAGCCTAAGTGAAGAACTTCGTGACTATTATGAAGGAAGGCATAGGTCACATCTTAGACCTCACTCCCATAGGAGAGAAAATGAAAGAAAGCCTCAAGAGGTTAACATTAAACTCCCATACTTCCATGGGAAGGACAATGTAGAGGCTAATATAGATTGGAAAATAAGGGTAGAGCAACAACTTAAAAGGAAGTCCACTTCAAAATCTTATGGCTCTCACTCTTATCAAAAGAAAGACCAAGGTCAAGGAATCTTAGGGGTGAGACCTTCTAAGCCCAAAGATGATAAGGGGAAGACAATAGAAAAGCAACCCCTTAAGGCTAGTATGCAAGAGAATACTAGCTCCATGAAGTGCTTTAAATGTCTTGGAAGAGGACACATTACTTCTCAATGCCCCACCAAGAAAACCATGATTATGAGGGGCCAAGACATTTATAGTAGCCAAGATGAGGCTACTACTTCACCTTCCTCTAGTAAAAGTGAAGAAGCAAAAGGGGAAGAATCTAGTGAAGAGATCTACCCCCAAGAAGAAGGACAACCTTTAATGGTTAAGGAGGAGTGTAAGGAGGTAAGTGTCTCCTCCAAGAGGTTAGCTAAGAAGGAAAGACATTTTGAAATAAAAACAAATATTAAAGAAATTTCCCTTCTTAGAGAACCTCCACATTTTCTCCTTTGTAAAAAGACACTTGTTAGCATTGCCACATCTCTTAGGCTTGAGTTTAATCCTCAAGTAAAGGAGTTGTTGGATGAGGGTTTGGTTCACAAGAGATTAAATCCTTGTGCTTTGTTGGTGCCCAAAATAGGTATTATTAGGCACCAAATCCCTAAAATAGGTGGTGTGATGAATGTTTTGGGTGGTGCAACACTCTTTTGTAAAATCACTCGTGCACCGAACATCTTCATGATTTGTGTACATAGGGACTCATTAGGTAGGTTTGTTCTTATTTTTAGTTTCAATACAAACTTAGGCACTCATATGGGACACCTTAGGTTTGTCATACTTTTTGGTAGGAATAATCAACATGAAAATACAGAAAAAGGTATGTTCTATTGCTTTACTTTTCTTAATTTTTTAAATTGTGATCAAGGGGTTCCCATGAACCCTAAGAGAATAAAGGTCATTCCTGAGTGGCCCGCTCCACCAAGTGTAAGAAAAATTTGGGGCTTCCAAGACTTAACAAACTTTTACAAAAGGTTTGCCCCATATTTTTCTATACTTGTAGCACCACTCATTGAGTTGGTGAGGAACCATGTTCCTTCATGGGAAGATGCCCAGGAAATGAGTTTTCAGACCTTACCTTACTTCAACATACTAAACACCACTAATACATATGTTTTTGTTCTTTTTACAGGTGTTAAGGAAAAAAGCCCAGCGTTTCAAGAACCTCGGGATTTGAGGTCAAATCCTTTTCAAGGGGGAGGGAATGATGCAATCCTACCCCGCAAGGGCATTGGATAGAAAACTCCAAGTAGATTGGGCCAGAGATGCAAGAGAAGGCCCTAGGGTTCTTATAAGCCTTAGGGTAGATTTCGGGCCCATGGGCTAAGTACGAGCCCACTTATCTTTGTAAATATTAGATTAAGGTTTCATTATTTTTGGGCCTTGTATTTAGGGCTCCATAATGTAGGTAGGGTACCCTAGAAATATAGGATTTTTCAGCCCTTGTATTTTAGGGCACCTAGACTAGTTTTTGTATTAGGGGTAGTTTTGTAATTTTACATGCACTAAGTGGATATTTGATGTGTGTGGTTGGAAATAAATTTAATTGAATTGGTAGAAGCCCAATCCAATTAAATTTTAGAGGGGGAGGTGAGCATTTGCTTACTACACCCCATTGCCACATCATATAGTCACACTTTGTGCATGTCCTTCATGCTTTTCATGCCTCATGACACCTAAGCACACTTAGTGGAGAATCTTGGAATTGATCTTGGATTAGTGGGCTGAACCATAACTAAAATTCACTAATCATAATTAGTGAAATTTTGGCTCCAAAGTTTGGCTCCACAAATTCAATTTCAAATTCAAGTGAAATTTGAATTTCCCTCCAATTTTGTGTGACACTTAGGCTATAAATAGAGGTCATGTGTGTGCATTTTTTTCAACTTTGATCATTTGAATATTAACTTCAGATTTCAGAGCTCTTTTTGAGCACAAAATTTCGTGCTCTTCTCTCCCCCTCCCTTCATTCATCTCCTTCTTCCTCCAAGCTCTTATCCATGGCCTCCTATGGTGGTGAGCTTCTTCTAGACTTATCTTCTCCTTGAAGTGGCGTCTCCTCTCTCTCTTCCTTCTCCATTCCGCTGCCATTTATCTTCCAAGAAGCAAAGGAATCCATTGATGAAGAAGATCCTAGGCCTACAAGCTCCAATGGAGCTTGCATCACTAAGCGTAGTATCGCTTGACAACATCGGAGTTCACAGGTGAAGGTAGCTCCTCGCCATCCATGTTGGTGAGCACTAGGGACCCTCCGGAGAAAGCCCTTTATACAACGAAAGGCCCTTCGTAGTTCGGGGCCCACTTTCCTCTGTTGTCTTTCAAAGCTTGGGAGACTTTCTTCAGCACCAAGTCCCCTTCGCTGAACCGGCGCGTGCATACTTTTTTGTCAAAAGCGTTCTTCACTCGTTTCTGATATAAATGCCCATGACTCATGGCGGCCAAACGATTGCCTTCTATGAGATTAAGCTGATCGAAACATGCTTGGGCCCCTTCCGATTCCTTTTATCCGGATTCCGCCAAGATCCTTAATGATGAGACTTCCACCTCAAACGGTAGCACATCCTTCATTCCATATACCAATGAGAACGGTGTTGCCCTGGTTGATGTGCGCACTGAGGTTCGGTAACCGTGTAACGCGAATGGGAGCATCTCGTGCCAATCTTTGTATGACATGGTCATCTTCTGAATAATCTTCTTGATATTCTTATTGGCTGCCTCCATGGCTCCATTCATCTTTGGTCGGTAGGGTGTGGAATTGTGATGTTGGATCTTAAACTCCTCGCACATCTCCCCCATCATCTTGTTATTCAAGTTGGTGCCATTATTCCTGATAATCTTCCTCGGCAAATCATATCGGTAGATGATTTCCTTCTTGATGAACCTGACCACTACACTCCTGGTGACGCTAGCGTACGACGCGGCTTCGACCCACTTAGTGAATTAATCGATCGCCACTAGGATGAAACGATGTCCATTCGCAGCCTTGGGCTCTAAGGCCCCAATCACATCTATTCCCCACATGGAAAACGGCCATGGCGCGGCCAAGACATTCAGAGGCAAGGGCGGAGCATTGACATTTCCTGCAAATGTCTGGCATTTGTGACATTTCCTCACATGGAGACAACAATCGCTCTCCATGGTGAGCTAATAGTAACCCGCCCTTAAGATCTTTCTAGCCATGGCGTGCCCATTAGCGTGCGTACCAAAAGAGCCCCCATGGACCTCTCTGAGCATGTTTTCAGCTTCCTTAGCGTTCACGCAGCGTAATAGAAGCATGTCATGGTTTCTCTTGTATAGTATGCTTCCGCTCATGAAGAAGCCGGCCGCCAATTTCCTCAATGTCCTTTTGTCGTTGTCGGAAGCCTCCGGTGGGTACTCTTTGCTTTCAACGTATCGCTTGATATTGAAATACCAAGGCTTACCGTCCCATTCCTCTTCCACCAGACAACAATGTGCGGGACTGCCATGACACCTGAACTCAATGTAAGGTAGGTCCCCGTGCGGTGTTAGCAACATGGACACTAAAGTGGCAAGCGCATCCGCCATTTGATTTTCCTCTCGGGGAAAGTGATAGAAGGAGATCTCATCAAAGAAACCAGCCAATTCCTTGATATAGGCCTGGTAGGGTATCAACTTGTGGTCTATGGTTTCCCATTCCCCTCTCAGCTGGTGAATCACAAGTGCCGAGTCTCTCTACACCTTGAGTAGCTTGACATTGAAGTCAATTGCTGCCTGGACGACCAGGGCGCATGCTTCATATTCAGCCATGTTGTTGGTGCAGTCGAACCCCACCTGGCTGTGAAAGGTATACATTGATTGTCCGGAGAGAACAATGCTGCCCCAACGCCATGGCCTAGAACGTTTGATGCTCCATCAAACCACATGATCCATTTGTCCCGGTCCTTGTCTAGTTTTTCTTCAAACAAGGCCATAATGTCCTCATCCGAGAACTCGGGATGCATGGGTTGATAGTCGTTGAGAGGCTGCTGAGCCAAACAATCTGCCAAGGCGCTTCCTTTTATCGCTTTTTAGGTGACGTAGACTATATCGAACTCGGATAGCAACACCTGCCAATAAGCGATCCACCCTATGAGAGCAGGCTTCTCAAAGATGTACTTGACCAAGTCCATTTTGGATATCAGTCAAGTGGTATGGCTCAACATGTATTGTCTTAGACGATGGGACGCCCAGACTAAAACACAACACGTTCTTTCTAGCAGGGAGTAGTTCATTTCCCAGGCCGTGAACTTCTTACTCAAGTAGTAGACAACACGCTCTCTTTTCCCAGACTCGTCATGTTGCCCCAGCATACATTCCATCGACTCGTCCAAAATCGTCATATACAAGATGAGAGGTCTTCCGGGCACCAGTGGCATAAGCACGGGAGGGTTCATGAGACACTATTTGATCCTTCCAAACACCTCTTGACAATCCTCGTTCCAACGGACGGATTGGTTTTTTTGTAAGAGTTTGAACAATGGCTCACAGATAGCGGTGAGCTGTGATATGAATCTGGCAATGTAGTTCAAACGCCCCAGGTAACCTCGGACCTGCTTCTTGGTACGCGGTTCTGGCATTTCAAGGATGACTTTCACCTTTTCGGGGTCCACCTCTATCCCTTTCTGGCTTACAATGAAACCTAGCAATTTCCCAGACTTGACCCCGAAGGTGCACTTAGCAGGGTTTAACCTCAATCGATACTTCCTAAGCCTTTCGAACAACTTTCGCAAGTTGACAAGGTGTTCCTCCTCGGTTTTAGACTTGGCGATCATGTCGTCCACATAGACCTCGATTTCTTGGTGCATCATATCGTGGAACAAGGCCACCATAGCCCGTTGATAAGTTGCCTCGACATTCTTGAGCCCAAAGGACATCACCTTATAGCAGAACATCCCCCACAGGGTGACAAAGGTAGTCTTTTCCATATCCTCTGGCGCCATCTTTATCTGATTGTAATCGAAGAACCCATCCATGAAGGAAAACAGAGCGAAATATGCCGTATTGTCCACGAGGATATCGATGTGTGGCAAAGGAAAATTGTCCTTGGGACTGGCTCGATTCAGGTCTCGATAATCTACACACATTCGTACCTTCCCATCCTTCTTAGGGACAGGTACAATGTTGGCAACCTATTCCAGGTACCGAGCGACAGCCAAAAAACCAGCGTCAAATTATTTCTTTACCTCTTCTTTTATTTTCAAGGACGTATCGGGCTTCATCCTCCTCAACTTTTTTTTTACCGGGGAACACTCAAGATTTAGAGGTAATCTGTGCTGTACGATGTCAGAACTCAAATCGGGCATATCTTGGTATGACCAGGCAAAGATGTCTTGGTAGTTCTTTAGCAAGGCCATCAATTCTTCACGAATGGGTGCAGTCATACCCGTGCCTATCATTACTTCCTTTTTCCCACTGCCGGCCCCTAAGTCTACTAGTTCTATCTCTTCTTGATGAGGCCCCATCTCTCGGTCCTCCTGAGCGACTATCCTCTCCAACTCTGGGGGAAGTCCCACATCCTCGTCCTCTTCACTCTCTATCTGACCCGCTTTTTGCTTGAAATTGATGGTCGGGTCCCAGGTATTAGTACCTTCGAGAGACTCGTCATCGGATTTGGCATTTTAAGTGTAAAGAAATAAACATGCAAATGAATGAGAATGGGTAGAGGCACAGGAACAGATGAAGAATAATCTTTATATTATAAATTCAGGAACAAAAGACATAATGCCTTAACAAAAGAAAACTCTAAGGCCTAGGCCCAACCGTAGAGTTTAAAAGCCACAAAGGGTTACATTATGCCTGTTGCGTAAATGTCCGCGCGTTCCTCCACTCGCCAATTTCCTAGTCGGAAGCCAGGAGGACATGGCCGTACCAAAACCGATCCCCTCGGGGGGTCATCCTCGCATATCGCGGCGACTTGGCCCTCGTGTCTTAGACCCGCACTTATAAAGGTTCTACTGATGTGGCAGGGCAGGGCCGCTTTGACTTGTCGTCCCAATTGCGAACCTTGGCCTCTGCTCTTCCTTTCCACGACACTTTTTCTTATGTCCACTTGCGTGGGTTTATAGCCTAATCCAAACTTCCCGCGGTTTCCTCTTGTGCTTACCAGGCTGGTTCTGCCGCCGTTGTTTTAGCCTAAACCCATTCTGGGCTCGTAGCCATTCCCCATCATCACCCGGGTCACCATCATTGCCGTATCGGACAGGCAAGGCTGCTCAGAGAGGGAATCTACGGAGGCAATGCTTACTACCTCAAAAGATTGGAAGGCCGTTTCTAATGACTCCTCCGCGGCTTCCACATATGGTATAGAGGACGGGTAACTTACCAAGATGTCTTCCTCCCCCGATACAATGACCAAATGCCCTTCCACTACGAACTTCAGTTTTTGGTGGAGTGTAGAGGGAACGACTCCTACCGAGTGGATCCACGGGCGTCCTAAAAGACAGCTGTAAGCCAGGTTAATATCCATTACTTGGAACGTAACCTGACAGGTATGGGGGCCTATCTGCACAGGGAGGTCGATCTCTCCCCTCACCTCTCGGCAGGTGCCGTCGAAGGCACGAACCACCATGGAACTTGGCTTTAGATGGGAAGCGTTAAACGGCAATTTCTTCAACGTGCTTTTGGGCATTACGTTTAAACTGGACCCGTTATCGATGAGTACCTTGGCCACGACGTGGTCCATGCATTTGACTGACAATGCAAAGCCCTGTTATGCCCTCTTCCCTCGGCAGGGATTTCTTCTTCAGCGAAAGCGAGATAGTCGTTGGCAATGATGTTATTGACGAGTCCCCCAAAGCCCGATGAGGCTCAGAGCTCATGAGCAGTTCCAAAATAGAGACTCTGGCCGGGGTTTTGTTGAGCTGCTCGATGACCTTGAACTCGCTTTGTTGAATAATGCGGAGGAACTCGCTTGCCTCCTCTAGCGATACTTATTTCTTGCCACAGCCCTCCTTTTTCTCCAAAAAACCTTTCACTGGAATATTCTCGTTTGGAGCGGGGATCACTTTGTCATTTTGTTCTTCTGCCATCTTCGCCTTCCCTTTAACGTTTGCGGGTTGTGTCGACAGGTCAGGGGGCGCGAAAACGCGACCGTTGTGGGTCACGCTGCTCAGTCCCTTGATATTGGTTACTCTGGCCGACAACGAGCTGATGTCGGTGGCTTCTTCCTTCCTTTCGCTTGGAGGCGCATACCTCCACGGAACTGCGTGGCTGTTTTGGTATGGAAACGGAAGAGGTTTAACTACCGAGGGGTATTGGGGCGTTTGGGGAGCCGCGTCTCGGGTGAAATATACCACCAAAGGCTTAGGCTTCCTAAGACCTTCTTCATTTGTGGACTGCATACATATGTGCTGCTCTTCACCTCCCTCATTGTCGACTTCCAGCCGGCCTTGGTTCATCATCTATTGCAACAGGTCCTCTACTGCTAAACATGCTTCCATGTTATGTAGCGCATCGGGATGCATTAAACAGGAATCTTCCTCGTGCCCACCGCGGGGAAGTACGCCCCCCCTCTTGTAGGGCCTCGTAGATAAACCTTCTGGGGGTCGTCACATCCTTCAAAGGATTGGACCTATGTGGCTTACCCGTCTCGACGACATTAACCGCTCCCCATCCATGATTGGCGAGCGGGTTTGTTTATACGTTGGACCGATCTTCTTGAAACGTCAGCCATCCGACTTCTATCAAACTTTGGACTTTGTGTTTAAAGGCCAGACATTGTTCGGCTGAGTGGCCCGGGGTCTTCCCATGGTATGCGCAGGTCGCGTCAGGGTTGTACCACTTTGGGAAAGGAGGCTGGTAGATCCTTCCGAGAGATATCATAGCCATCTGGTTGCGACAAAGGATGGTAAGAGGTCTTCATACGTCATTGGGATCGGGGTAAATCCTGGAGCCGGCCTTGGGGGAAAGTTCCTTGTGGCGTTGGAAACGGCGCCAAAGTGGGTATTGCTAGCCGGGCGAGTCGGGGTTGGAGCCGGAGCTTGGGGAGGCTCCCTTTGGATGGGTGCAGGCGCCCTAGTTTGTACGGGTGCTAAGTTGGAGGAGTCTCTGGCACGAGCCGAGAAGCTCGGGTGATGTTGCACATACTGATGGGTACCGTGGGAGATTTGCGGCAGCTTGATCCATGCGGGCGTTGAAGTGACAGCATGGGTATCTCCTTCCTTCTTCTTTGCCCCAGTTGCTCCGACCCTCCCAGCGTTGGTACCTGTGGAGGAGACGTAATCAAACTTCCCTCTCTTCAAGCCCACTTCGATTCTTTCCCCAGCGAACACCAAGTCTACGAAGCTGGAGGGCATGTAGCCCACCAATTTCTCATAGTAAAACACCGGCAAGGTGTCTACTATCATGGTAATAATTTCCCTTTTGACCATGGGAGGGGCTACTTATGCTGCCAGATCCCTCCAACGCTGAGCGTACTCCTTAAGGGACTCGCTTTCCCTCTTAACCATGTTCTGTAGCTGAGTCTAGTCAGGAGCCATATCAGAATTGTACTGATACTGCCTAAGGAATGCGGTAATCAGATCCTTCCAAGTGCGGACACGGGAAGCTTCTAGATTGGTGTACCTGACGACCACGGCCCCAGCCAAGCTATTTTGGAAGAAGTGCATCAACAACTTCTATCCCTGGAATGCGCTCCCATCTTGCGACAATACATTTTGAGATGGTTCTAAGGGCAAGTTGTCCCCTTGTACCTATCAAAATCGGGTACCTTAAATTTCGGGGGGATGATGACGTCCGGTACTAAGCAAAGATCAGTCATGTCTGCAAACGGATAGTCGCCAAAACCTTCAACAACCCTCAATCTCTCTTCGATGAGATCGAGCTTCCTCCTTTCTTCGGCTACCAGGGGTGGCCCGTCTGCGGAAAAGAATATCAGTTGTGCTGAGGGGTTTCAAGGTTCTCCCATGAGGTTGGGCTGAGGTAGTGTGTTGGGCGTCGGCCCCTCGACGGGGAACGGGGAGTGGGAATCGATGTCTCCTTGGGCATGCCCCCGACGATCCTCGTGGACCTCGTCCGACTGTCGGGGAGGTTCCCCTTCAAGGATGGGGGGAGGGACACGACCCGCGTCATCGCGTATGACTGGTGGTGTGTAATTAGGTGGAAATCCATAAGGGTAAGCCACCCGGTTGTATCCCAGATGGGGGTTGCTGATGTGCCCCAGTGTGCTTCTTTCTTGTCCTACCACGTCTGGGATAGGGTGCGCGATAGCTGGTAGAGTTGGGTCTGCTTCGGCAGCCGAACTAACAGCGGCAGCGGTGGCCATGTTCTTCTCCATTAGTTGCCTCATTCCTAGCATGGCATCCATCATGGAAGCCATTTTCTCTTTCAAAGCCGACATGTCGGCTTTCATTTGTTCCTATACCTCCTCTTGGTCACCCATCGTCCTAGATTTTGATCTGGTGCGATAGGGATGCCTTGGGGCGCGTTTAGTTATGGCATCTTTCCTAAAAAACCAAACGTGAGGGGTACGTAAAGAAAATGAATGCATGCTAGAGATAAAATGCGGGAGTGATTTGATTCGCACTAATTTTGGAGTAAAAATGTGGGATAAACTCATTTTATTCATAAAGTTATAACTAGTCAAGATCTGAGTGACAATACAAACTTCGTAGAGGTTCCTAATTATATGGGCCATTAAGTCTATCATGTGTTGACAATAGCTGAGGAGTATGTGGATCTCCTCAGGGGGAGAGTAGGTGTCCGCCATTGCTTTGGCCCTAGCTAGCAATCGGGGAAGTTCTTGACTCCCGTTCAAAGTAAGAGCAAACCGGTCCATCCACATTGTCGCCTTTTGATGTAACGAGTCGATCACCCTCCCTCTAGCCTCTTTTTCCGCGTACACTCGGGCATATTCGTCCGCCACTTTCTGCTCGTGGGTCGTGGCTAGATTTAATTCTTCTTGGTACCTGCTGATGATGGCTAACATGTTGGTCTCTGTCTCGCATAAACGCTAAGACAAGCTTCTCTTGGACCTTAGGCAAACCTTTAGCTCATCTTTCAAGATCAAACTGTCTACTCGTGATTGGTCCCTTTCCTCTCTTCGGAGCTTAAGCTCGCTGTTACTGCCCCATAGAGCCCCTCGAATTTGTTCCGGCCGTATTCCTCCCTACGAGCCCTTTTGGTCTCTCGTTCCAAGGCTTTGGTGGTAGCTTTATTTACGTCTCTTAGTTCGGCATTCTCCTTTCGGATCTTAAGAGCTGCTGATTTGAACCTTTCTTTGACCGATTGGGCTTGCTCGAGTTCTGCCCTAAAGGCCAGCACCTCTTCGTCTTCCTTCGGAGCCTCAACTTCCACCCCTTTAGTGGTTCTCAAACTTGGGAGCCAATCCAAATCTTGCATGTGGGCTTTCAACCACCTACGGTAGCCGCCGATGGGCTCATTGTTACTTATCCTTCTTTTGCACCATCTCCCATGCCTTGCAGACCTTCTGAAGCGCCTCCACGTTGGTCTTATTGAAACCTCATGCAATAATAGGCGCGAGCTCTTCCTCTAGTGGTGCCCCTCTCATAGGGTAGCCCAATTGTCTTATAGCAAGAACGAGATTGTAACTGATGCAACCCTTTGTCCCCATCAAGGGAACATTCAGAAATCCTCTGCATGAAATAAGAACCCCGGTTCTACCTTCTTTGCTTGCTAAGAGTTGGTCCCAATTTGCCCCTCTTTTCTTTGTGCATGAACGGTGGCTTTCTAGCGGGCAAGGATGCCTCACTTCTTGGCGAAAAAGGTGCGAAACCAACCATACATAGAGGGCCGGGGTACAGCAAACAATCCTTGCACTGCTCTTCTCACATCTTCGGTCGAAGGTGTCATATAGATCGGCTAGTATAGCGACAACCGGGCTTTCCTTGCGGTCGTGATAGGCGAGAAAAGCGTTGATTGTTGCTAGGTCCACTAACCCATCCACATTTGGAAAGAGAACTCCTCCGAAGATCAACAGTGTGAGGATGTCTATGAACGGGGCCCATTCGCCTCTACCTGCCAAGATTCTTGCCTTTGCCTCCAAACATCTTCTCGGTACTCCAACCACCCCATTTTCGACTTGCTTTCTGTGGTCTAATTCCTTCGCCACGATTTGGACTATCTTAGAAATTCTAGCTAAAGAGGGATAGAATCCTAAGAAGAGGTATGGTTTCTTTCCACTTAGAGGGCATCCTAGGATCTCTTCAAATTCTTCCACCATGGGTGATAGCTGGAAGTCCCCAAAAGTGAAGCACCTTAACGGCTGGTCATAATACTGGGCGAGGGAGGCAATGGCCTCTGTGGAGACTTCTGCCATGGCTAGGTCCCAGATTTTACCGTAAGCTTTGCGAAAAGCTTGTCGCTGGAGCTGACCCATCAATTGTCCCAATTCTTTTAGACTGGTGGTTCCTAGGCTCTTGACCTTGACTTGATAGAACCTCTTTTTAAGTGAAGGCGCTTGACTTGATCCCATGTTTTACTAAAGTGAAACAAAACCCAATGCGAATCAAAACTCCGACATCTATTATGGGTGGATGAATGCATGAAGAAATGCATATGACACAGATGCGATTTGTGAATACGGGAGCCCGGGAAATAGTCCCCTTCTTAGATACACATTTGGGCAGCATGGCGCCCGACGTATGTATTTAAGAAGGTGATACGGACTCTCCATCGGTTTGAAAAAATTGAGGGGATCAAGACGGAATCCGTGCATGATACATATGCGAAAGGCGCAACACGGGGATGTACATAGCACGACGATATCCACAAACAAATATAAGCAAAGGCGTACATGACATTTAGGACTACATGTATGGAAGTGTTAAAAATGGCACGCAGCGTGTTTGCTCCATGCCCCTATTTTAGGAACCTACATGGAAGGAAACTAAAAGGCTTTTAGTGATAATTCCCAAGGTGGTCATATCTCTCTTGATGGTCTCTAGAGGTATCATCCCCTTCGAAGAAAATATTGCGGCAGTAGGGACTACTAGCAACAATACATTATGTGTTGGCTTTAGGCTTTCGAAAGTCCTTTTTTATCCAAACAAAAAACGAAGAGGACCAATCAAGGCGTTGGACCTTAAAATGGTTTTTAGGTGGTTTTTGATGATAGAGCTTGGTTTGTGAGTTAATTTTAGCCTTAGTTTCACTTTGGTTATTAGTCATCTTAATTAAGAAAAATCCCAAAAGAAAAACGTCCGATTGATTTTTTTTATTATTATTTTATTCAAAAGATATTTTTGATTATTTTATTATTATTTTGCCTCCTTTTGGTTTTAAACGTGGTTCCGGCGTGAAAGATCGGTTTGATTTTATTCTAACAGAGATTAAAAGATATTACAACTCAAATGATCGGTGGAAATTTATTTTATTTTTGATTAGGCAAGAAAACGACTTAAATAAGTGATTAAAGCACGTCAAAAGGGGGTACGGAAAGCAAACGAAATAAAAATAAAAGCACACGAAACAAGTGGGGTTCACTAAGGGCACATAGAATGAATTGGAAGGTTCAATTTTGGGAACTTACCGGTTGAAGACAAAAGAACGACGAAGAACGAACGAAGAACGATGGAAAACCTTCGCGAAATCGCCCACGGAAACATATCGGAAGCGTTACGGAAGCGCCTCGGCTGGGATTTTCTTCACGGAAACAATTTTTCTCACTAATTTTAAGTGAATCTCAGATACCAGGAGGGTTGAACGAATTTGTTCTGCCCTCCTTCCCCTATTTATAAGGGGAAAGAGGGAGGTGGTTGCCGCCCAGCTCGCCTAGGCGAGCTGGGTTGCTTCCACCAGAAGGCACCGCCTTCTATTGGAACATCCTGGAAGGCCCAAGTGGACCTGATTGCTATTTGCATACCCCTGTTTACTAAATACACCCCCTTTACTTTTTTTGCTGAATATTTTTCCGTAACATTACGGAACTTTGCGAATTACGTAACGATACTTGCGGAACTCCACGAATTGCCTAACGATGGGTGTTAAGTACCTCGAAGCGGTCAAGCGAGGGTCGCATGCTATCAAACAGATGGTCCCCAGATGAAATTAGGGTATGACACATACGATCACAGTTGCATCCAAGGTCTGATGGGAAGAAAATTTACTTGCCCCCAGCCTGCCATACTTTGTCCAAAAAAGAGAAGATAAGTTTTTGTTAGTGTCTTCGTCGGGTGAAGGTTCCACAAGGATACTCTTCAAATATTAAGAGCCTTGTGCAGTTGAAAGAGCTTAAGCTTGTAGGGTTAAAGTCTCACGATTGTCACGTGCTCATGCAACAATTGTTGGCCGTGGCTATACGAGACATCTTGCCAAACAAAGTCAGGTTAGCCATAACTCGCCTGCGCTTTTTCTTCCATGCTATATGTACCAAAGTCATTGATCCTGTGAAGTTTGATGAGCTGGAAAATGAGGCCGCAATTATATTGTGCCAGTTAGAGATGTATTTTCCCCCTACTTTCTTTGACATCATGATTCACTTGATTGTGCATCTGGTCAGAGAAATCAAATGTTGTGGTCCTATTTATCTACGGTGGATGTACCCAGTTGAGCGATACATGAAGATCTTAAAAGGGTATACAAAGAATCTATATCGTCCAGAAGCATCTATTGTTGAGAGGTACATTGTAGAAGAAGCCATTGAATTTTGTTCAGAATATATTCAGAAGGCTAAACCTGTTGGCCTTCCTGAGTCTCGACATGATGACAGAGTGGGTGGTAAGGGTTCAAGAGGACTGCATGTGATCACTCCAACTATAGAAGATTTGTTACAAGCTCACTTGTATGTCTTGAACAACAGTAATGAAGTTTTTCCATACATAGTTAAGCATGAAGCTTTAGTGAAACTGAATAATCCGAAAATGTCAAAGAATTGGGTGTTGAAAAAGCATAACAAGACTTTTTGTGATTGGTTTAAAGATACAATCTTTTTAGATGAGAAAGCTTCAGAAACATTAAGAAAGCTAGCAGATGGGCCTAAAAGAAATGTTATAACCTGGCAAGGATACGACATAAACAAGTATTCATTTTACACAAAAGCACAAGATGACAAAAGTACAACGCAGAACAGTGGGGTCACCCTAAGGGCTGAATCTCAACACTTTGCAAGTGTGAATGACGCCAATCCTTGTGTAGCTTCCATCCCTTACTTTGGGTTCATTGATGAAATTTGGGAGCTTAACTATGTCAAATTTACTGTATGTGTTTTCAAATGTAAATGGGTTGACAACAACACCGGTGTGCGCACTGATGATATAGGATTTATGCTGGTAGACCTAAAGAAACTTGGTTACCACAATGACCCTTTCATCATGGCGGAACAAGCTAGACAAGTATTTTACGTGCAAGACCCTTGTGATGAAAGGTGGTGCGTGGTTCTGCAGGGCAAAACAGTTGGTGTTAATGTAGAAGATGATGATTCATACATGGACACCTATGTTAGTCCTTTGACCGCACAAATCACTCCTAACATTGTCGGAGAAGAAGAAGTTGATGACGTTCATGCTAATCGTAATGATCATGATGAAGGAGAATTAATTAACATCATCTAATGTAATTTTCTATTTATATA
The DNA here is from genome assembly GCF_004193775.1 of Glycine soja. Taxonomy (NCBI): domain Eukaryota; kingdom Viridiplantae; phylum Streptophyta; class Magnoliopsida; order Fabales; family Fabaceae; genus Glycine; species Glycine soja. Next base: position 37,948,552 of record NC_041016.1, on the reverse strand, counting down.
TTTCATTTTCCTAGATTCATTTTCACAAACCAATACTACATTTGTATTCAAAACATGCATGTATTGAATGAAAGCTTTGATAATGGAACTTATGGCAGTTCATGTTAAATTGTTGCCGGTACTTTTCCTTCTTCCTAGCAGGTAGTGGCTCAATCATCTTCTTGTTATCTCGAGACATTGACCTTGCTGTCCAAACTGCTTTTGCAATCAGGTTAGTCAACACAAATCTTTATAAATGAATTGAACTTGGTTGGTAGGCCTGAACATATTGTTAAGAATATTCAATTAATACACTTTTAATGTTTATGTGCCCACTGGAGAGTGTGGAATACTTGTTCCCCGGTTTTATACCAAATACAAAATGAGCATGCAAACTAATGTCACTGCTTGTGTTTATGTTAGCTTAGTCAATTTACTGCAACCCAAGAAGATTGTTTTATAATTTCTATAATAGGATTGTGTGTTGTGAATTCTCCTTGTTTTGTATCTGTTCATGGGGTTAAGGGAATGAGTAGTGTTATTAGTTACCATCTAAATTGCAGTGCCTTTGTTTAACGGTCAACAAAGCAATCATATGACATAGAATTTTACTTTCAGTACCACTGGAAATGATTGATTGGCTCATTCCTCTCCACTGCCATATAATAACACCTGATATAAACTTTAATTTGCTTTTAGTTTGAACTAATAAGGCTCTTCATTACATTTAAAGATTAGACAGGTTATGATATTGTAGAAGCGGACAACACTATCTTGGTTTAAGACCTAGGAAAGTACTTAAATAACACCATTTTCACGGTACTTAACTAATAGACCGTGCAGCGTGCTTATAAAATACATCAAATCTATGAAATAAATTTCTCATTATTTTCTTCTCCAGAAATAAATACTTTGATTTTAACTTATGGAGAAACTCATTTCATGTTTTTTCCCTTATTTGCTTCTCCTGGAAATGCTTTTGGATAATCTTATCCTAACAAGCAAAGCAAAAGAAACCCACCAATATATAGTAGAGTCAGTTTCCTTAGGCAGAATGCTGAAATAATGCTTCCAAAGAGAATTACTCCTTGACCTCTGTCTTCTCAGAAACAATGCAACAGCCAGCCAAGGCTTCAATCCAATGCACACCTTCTCAATCTCTAAAGCAGCCACAACATCAGGGTTAATCCATAGCCTCTTAGGAACCTGCAAGACAACCTCATTCCTAGAAATGTCTTTGAGTGCAACCAATCCTAGGCCTTCTGGCACCACACTAGGCTTCACTGGGGTCTTGGCAGAGACAACACCCTCTCTTCTTTAAGCCACTGCCAGAAAGTGTCTACTGCTGGAGACACTGATACCTCAGTCCCCAAAGAAGCTACACAGTTGGCAGAGAGAGGCCTTTTTGAGGTGAATGAAAGATCCTTTTGAGGGAAAGGAGTTTCTGTTGTAGAAAAGAACAGCACAACTTGAACATGCAGAAAAGACACTAGCCATTTTCTCTGGTTACTGCTTTTGTGTATTGTGTCGTGTTTGTGTTATGTTGTGTCTCTAAGATGAGACTAAGATCTTCTCCTTCGTTGTGGATGTGTGTGGATAAGATTTTTCTCTCCTTCCTGCCTCTTCGACCCCACCTTTGACATTCAACTTTTTTTTTTTGGCTGAATTAAAACATTAGACAATTTTATTTAGATAGATCCTATAAAATGTAAAAAACACAGCAGTGCCTCACTTACCCCGGAAGAATTTACCTTGTCGAAACCAGCACAGAAATGTATTGCCTCGTGTATTCGAAAAGCCACTGAAGATGTATTGCCTCCAGTAGCTGATCAAATAGAAAATAAGATTAACTTTACCTGAAACTAATTAACAAAGAGAAATAATTAACAAAGAATAATCTATAAAAGAGAGATGTTAATTAAGAAAGCATAATAATGTTCTTTTAAATCTTGGGAAAAGCATAAGCTCAAAGATTAGATGGATGATCACAACAATAATCATATTTCCTTAGGTGACGTAGTCTACATGAATCACATAATGCATTCAGTTAGATGAATCCTAAAAGTAGATGAAATTAAATTATAAAAATAATAGACTTTGCAAGAGGCAGCTATTTCACTCAATATTAGTCAAAGTAATGACTCTGCAAATAAATTTCTTTAAGTAATCTTTCCACCTCCATTGCCCCTTTGTAGAACGTAATTCTAATAAAGCTTATTTAAAGCTTCATTCAAACTAATTTTGCTTCTGATAATTAGTTACCAATAGTATTAGAATTAGAAATTCTTTGCAAACATGAATCTTTCATTTCCGAAGTTGTAACAACGGAAAACCCAATATAAGTGAAACACAGAACAACCAAAACAAATCTTAGGAAAAAAGGGGGTGGGGCAGAATTGACAGCAGTCATTCCCTTTACTTCCATAAATTAATTTTAGATTTTGCAAGCTATCTGGGACTTTACAGATTTGAAGTGATTGTCAAAATTTGGAAATTGGAGAAGCCAAATTCCACCCACACAAGGTGGCAGTCATACAAAGACCTTGAAGCTTGATGCTAGTGACATCATCACATGCATCCTTCAAATATAATCATGGTTTAATTAATTATTTGGTCACTATAAGTGACACTCATTTAAGAATCAAATGATGGAAGCTTGCTTTTAGGGCTTCTATGGAGGCTGGATCTTTGAGCTTCAATGAGGTCCTTCAATGGTGATTTTACACCATGGAGATGCAGCGGAAGGCAAAGGAGAAGAGGAGAGGGGAGGCACCATTCACTAGGGAATAAGCCAAGGAAGAAAGAGCTTCACCACCAAGAATTGTCTTGGATAAGAAGCTTGAAGAGGATGCTTTAATGGAGAAAAAGAAAGAGAGAAGGGGGGAGCACGAAATTGAAGGAATAATAGAGGGAGAGAAGTTGATCTTTGAGTTGTGTCTCACAAGACTATCATTCATCAAAGTTCCAACAAGTGTTACACATGTTTCTATTTATAGACTAGGTAGCTTCCTTGATAAGCTTTCTTGAGAAAACTTCCTTGAGAAGCTTCTTTGAGAAAAATTCCTTGAGAAGCTAGAGCTTAGCTACACACACCCCTCTAATAACTAAGCTCACCTCCTTGAGAAGCTTCCTTGAAAAGATTCCTAAAGAAGCTAAAGCTTAGCTACACACACCTCTCTAATAGCTAAGCTCACCTCCTTGAGATGAGAAGCTAGAACTTAGCTACACACCCCCTATAATAGCTAAGCTCACCCCCATGACAAAATACATGAAAATACAAAAAAAGTCTCTACTACAAAGACTACTCAAAATGCCTCGAAATACAAGGCTAAAATCCTATACTACTAGAATGGTCAAAATACAAGGCCTAAACAAAGGAGAAAACTTATTCTAATATTTACAAAGATAAGCGGGCTCATACTTAGCCCATGGGCTCAAAATCTACCCTAAGGCTCATGAGAACCCTAGGGCCTTCCCTTGGATCTCTGGCCCAATCTACTTGGAGTCTTCTATCCAATGCCCTTGCGGGGTAGGATTGCATCATCTAGACTCATAACCCTGATACAAATGCCAAGCTCACCACATTCAGAAGACTAAAAAGTGGTCACCCGAATCATTTATGCATGAGTTGCACAACATAATTCAAAATATTAATAAGCTTCACAAAAACAAATTCATAAATTCAATCCATTTTCCATGTTCACAAAACAGAATCAAGATAAAAAATAAGCTCATACTCTAAAATGGACATATCCTTAGGTCCCACATCTTCAATTTGGCTACGCCTAAGAACAATAAAAAATTCAGAGTCTGCGTGCTGCAAAACACAATAAAAATTATATTTAATAATACTTTTTTTAAAGATGCAGTCAAGAAATACTTATTTTAAAGATAATTTAATAGATATACATTGCCAGTTATAACTGTTACGTTTTTAATTAATCATAATTCAAAAACCATTATTATTATAACCAGTTGGACGATATAGTTTTCAATAATATATGTGGCAATGCTAGTTATATCACAAAGAGTTCATTTCCGAGTCCAATTTCTTTTTTTTTTTTGGTGAATTATAAAAGAGGCAGAAACTAAAAGCCTCTAGGGAAAGAAATTTGAGCTATATCAGCTCTTACATAATTCACATGAAATTAGGAACAAAATCATAAATATGAAACTCCAGTTCAGTCAGGATAGCTTGCTTAACCAATCATTAGAAAGGTTGATTAGCTTATTTGTAAACATGGTTCCAAGTCACAATGCCCAAGTTGGAGTGCACCTCATGTATGGCGCTTATAATGTTGAAGCAAGGGTGCTGTCATAAGTTAAAATAGACCTACAGTCCCCACACCAAGCTTGTAATTTAAATTCTCATTGCTGGAAAAACTTCTTTAGTAGAGTGAACAACATAACAATTTTTAAGATACAATTGAACACCATAAGATGTCACATCATTGAGAAAAATAGTTTGGGCAATGTGAAAATTATATGTCGGAGTATACTAGGGATATGCTCGCTCTGTAAAAAATTTGTAAAATTCGGAGTTGATTTGGTACTTTAATAAAATCCAAAGCAGTGAATTTTGACATTTTTCACAGCCACTGTTTTTAATACTAAATTATGAAATGTGGGTGTGGGGATTTTTCTTGATGAAATGTATGTTCTGAGGAGTGTTACTGTGAAGTTCGATAAAATTTGAAGTTAGTTTGCTATCTTAAAGAATTTGAGGTATAGTCCGAATTCAGCATGTACGTAAAAAGGGATTTTAATTTGATTAATTCCCTTACTAGTGATTGGTTTGACAACTGAGCTAGAGAACGAGGGATTTACCTTGAAAGGTGAATCCATGATTATGACGAAACTATATATGGATTGACTATGTTGTGAGTTTTCTATTACTTTAAATTGATTGTATTGATTATTACTGTAATCTAAGACCTGAGGAGTGTGATCCCTTTGAGTGATAGGAATTGATTGTGCATGATATATTGTGTGAAATTGTTGTTTGTGGGAGGCCACAATCTTGGATTCTTGTGGGAACAAATAGACTTTATACGAAGTGTATTTGTAGATATTGAAAGGATGATTTTACTAATTGATAAGTGTCATAAATTAGTTATTTTTGGGATTAAAATGTTTAGCACTTATCTTTTGATTGTAATAGTTTTTCTTATAAACTTCTATTTTTTCTAGTTGTTTTATATATTCTACATTTACTAATGTTTTTTGTTTAAATATGAAAGATTCATCCATGATTCTGTAGGTTTTGATAGTTGTTTGTTGGATCCAGAAACCAAGTTAAAAAGAAGGGAAAAATGATCATTTTTTCCAAGATTTCAGACATCAATTCGCCTAGGCTAGCAATCAGCTCGCCTAGGCTAATCAAGTTTCTTTAGGCATAAGTAACCAGCTTGCCTGGGCGAGTGAGTGCCTTCATCACTAAGCAAGAAATTCGTCTGGGCAAGTTTAGCTTACCTGGGCGAATTTGTCTGCACCTCTTGACTCTTTTTTACAAATAACCATGCAATCATATGGGAGAAAAAGGATACCAGAGGTAGAGAGAAAGTGTGAGAAACACAAGAAGTGAAGAAGAAAGTGGAAAGTAGAGTCCGGGCACTGCAATGTTGTGACCGTGAATCCCGTCCTTCATCATTTCTCATGTTGATCTTGTGCTCTACGCAATGAATAATTAGTTTTTTCCCAAGGATTGGATGTAATCTTTGTACCCTTATGTATCTCTTTTGATATTATATATGTATGAATCTTTTCTACTCATTATTGGTGATTTCATTCTATTCATGATGCTTGATTCTATTTGCTCACTAGTTTCATGAAATTGGATTTTAAGTTTGACTGGAAAGTACTCTTAGAATTTGAACTGAATGATTTTACTCTTTACGTTACATTGCTAGGAATAAAGCATAATATTTTGATTGCAAATAGCACGAGATTATGATTGTAATGCTGAAACATTTACTTCATATGCGATGAATCAATATTTGGTAAATATTCTTAGGACTCGAGTGCGAGGGATTGATTTGGGATAATTTAATGTGTGCATCAGTAACGTTAGAAAATGATTCATATATGTAATCTTATTAGGATACTGAGGGTGTGAATGATAAAATCCAATCCGACGTTTTTGTTGAATTAATTAAATTCTTTATTATTGTTTCCGTAATTTTACATATTTTTGACGCACTAAATTTTGTTACTTTTGCTATTTCGTTACTTTGTTATCTTTTGTTAGTTAAACAAACTCATGATATTTCAATTAAATTTGTAAATAACTATTCAACTATTTACTTTTATCTAGAGAAATTGAGTAATTCAAGTCCTTGTGGAGACTATCTCTTTTTATAAATCTATAACTTGCAACGACAATTGGCATGCTTGCCAAAAGTCTAACACTAATTAATAACATTCATTATGGGAAGTAGTGAGTCAAGAATTTAAAAAGAGTATGAACATAATAAATATATGAAATGGAAATATTAAACACTCAATAATATGGAGGATGTGAACACTTGGACATAGAATGAATAATAGGACCTTTGCATTGGAGTTGAGGAGATAAGGACTAAATTGAGCATAAGATATTGAGAGTGGTGAGTACAATGATAAAACTTGATGAGATATGCGAATCATGACTTGGTTCATGGTGGGTTAAGGTGTGTGATGCACATGCTTGTTGAATTGAAATTTATGTTATGAGAATGGTTTCATTGCGAGAAACGAAGGGAGAAGAATGTCCTTTTTTGCTTTAGGTCATGAGAATGAGATGTGGTTGCAATATGGATGACACGACATTCAAGGATAATTATCTCATATGATGGATAAACAAAGGGACGAGTTTGAAGAGGTAGTGTGAGAGTTCCGACAGCATTGAATGATATGCTTGTGAGAGACAGCGTGATGATTTGACCACTATGATAATGAAGGAGATGAGACCTTTGTGTGATGGGTTGAGGAGCTTGTGATGTTTTGACATACCATTTGTTTGGTACCTTTGACAAAAGAGCTAACACAGACCTATAAAGGATAATCCCAGTGAGGAGAAACGTTGCTCCCATAGAGAAAGTTGTTGAGGAGTCAATCCTCAGAGATTGGTGACCACACAAAGTGGTACCTGGGGGATGGATCCCTGACTTGCTATTTCTTGGGGGTATGATGATGAGACATGGTGTCATACCCTAATTTCGTCCGGGGACCTTTGCTTGATGGCATGCAACTTTAATTTGACCATTTTGAGGTACTTGGCACCCATAGTTAGGCAATTCGTGAAGTTTCGTGACATGCCGGAACTCAAAAGGAAGCATCGTTGCACAATTCGTGAGGTTACGTAACATTCCGTAAGTCAAAAAGGGGATGATTATGTAATCCGCAAGGTTCCGTAACCTTACGGAAAAAAAATAAGTGTCGTTACGAAATTCGTAAAGTTTCGTAACGTTACGGAAAAAGAATTAGCAAAAAAAGGGGAAAGGGGGTGTATTTAGTAAAATGGGGGGTGCAAATAGTAATTTTTGAATCTGGGCCCTTTTAGAGGTTTTTGGGCAATTTCTTGCTTAAGGTGGAAGCAAACTAGCTCGCCTAGGCGAGCTAGGTGGCAACCACCTCCCCCGTTTTGTTAAAAAATGGGATTCTGGGGCTTCCGGGACACCCGTAATGCTTCCGTAAAATTCCCATAACCCTAAATAAGCATATTTAACTTAATATGGGTGAGAGGGAAGAGAAAAAATGAAGAAAATCAAGTCCTATATGCTTCCATAAGGCTTCCGTAACTTTTCCGTAAATTACGAAAGAAGGGGGTGAACTTATCAAAATTGGGGGGTGCAAATAGCAATTTCGAAATTTTGAATTGGGCCTTCCAGAATGATTTTTGAAGCTGGATTGCTTCCGGAGGAAGCAATCCAACTCGTCTGGGCGAGCTGGGCGGCAACCTCCTCCCCCTTTTTCCTATAAATAGGCTGAATGGGGCTGTTCTAAGGGTTTCGGATCCCCCTGGTGATGTATTTCAACTGTTTTGGGTGAAAAAAAAATTATTTCCGTGAAGAAAATCCAAGCTGAGGTGCTTCCGTAACGCTTTCGAGATGTTTCCGTAAGCAAATCCGTGAAGGTTTTCCTCCGTTATTCACCGTTCTTCATCCGTTCTTCGTTCTTCAACGGGTAAGTTTCCAAATCGAGCTTTTCAATTCATTCTATGTACCCGTGGTGGTCCCCATTTGTTTTGTGTACATTTATTCTCGTTTCATTTACTTTCCGTACCCCCTTTTGACGTGCTTCAGTCATTTGCTTAAGTCATTTTCTCGCCTAAATCAAAAATAAAATAAATTTCCACTGATCGTTTGAATTGTAATATCCGTTAATTTCGTTTAAAATGAAATCCGACCGTTCGGTCATGCCGTAACTACGTTGGAAACCAAAAAGAGGTAAAATAATAATATAATAATAAAAAATATCTTTTAGTAAAATAAAAAAAATAAAAAAATAAAAAATCAATCGGACGTTTCTCTTTGGGATTTTTCTTTCTTAATCGAACCGACTAATAACCAAAGTGAAACTAAGGCTAAAATCAAAAACCAAAACTTTTCTCATCACCTAAAAAAGCCATTTTCAAAGGTCCAACGCCTTGAAATGGTCTTTCCCGCTTTTATTAGTTAAGTGTAGGTTTCTAAAGGCCTAAAATCAACACGTAACTTTACTACCTCTTTCAAAAATAAAGAGAACATTAATGGTCCAATGCCTTAATGTCTTCTCTCTTTTCAAAAGAATCGAAAGTTTGTTTAATGGTCCGACCCCTTAAATGACCTTTCATTCAATAAAAACATGTCTTGCAAAAAGGATAAAGACAACTTAACCAAACACTTTGTTCACAAAGAACTACGTAGGTCTGATTTCCTTATTGCAATTAAGGAATACGTAGGAGCAAGGGAAACACCCTCGTCGACCACAAAAAGATAAAAAATATAAAAAGGAATAAAGACGTAAAAGGAAACTTAAAAATTGAAGTCATGTTTGCACAATTAATTAAAGGCTGTCGTCTCGTGTGACGGATGCGTGGGGTGCTAATACCTTCCCCGTGCGTAAATACAACTCCCGAACCTTTCACTTAAAGTTCGTAGATCACGTCTTTTCCGGTTTTTCTGACATTTCCTCAAATAAACGTTGGTGGCGACTCCGCGCATATTCCTTTCTTGGAACACGCACCTGCGAGTCACGCGTCGCCCTCCTGCCGAAGGGTAGGTTGCATTAGTTGGCGACTCCACTGGGGACAATTTTTAGAGAGTTAGGCCATTTAATCTTGTGTAATGTTTTATCATGACTTTCTCCTTTGTTGGTTTCCCTTTATTTGTCTTATGTTCTTGTGTATATAAACTCTTTGTTGCTTTTAGTGCGTTTTAAAATGTATGCATGAGGTAAATATTTATTCATTTGATGCACACAAACACCAACACTATTTGCACGCACAGTGAGTTGAAAAAGGGCCCTATACCCGGGCTCGTGGGAACATAAGGAGTGGAGGTGAATCTGTGAACATGCTAGGTCTCCGACTTGCTTGGTTACAGTGAACCCTTATCTAGAGTTTTTCTCTTTGATAACATATTGTTGCTAGTAGTCCCTACTGCTGCAATATGTTCTTCGAAGGGGATGATACCTCTAGAGACCATCAAGAGAGATATGACCACCTTGGGAATTATCACTAAAAGCCTAGTTAGCTCCCTCCCATATGCCATTTTTTCACACTTCCATGCATAAGTGTCATGTACCCTTTTGCTTATATTTTGTGAATATTGTCATACTATGTACATTCTCGTGTTGCGCCTTTCGCATATGCATCACGCACGGGTTCTGTCTTGATCCCCTCTCTTTAACAAACCAACGAAGGGTCCGTGTCATCTTCTTAAATACATACGTTGGGCACTTTGCGACCCCAAGACGTTGTATCTAAGAAGAAGACAATTTCCCGGGCCCCCATATTCATAAATTACATCTGTATCATATGCATTTCTTCATGCATTCATCCATTCCACCCATAATAGATGTCGGAGTTTTGATTCGTACTAGGTTTTGTTTCACTTTAGTAAAACATGGGATCAAGTCAAAAGCCTTCACTTAAAAAGAGGTTCTATCCAGTCAAGGTCAAGAGCCTAGGGATCACCAGTCTAAGAGAGTTAGGGTAGTTGATGGGTCAGCTCCAGCGGCAAGCTTTTCGTAAAGCTTACGGTAAAATCTGGGACCTAGTCATGGTAGAAGTCTCCACAGAGGCCATTGCCTCCCTCGCCTAGTATTATGATCAGTCGTTGAGGTGCTTCATCTTTGGGGACTTCCAGCTATCACCAATGGTGGAAGAATTTGAAGAGATCCTAGGATGTCCTCTAGGGGGAAGGAAACCATACCTCTTCTCAGGGTTCTACCCCTCATTGGCCAGAATTTCTAAAATAGTCCAAATCTCGGCGCAGGAATTAGACCGCCAAAAGCAAGTCAAAAAATGGGGTGGTTAGGAATACCGAGAAAATGTTTGGAGGCAAAAGCAAGAATCTTGGCAGGTAAAGGCGAGTGGGCCCCGTTCATAGATATTCTCGCACTGTTGATTTTCGGGGGAGTCCTCTTTTCGAATGTGGATGGGTTGGTGGACCTGGCAGCGATCGACGCTTTTCTCGCCTATCATAACCACAAGGAAAGCCCGGTTGTCGCTATGCTAGCCGACCTATATGACACCTTCGAACGAAGATGTGAAAAGAGCAATACAAGGATTGTTTGTTGTACTTCAGCTCTTTATGTATGGTTAGTTTCACATCTTTTTCGCCAAGAGGTGAGGCATGCTTGCCCGTTAGAAAACTACCATTCATGCACAGAGAAAGGAGGGGCGAATTGGGACCAACTCTTAGCAAGCAAAGAAGGAGCATCCGTCAGCTGGTTCCCTCGATGGAAGAAAGGAAGAACCGGAGTTCTTATTTTGTGTGGAGGATTTCCAAATGTTCCCTTGATGGGGACGAGGGGTTGCATCAGCTACAATCTCGTTCTTGCTACAAGACAACTTGGCTACCCTATGAGAGGGGCGCCACTAGAGGATGAGCTCACGCCTGTCATTTCATGAGGTTTCAATAAGACCAACATGGAGACACTTCAGAAGGTCCGCAAGGCATGAGAGGTGGTAAAAAAGAAGGACAAAGAGCTCAGAGGTAATAACAATGGGCCCATTGGTGGCTACCGTGAGTGGTTGAAAGCCCACATGCAAGGTTTTGATTGGCTCCCAAGTTTGAGAACCGCTAAGAGGGAGGAAGATGACGCACCGAAGGAAGACGAAGAGGTGCAAGCTCTTAGGACGGAACTCAAGCAAGCTCAAACAGTCAAGGAAAGGTTCAAATCAGCAGCTCTTAAAATCCGAAAGGAGAATGCCAAACTGAGAGATATAAATATAGCTACCACCAAGGCTTTGGAACAAGAGACCAAGAGGGCTCGTAGGGAAGAGCACGGCCGGAACAAGTTCCGAGGGGCTCTGTGGGGTAGTAACAACGAGCTTAAACTCCGGAGGGAGGAAAGGGACCAATCGCGGGTAGACAGGATGAGTTGAAGGCTTGCTCGAGGTCCAAGAGAAGTTTGTCTTAGCGTTTATGCGAGACAGAGACCAACATGTTAGCCATCATCAGCAAGTACCAAGAGGAACTAAGTCTAGCCACGACGCACGAGCATAGGGTGGCGGACGAGTATGCCTAAGTGTACGCGGAAAAGGTGACTAGAGGAAGGGTGATCGACTTGTTACACCAAGAGGCAACCATGTGGATGGACCGATTTGCTCTTACCTTGAACGGGAGTCAAGAACTTCCCCGATTGCTAGCCAAGGCCAAAGCAATGGCGAACACCTACTCCGCTCTCGAGGAGATCCACGGACTTCTCAACTATTGTCAGCATATGATAGACTTAATGGCCCATATAATTAGAAACCGCTAGGAAGTTTGTATTGTCGCTCAAATCTTGACTAGTTATAACTTTCTGAATAAAATGAGTGTATCCCGCATTTTTTTTACTCCAAAGATCAGTGCGAATCAAATCACTCCCATATTTTATCTCTAGCACGCATGCATATCATGCATCGCATAAGCATCTCTTCATGGCATCATAATGAACATATCGTTCCTACATTTGTCCGTTATCATATTCCAGCATCACATTTTGCATGAGTCATTGCATCATCATGCATATGCGTTCAACATACTTTTTGTTCTACAAACTGCATACCTTTTGTTTTCATGTTCGCTCATGCATGATCCTTGCATTTTCCTCTGCGAAACTAAAACGAAAGCATGAAAATTCATTCGGTACCATGAGCCAACCATGTTGGGATCATAAACCCATTTCACTTAAAAACAAAATGAGTGAACATGGTACCTAATGCATGGTTAACTAGGAAATGATGTTTCTTCGGGCATCTCAATTTCATAATTACATTTTCCATGCATAGCTTAAAGTATGCCCGAGCCATTCATCCCTATGAAAGGTTGTTGAAGTATTGGCGGTCAGAATTGCCATTCCTTGGATTATAGGGTTGAACCAACCTCATGCTTTTATGAAAAGGTTCATCAAGTCAAGTTGAAATATGGAAGTAACCATCTTGCAAAAATTGGTGCAAAAGATGGATCGAGTTACATCACTGCTTCGTCTACTGCCAAACATATTTAGGATTGTTGATGTCCTTGTTACTTCCAGTTTCACCTTGACAAAGATGTCATGGACCATGTTAAAAATATAAATTGATTCAACCCCATATCCTGCGTAAAAATTCGCAATACTTCAACTGTGCATCATTCGCATACATTCATGCTTTTCATTGGTTGCATTGGTCATTGCATTCTTTCCTTGAAAGAAAAACAAAAAAATAAAATAAAATAATAATAATAAAAATAAAAAATATAATAAAAAAATATAAAATAAAAACGAACTTAATCATTGTTATCAAAAAGAAAAGAACACGCTTTATGGCGCCCTTACCAAACCCGTGCTAGAGCTAGAGTAATGGGTGAAGGAGAGGAGGTGCAAGAGCAAATGAAGGCCGACATGGAGGCCATGAAAAGAGCAAATGGCCACAATGATGGAGGCCATGATGAGCATGAAAAAGATAATGGAAGCCATGCGGTTATAGTTGCCGCTACCAGCACTGTTGCTAAGGTGAACCCAATGCCCCCATCTGGCTTTAACCAAATGAATCATCCAACCTCAGATATGGTAGGCAAAGATTTGGGAAGTACGGGTGGCCCCTATTAGGCGCAAATTCCAATCAAGCATGCCTTCACGCCATATGGCTTGCCTCCCAACTATACACCAGCCAATGTGGCATACATTCCCAATAAGGATGTCAATAACTCCGCTCTCATACTCATTGAAATGTCTCTCAACCCATGGGTGAGGCACATGAAATTCCCCTCCACAATCTAGCCGACTTCGAGCCTTGCCTTGGATATGCCACTGAAGGGTAAGCAGTTGGTGGTATACCCATGCCAAACACTTTGGAGGGCCCTCAGTTTCACCGACAACCACAACCCTTGCATTTTGCGGTGGGAAGAGCCCCTCCTGCTATGGCTGAAAAGGGAAAGGTGGATCATCTAAAGGAAAGGCTCAGGGCCATTGAAGGAGGTGAAGATTATGCCTTTGCTAACCTAGAAGAGTTGTTCCTAATACCCAAACATGGTCATTCCCAAGTTCAAGGTGCCGGACTTTGACAAGTACAAGGGGACTACTTGCTCCAAGAACCATCTAAAGATGTATTGTTGGAAGATAGGGGCATACGCAAAAGATGAGAAACTGCTGATACATTTTTCCTAAGAAAGTCTTACTAGGACAACTGTCACCTGGTATACTAACTTAGGAACCTTCCTGAGTCCATTCTTGGAAGGACCTAATGGTTGCCTTCGTTAGGCAGTGTCAGTACAATTCTGATATGGCTCCGGATAGGATGCAACTACAGAACATGTGCAAAAAGGGGGCACGAATCTTTCAAAGAATACGCCCAAAGATAGAGAGACTTGGCAACTCAAGTAGCACCCCCAATAACAGAGAAAGAGATTATCACAATGATAGTAGACACGTGACCGGTGTTCTACTATGAAAAATGGTGGGTTACACACCTTCAAGTTTTACAGATTTGGTCTTCGCCAACAAAAAGATCGAAGTGGGTCTGAAAAGAGGCAAATTTAATCATCCTGCTTGGACGAATGAGAAAACTGGGGCAAATGAAGAGGGTGAGGATGAGGGAGAAACCCATGTTGTGACTGCCATTCCAGTACAGCCAAGTTTCCCACCAACCCAACAATGTCATTACTCAACCCTTCTCCTTACCTACCGCCCATTTATCCACAAAGGCCATCCCTAAATCGACAACAAAACCCACCTACCACACAACCAATGCTAAACACCACCTTTGGCACAAACCAAAACACCAACCAAGAAATGAATTTTGCAGCGAAAAGCCTGTAGGATTCACCCCAAATTCCGGTGTCATATGCTAACTTGCTCCCATATCTACTTGATAATGCAATGGTAGCGATAACCCCTGCTAGGTTCCCTCAAACCTCCATTTTTCAGAGGATACGACTCAAACACAACATGTGCATATCGTGGAGGAGCCCTGGGGCATTCCATTGATCACTGTATGACCCTGAAGCATAAGGTGCAAAGTCTAATTGATGTGGGCTGGCTGAAATTTGAGGAGAATCGCTTGTTGAATCCTAACACTGACAAGCGACACCACACATGGGGCAATTTTGAAGGCTGTTGTTAGGTGTCTCTAATGACTCATCAGGATTTCCAAGTTTATGCCATTATTGTAAACCACAGTTACAATGCTAAAATAAATGAATTTGTCGTCCTTGTCTCTCTCATCCTTTCAAAAACACATCTTTGCTTATTCAACTTCCACCGGAATGTGAGTGTAAGCCATTGGTTTGTTTGCTCTAAGCGACCTGCGCTCTTGAGTGTTAACTTCCAAGACCGTTCAATCAGAGATTGCTCGTCCTGCACGTTGGTGGGGGTGCCGTAAAACAACGAGTAAAGTTCAAAACAAATAAGTTTCAAAAAAAAAGAAAAAAAAGCATTTGATTGACTGTGTTTTCAAGACGTTCATGTGACCTCATTTCGGAAAGTTTGTCTTTTTAGAGAGAAGTGAGTTATCAAGAATAGGATGTTGGACAAATGGCCTCAAAAGGGAGGGGTTGAATTAAGATACAAAGTGTGGCGTCCCCAAAATAATGACTGGTTTGATGGTAATAGTCTAAATAACAAAAACCATGGTAATTTTTTTTTCTTCTTTTTGTTTTTCATTTCTTTCTCTTTTCACCATAACTAGGTTTAGAAGGAAAATCCTCACTATAGAGTCCTGAATGGCCAGTTCACAACTCTATTCGGAGTCAATTCTTTCTTACCGTTCATAATCTCTAAAACTAATTTGTTGTTTCAAAAGGAAGAATGTACCAGCCATTACTTTAAGTCGTCACGTGAAAATAAAAGAATAAAATACGGTCGATAAACTCTTTTACAAATAAAGTTGCAAATGCTTTCTTCTCAAATAACAAGATTGATCATAAATACATTCATCATTTAAAGCTGTCCAAAATATGGGAGTTTTACAAAATACCTAGTGTCATCCAGAGCAAAGGTGTCCATAGTGGTGGCTTCAGCCACATGTATACAATCATCAAATTCCTATACATCAGGTCTACCCATACAAAAACAAAAGAGTAAACCTAACAGTCAGTCCTAGATACACCCACCCTCAAAAAGTATATAAAACTAATCCATGGAACTGTCCACTATGATGAAGAGCCTCCACTGGTCGCCATCTCTCTCGGGCCACTATCCTCCGTAGAGTCTGCCTCAGATGCCGACATGACTTCCTCGGGAGAATCCACCTCAAGAAGTGGATCCTCATCACCCTCTAGAAAGTCAAGAGCATCCACAGCAGGCTCAGGAGGTAGCTCCTCAAGATCCTCCTCAGGGACTTCCTCGGATGACGTTACCTCGATCACTTGGACGGGCTCCACTAGACGATATGGTGTAGGCGTGGGTAGTATCCACTCCACAGTGCGCTGAAGCGTCCGTGCAGGTTCATCTGGATGCACCAAAGAAGTAGCCGTGAATCGAATCGTGCCCCGAAATCGGCGCCTCGTGTTGCCTTCGAGGGTCTCCCAGGCTCCCTCTAGGCACTCCATCTCTACTCGATCATGGATTAGCTGTGCCGCCATCACGATCTACAAGGAAGAAAAGAAAGGGGTAGACTCTTTCACAAGAATCTAACTATGCCGTAACACAATGCGTCTCATAACCACTACATGCAAGTAAAAGAGGTATCTCAAGGCTTTTCCTCCCTGGTAATCGATTACACAGCCTTGGTAATCGATTACCAGAGGCCAAACTTGAATCACACAGCTTCAGGACATGAAAACCTGAAAAAGGCACTGTGTAATCGATTACACATACCTGGTAATCGATTACCAGTATTGTTAAATTGATTGTTGTTGCTTCTTCTATATTCTAAGTCTATCCCTCTTAAGATTATTGAGGCCACAAGGTCCAACACCATTCCTCTGTGTAATCGATTACACAGACTGGTAATCGATTACCAGAGGCCTCCACAACCTGCTGCCTTCATTTCTAAGCCTGGTAATCGATTACACCCCCTTGGTAATCGATTACCAGAAGCCCTCATAGCTTCCTGACCTCGTTTTCAAGCCTGGTAATCGATTACACCCCTTGGTAATCGATCACCAGACACCATCTTAGTCTCCTGTCTTCATTTTTAAGCCTTGTAATCGATTACCCACCCTTGGTAATCGATTACCAGAGGCCATAACCCACATATCAATCAAAGTTCACAGCTGGCCAGCCACCACAAGCCTCCTTGCTTTGTGGTCTTTGTTCCTTTTATCTGTTGACTGCCAGGAGCTCGCCTGTTTAGGTACATCACAGGTTCTCACTGACTGACTATGCCCGGGTTGGGTCGGGATTGGTCAAGCTTGGTTTTGGGCAATAGCACCCCACCTGACGTCCCCAAGGTCTCCTGACCCCCGCGACATATCTCCAGGTACCACTCTGTGGTCAACGAGTAAAAGCAGGAAGTTTCACCCTTCTACACTTCCTCATCTCAAGCTTGTAGGATTATGGGGTACCCATCACATGTGGTACTAGGTGGCGGTCGGGCGATGGTGCACAACAAGTTTTCCACATCCACAATGCGCGCATAAACCCACCATCCCCTGTTGCCCACCTCCAACTGAGCTCACGTACTCCCACGTAGCCCATATCCTCGTTTCTCTCAACACCGGGTCCCCATCAATCCTCCCAAGCTTCCCCAACATCAAATTAATACAACATTCAAACAGCACAAGCTATCACAGCCAAGCAAAACAGGGCAAAGGCAGAAAACTCTGCCCAAAACACCAACCAAATCACAGCTTTTCTCACTTGAAGACCCCAGTAACAATTCCTTCGTTCCGGTTCATTAACCGTTGGATCGACTCGAAAATTTTACTGGACGTGTCTAGTACATAAGCCTACATTTTGACCGTTGGGATCTACTAGCAAACATCCATAACTCATTCTGCACTACTCTTTCCACAGCCAATCACACACAAGCATTTTTCTGCACTTGTGCAAAATTCTTCTGCACAATTTCACAGCAAAAATCTGCACAAAGTGCAGATTTCGAAAACCACACTTCCCCTCATCCAATCTTGCCCAAATCAAATCCTACAAGTCCCAAATCATGTATCAATCATGTCTAAACCAAAGCCAAGCTTCAAACCACAACAACACAAAATCTAGGTGTCAAAAACCCCTCAATTTAATGGATTTTCTAGGCTTGAGAAGTGAAATTTAGAATGAGGTAAATTTGAAGCAAACTCTCACCTCACAGAAGTCCATAACATCAATCTAAACTTGCTCAAACTCTATTTACCTAAAATTCCACCGAATCAAAATTTGACTCCTCAACACACAATTTTGCCCTAGAAATGGCTCTTGGTTCACTTTGGTCATTTGTTTTTCTCCCTAGCACAGTCCAAGCTTTCTCATAAGTCCTAAATGACATTTCAAGCTAGAATTAACTCACTTTAACCTCCATTTACCACAGAATCCAGATTTAACCTTCCAACTCTCAAAGCCTCACTCTTTTTCCACTCATAACACCACATTCTCACTTTCTAACCCTAGGTTAATTCTACCCTTCATCTCTAACAGTTTTCCATAAGCAATTTCAGCACATAAGCATCACAAGCATCATCATAAAAACCCTAAAACTGAATGGGTATGTTTAACTCATCCAAACATGGCAAGTTCAACATGCTTTCCACAAATTTCTTCACAAATAATCATCATAAAGCAGAAACCTAGCAAGACTACCCATCATATCTCCCAAAACCCCATACCCACGAAAATCAAAGGAGAAAGAAGTCCACCCAAACCTGAAATTTCGAAGTCCCACACGTAGAGACGCGCTTCACGACTCCGAAAATGCCCTCCTTTCGCGACTTGGAGCAGAAATGGGCACCAAAGGTTGAAGCTTTGTTGGGCAACAATGGTGGATGAAGAAGAAGGAGAAAAGCAACGTGAGGGAGAGGGAGAGCTTATGAATTTCTTTTGGGCTGAGTGAGGAGAGAGAGAGAGGTGCTTTTTGGTTTTAAAAAGGGTTTTCTCTTTTTCTATTATTTTATTTAAGCTATGCCACGTGTCTCCATTTGAGTGGAGCAAAAGGGCCCACTTTCTCTTTTGATTGTGACCCATACTCAGCCACAAAAAGTGAGAAAAATCTGACCTTTGAAACACTAAAATCCTGCCTCGGTTTGCGTGCCATTCCTCTGGTTCCATTTCCTCGCGTCTGCGTCCGTCGGGGCCAGTTTTCTAAAGTAATCAATATATATATCAAAATGCTCAGAATAAGACCCCGAGCGTGGTTCAGAGGTTGGTTTTGTTAAATTTTAAGTTGCACGCAAAACGATGATTTTTAAACTAATTAATTAAGAATTAACCCATAACCTCCCAATTATGGATTTCTCTTCCTTAATTAGCCTAACCCGCATATCTTGCCCCCGCTATTCCTACTTCTACCAAGAACATATAGGCATATACACTGAATAATACTTATATATATAATCATTCAAAATACATCGTTTTCAAAAATTCCGGGTAGAAATTTCCAGGGTGTCACAATACTCCCACCCTTTTAGGAATTTCGTCCCCGAAATTAACTACTCTATGAACAAACTTGGGTACAATTCTCTCATCCTATCCTCCAACTCCCATGTAGAATCACCCTCATCGGTTCCCCACTGCACCTTCACCAACGCGATCTCCTTTCCTCTCAACGACTTCATTCTTCGGTCAGTGATCTTCTGAGGTTGTGCTTTATAGGTGAGGTTATCCTTCACCTGTACCTCGTCTATTGCAAGTATATGTGATGGATCTGGGTTGTACCGTCTCAGTTGAGAGATATGAAACACAGGATGCAAATTCGATAAACTCGGAGGTAAGGCGATATGATAAGCCACAGGCCCAATCTTCTTCAAAATCTGATACGGGCCTAGATACTTGGGCGTCAACTTCCTAGATTTGAGAGCTCTTCTGACCCCGGTTACGGGAGAAACCTTCAAAAACACATGTTCCCCTTCCTGAAAATCTAGTGGCTTCCTCCTTCTATCATAATAGCTCTTCTGCCTATCCCGAGATGCTTTTATCTTCTCTCGAATCAACTTCACTTGTTCGTTAATCTGTTGTAGCATTTCAGGTCCAAGAAGTACTGCTTCTCCATCATCGTACCAACAAATAGGAGTTTTGCACTTTCGTCCATATAAAGCTTCAAAAGGAGCCATACCAATACTGGCTTGGTAGCTATTGTTGTAAGTAAACTCAATCAATGGCAAACAATCCATCCATCTACCTTGTTGCTCTATAATACACGCCCGAAGTAGATCCTCTAGAGTCTGAATGGTTCGTTCAGTCTGACCATCTATTTGCGGATGATAAGCTGAACTAAGCTTTAGCTTTGTCCCCAGGGCTTCATGTAGACTTGTCCAAAATCGCGAAGTGAACCTCGGATCCCTGTCGGATACAATACTGGAAGGAATTCCATGCAACCTTATTACTTCCTTGATGTACAACTCCACTAGCTTCTCCATTCTATACTTCATATTCACCGGAATAAAATGAGCAGATTTGGTGAGTCGATCTACTATAACCCACACAGCGTCATGCCCATGACTAGTCTTGGGTAAACTAGATACAAAATCCATAGATATGCTCTCCCATTTCCATTCCGGAATTTCCAATGGCTTCAATTCTCCTGATGGTCGCTGGTGCTCAGCCTTAGCCTTTTGACATGTTAAACATCTTGCTACATATTCAGCCACATCTTTCTTCATGCCATGCCACCAAAAACTTCTCTTCAAATCTTGGTACATCTTAGTCATTCCAGGATGGAAACTAAGACGACTTTTGTGCGCTTCTTCCAAGATCTTAACTTTCAAATCATCTAAAGAGGGCACACATATCCTCCCTTGAATCTAATTAACCCGATTGTGTCCTTCTCAAACTCCACATTCTTATCCCTCATTACATCTAACACCTTGCCTTGCAAAAACGGGTCATCCTCTTGAGCCTCGCGTATGTGATCTACGAATTCATTTGTGATCTGCAACGCTCCCACAAATAAGCTCTTGGGCCGTTGATGTGCCATCATTTTCTTCTATTTTCTAAACCCTTTTTGCACCATTTTAATTATTGATTGGTCTTAATTGTCAATTAATTAGGCAGTTTTATTATTTGGGCTCATTTAGCTAATTTGATGTTTTTAATCTAATTTCAGGAATTAATGAAACATTGGGCTTAATCCGGATTTTGGTTGTGGACTTGAAGAGGGCAAATAAAGCAGCGCTTATCTTAGTTAATTTCTAATTAGGAAATTTCGCAATTTTATTTTATGTTGTTCAATGTTTATTTCGTTTTGGGCCAGAGTATTGTAATAGGGCCCAGTGACTTTGAGTGACTCTTTTTAAATAGCTGCCTTGGGATTCGTGTAGGGCATTCTATTCTGCTATGCTATTTTCATTATTCAGAGCTTTGGTTTTAGGTTTTCACGTTTTTCTGTGCCCTTGTTACAGTTTTCGTTCTTAATGCAAATTTCCGTTTTTTGCTTCTAATTACGAGTTCATTCTTGCTTCTTCTTCTACTTTCATTTACGTTTCTGTTCATTTACGTTTCTGTTCATTTACGTTCTTGTTCATTTACGTTTCTGCTTCATGTTTCATTTGCGTTTTCTGTTTGAATCCATGGAAGGCTAGATTTTCTGGTGTTGTTTCCTTTTGAGGACGAAGCCCAACTCTCTTTGAGGTTTCGTTTGTAATGTGGTTTCCTGGCAGTTTTCCCTTCACCAATTATCCCAATTTTGTGAATATTAATCACTGCACGCTTCGTGTTCGATTAATTGCCTCTGAGCCTAACTTGCATTCATGCTTAATGGACGAAGGGCTAACTGGTGTATGTGGTGCCTAATCACGTATTGAAAACCCTAAGTTGATTTTCGCTTAGTAAATTGAAATAGGGTTGGATTAAGTGGTTGACTGTTAGGGACGAATTCTCCATAACCCAGGATAAGAGAGTGGCTTCTGAATCAGAGGAAACAACCCGTTTTTAATATTAGTAGTTTCGTATTCCATTTTATTTGTTCTGCTCTTTAATTACCAAACAACCAAACCCCCCCCCCCCCCATCGTTACTGTTACTGCAAGTATATTATGAACATTTGGCTTGTCACTGCTCGTTGGGAAACGACCTAGGATCACTTCCTAGTTACTGCATTTTCATGTTTATTTGATTCGGGTACGGCCTCGATCAAATTTGGCGCCGTTGCCGGGGAGCAGTGTCCAAAGGTTCATAATAGCTAGCTAGTGTTGTGTGTTTAATCCTTTCGTGTTTTATGTTTAATTGTTAGTATTGTGTTAGTATGTGTGTTAGTGTTGATTAGTGTCCTGGTATTTTGTTTAATGTGTGTTCTGTTTCAGTTTTACCATTAAGCGTTTCCCCTGTTTCAGTCTTGGGTGTTTTGCTGTGAAGATTGTGCTTGAAAACAGAGTAGTAGTAGAAATCAGCTTGCGGAAAAACAGAGTAGTAGTAGAAATCAGCTTGCGGAAAAACAGAGTAGTAGTAGAAATCAATTAGAGACGGATTTTAGCGACCACCCATGCTGAATTAATTGGGATTTTTTGTTTTAGTAGCTAGGGTTGTTATTTTTGGCTGAATTTTTTTGTGGTAACTTCTTTCAATCCATATTTTGTGGGAAAAATAGCTAGAGCCTTTAGTTTGGTCAGATTTGAAAGTTCCAAAAAACTAGCAAATTTTGTGTTTGTCAAAACTTCAAACGGCCATAACTTTTGCTCCGGTAATCAGAATCGCAATTATTATATATGCATTTGGGGTAGAAAAAAATTTCCTACGCCGTGGTCTCCATCGTCCAAAAAAAGCAATTCTGTCAAAAGTTTTTTATTTTTCAAGTTTTATTCACTTATTTTTCTTAACCTACCAATTTTAGCTTTCATAGTTAGACTTTGAATTTTTGTCTGAAATTTTTTGTGCTATCTTCTCATCATTTTATAAGGTTGCTCACAAAATTTCAAGTCATTTGGATATCATTTGAGGGTAGCTGTAGTTCAAACCTACACCTTTATTTACATGACAAGGCAACTAGTTGTGTGCATGCTGAATGTAGTGTATGACTAGAGGCAATCCATCTGACTTACAACCCTTTGATCCTGAGATAGATAGGACATTTCATAGATTAGTTAGGCATCATTTTATACCTTTTGATCATTCTGAGCATTCCATAACTGGTGAATCTGTGCATTCTGTTATTGGTGATTTTGAACATCCTGATCTTGAGCATTATAATTTTGAGCATTCTGATTCTGAGCATTCTGATTTTGCACATTCTGAGAACATGGCACAACCTCCACCTCGTGAGAGGACTCTAAGGGAAATGGCTGCACCTGATTTCACCTATGAAAGCTTGTGCATCCAATACCCTGATGAGGATGTCCCATATGTTCTTAAGACTGGACTGATTCATTTGCTTCCAAAGTTTCATGGCCTTGCAGGTGAAGACCCGCACAAACATTTGAAAGAATTTCACATTGTCTGCTCCACCATGAAACCCCCAGATGTCTAAGAGGATCACATATTTCTGAAGGCTTTTCCTCATTCATTAGAGGGAGTGGCAAAGGACTGGCTGTATTACCTTGCTCCAAGGTCCATCACGAGCTGGGATGACCTTAAGAGAGTATTCTTAGAAAATTTTTTCCCTGCTTCCAGGACCACAACCATCAGGAAGGATATCTCAGGTATTAGACAACTCAGTGGAGAGAGCCTGTATGAGTACTGGGAGAGATTTAAGAAACTATGTGCCAGTTGCCCCCACCATCAGATTTCAGAACAACTTCTTCTCCAATATTTTTATGAAGGACTCAGTAATATGGAGAGAAGTATGATAGATGCTGCCAGTGGTGGAGCCCTTGGAGACATGACTCCTGCTGAAGCCAGAAATTTAATTGAGAAGATGGCCTCCAACTCCCAGCAGTTTAGCGCCAGAAATGATGCCATAGTCATTAGAGGAGTGCATGAGGTAGCTACAAACCCATCTGCATCATCTGAAACTAAGACGCTTGAAGGCAAACTGGATGCGTTGGTCAACTTGGTAACCCAGCTGGCCTTGAATCAGAAATCTGTACCTGTCGCAAGGGTTTGTGGTTTGTGCTCCTCTGCTGACCACCATACAGACCTTTGCCCTTCCATGCAGCAACCTGGAGCAATTGAGCAGCCTGAAGCTTATGCTGCAAATATTTACAATAGACCTCCTCAACCTCAGCAGCAAAATCAACCACAGCAGAGTAATTATGATCTTTCCAGCAACAGATACAACCCTGGATGGAGGAATCACCCTAACCTCAGATGGTCCAGCCCTCAGCAACAACAACAATAGCCTGCTCATTCCTTCCAAAATGCTGTTGGCCCAAGCAGACCATACATTCCTCCACCAATCCAACAACAGCAACAACCCCAGAAACAACCAACAGTTGAGGCCCCTCCACAACCTTCCCTCGAAGAACTTGTGAGGCAAATGACTATGCAGAACATGCAGTTTCAGCAAGAGACCAGAGCCTCCATTCAGAGCTTAACCAATCAGATGGGACAATTAGCTACTCAATTGAATCAACAACAGTCCCAGAATTCTGACAAGCTGCCTTCTCAAGCTGTCCAAAACCCCAAAAATGTCAGTGCCATTTCATTGAGGTCGGGAAAGCAGTGTCAAGGACCTCAACCCGTAGCACCTTCCTCATCTGCAAATGAACCTGCCAAACTTCACTCTATTCCAGAAAAAGGTGATGACAAAAATCTACCTAACAATTTTTGTGCAGGTGAATCTTCTTCCACAGGTAATTCTGATTTGCAGAAGCAGCACATTCCCCCTCTTCCATTCCCTCCAAGAGCAGTTTCCAACAAAAAAATGGAAGAGGCAGAGAAAGAGATCTTGGAAACGTTTAGAAAAGTAGAGGTAAACATACCTCTGTTGGATGCAATAAAGCAAATTCCAAGATATGCCAAATTCTTGAAGGAGCTGTGCACTAATAAGCGGAAGCTTAAAGGAAGTGAACGAATTAGCATGGGCAGAAATGTCTCCGCATTGATTGGTAAATCTGTTCCTCAAATTCCTGAAAAATGTAAAGATCCAGGTACATTCAGCATACCTTGTATTATAGGGAATAGTAAGTTTGACAATGCCATGCTAGATTTAGGAGCCTCTGCTAGTGTTATGCCTCTGTCGATTTTTAATTCTCTATCTCTAGGTCCCTTGCAGTCAACTGATGTGGTAATTCATTTAGCTAATAGAAGTGTTGCCTATCCTGTTGGTTTCATAGAAGATGTCTTAGTTAGAGTTGGTGAACTGATTTTCCCTGTTGATTTTTATATCTTGAATATGGAAGATGGATTTTCTCAAGGATCAGTTCCCATCATTCTAGGCAGACCCTTTATGAAAACTGCTATAACTAAGATAGATGTTTATGCAGGCAGACTGTCCATGGAGTTTGGTGATATAACTGTTCATTTTAATATTCTGGATGCTATGAAATACCCATCTGAAGATCTTTCTGTATTTCGTGCTGAAATAATTGACCATGTTGTTGATGAATACATGACTGATCTTTATTCTAATCTGCATGCCTCTCACTCTTCATGCATTGAGTCTGAAATTGTACTTGATCATATGTCTGAATTTGATGCTGAGAGTGAATATGAGAGTGATATTGATTGCATGCCTGGTGGTGGTGTTTTACCTCTTGAGATTGATTTTATAGAGTCAGATAGGACTAACCATGTTTCAGGAAGTACACATATCTCTGACTTTCTTTATGAGGTAAAGGCTGAGAAACCATCTCCTTCTACCACTGTCCAGCCGACCACACCAGAATTGAAGCCTCTGCCATCAAATTTAAAATACGCTTACTTGGATGATAGCAAGAGTTTTCCAGTGATTATATCTGCCTCCCTTGCTGATGAGCAAGAGGAGAAGTTGTTGTCAGTTCTCAAGAAGCATAAGAAGGCTATAGGCTGGACCCTGGTGGACATTCCTGGTATTAGCCCATCCACATGTATGCATCGAATAAATTTAGAGGATGGAGCTAAACCAGTAAGACAGCCACAGAGAAGACTCAACCCGGTGATTCTTGATGTAGTGAAGAAGGAGATAACCAAGCTTTTGCAAGCTGGAATCATTTATCCTATCTCCGACAGCCAATGGGTGAGTCCCGTCCAGGTAGTCCCAAAAAAGACTGGCCTCACAGTGATCAGAAATGAGAAGGAGGAGCTGATTCCTACTCGGGTGCAGAACAGTTGGAGAGTCTGCATTGACTATAGGAGGCTGAACCAGGTTACCAAAAAGGACCATTTTCCCCTGCCATTCATTGACCAGATGCTTGAACGCCTGGCAGGTAAATCCCACTACTGTTTCCTTGATGGTTTTTCTGGTTATATGCAAATTACTATTGCTCCTGAGGATCAGGAAAAGACCACATTCACCTGCCCCTTCGGCACTTTTGCTTATAGGAGGATGCCTTTCAGCCTGTGCAATGCCCCTGGTACCTTCCAGCGGTGCATGATTAGCATTTTCAGTGATTTTTTAGAAAATTGCATAGAGGTGTTTATGGATGATTTCACTGTATATGGATCCTCTTTTGATGGTTGTTTGAATAGTTTGGAAAAAGTTTTGAATAGATGCATTGAAACTAACCTTGTTCTAAATTTTGAAAAATGTCATTTTATGGTTGAGCAAGGTATAGTTTTAGGCCACATTATTTCCAATAAGGGCATTAAAGTAGATCCTGCAAAAATTTCTGTTATTTCACAATTGCCTTACCCCTCTTGTGTGCGAGAGGTGCGATCTTTTCTTGGTCATGCAGGATTCTACAGGCGCTTTATAAGGGATTTTAGCAAAGTAGCCCTTCCACTGTCTAACTTGTTGCAAAAGGAGGTGGAGTTTGACTTTAATGACAGATGCAAAGAGGCTTTTGATTGCCTCAAAAGAGCGTTGACTACCACCCCCATCATCCAGGCACCCGATTGGATAGCCCCTTTTGAGCTTATGTGTGATGCATCAAATTATGCATTGGGGGCTGTCCTTGCTCAGAAAATTGATAAATTGCCCAGGGTGATATATTATGCTTCTAGGACTTTAGATGCTGCCCAAGCAAATTATACTACTACTGAGAAAGAGCTTCTAGCCATAGTTTTTGCTCTTGAAAAATTTCGATCTTATTTGCTTGGTACTCGCATTATTGTTTATACTGACCATGCAGCTCTAAAGTACTTGTTGAAGAAGGCTGATTCTAAGCCTAGGTTGATCCGATGGATGCTCTGGCTCCAAGAGTTTGACTTGGAGATCCGTGATAGGAGCGGAGCACAAAATCTAGTTGCTGATCATTTGAGTCGGATCGAACGTGTCTCTGATGCAGATTCACCTATTCGGGATGATTTCCCGGATGATCATTTGTATATATTGTATAGTATTTCTGACTCTCTTTCTACTCCCTGGTTTGCTAACATTGTCAATTATTTAGTTACCTCTGTTTTTCCTCCCTTAGCATCTAAGGCCCAAAAAGATAAGATTAAAAGTGATGCTAAGCATTTTATTTGGGATGACCCCTACTTGTGGAAATTGTGCAGTGATCAGGTCATTAGACGATGCATTCCAGATCATGAGACTGACTCAGTCCTGCAGTTCTGTCATTCTTCCGCACCGGAAGGTCATCTGGGTGTTCAAAGGACAGCTCGCAAAGTGCTTGATTGTGGTTTTTATTGGCCCACCATCTTTAAAGATGCGTGGAAGATCTGCAGCACTTGTGAGCAGTGTCAGAGAGCAGGAAATACACTTACATGGCGACAACAAATGCCTCAGCAACCTATGCTATTCTGTGAGGTGTTTGATGTCTGGGGTATAGATTTCATGGGTCCTTTTCCTGTCTCTTTTGGTTATGTTTATATTCTCCTTGCAGTTGATTATGTTTCAAAATGGGTGGAAGCCAAGCCCACTAGAACTAATGATGCTAAAGTTGTCGCAAACTTTGTCAGGTCTAATCTGTTTTGCAGGTTTGGAGTACCTAAAGCAATTGTTAGTGATCAAGGAACCCATTTTTGCAACAGGACAATGCATGCCCTGCTTAAAAAGTACGGGGTGGTACACAGGGTATCCACACCATACCACCCCCAGACTAATGGACAGGCAGAAATTTCTAACAAGGAAATCAAGAGAATTCTAGAGAAGATTGTGCAGCCAAGCAGGAAAGATTGGAGTACCAGGCTTGATGATGCTCTCTGGGCACATCGGACTGCCTACAAAGCACCCATAGGAATGTCTCCTTATCGGGTTGTCTTTGGAAAGGCATGTCATCTTCCAGTGGAAATTGAGCACAAAGCATACTGGGCAGTGAAGACTTGCAACTTCTATATGGATCAAGCTGGTGAGGAAAGGAAGTTGCAACTGAGTGAGTTAGATGAAATCCGCCTAGAAGCCTACGAGAATGCCAAGTTCTACAAAGAAAAGACCAAGAAGTTCCAAGATAGCATGATAGTTAAAAAAGACTTCGTGGTTGGGCAAAAAGTGTTATTGTATAATTCTAGGCTTGGACTCATGAGTGGTAAGTTGAGGTCTAAGTGGATTGGTCCTTTTGTTGTTATTAATGTTTTTCCTTATGGTACAGTTGAGATCAAAAGCGACTCCACAAACAAGAGCTTCAAGGTCAACGGACATCGACTTAAGCCATTCCTCACGAACCCTTCTTTAGTGGACGTAGTGGTGGAAGAGACTTCCTTACTCCACCCTACTCTTCCTCCACCATGACTTAGGGAGTTTTTCTTTTCCTATCTCCTTCTTTGCTTTTATTACACTTGTCCGATTCTCTTTGATGATTTAATTGTTTTTAATCTTTTAATTGTGCTACATTGAGGACAATGTGTTGTTTAAGTATGGGGGGGGGGGGGGAGTGTTCTTTGGTTTTGCTAGTTTTGTTGGTTTTGTTAATTTGTTAGTTGTGTTAATTTGTTAATGTTGTTAGTTTCGTCGGATTTTTAGTTTAATATTTTGGGTCAATTTTGTGTGCACGTACGACTTTGCATGTTTTTCTTTGTATTATAGGATATGTTCAAGAAATGGGTAATTGTTTTGAAAATAAAAGTTCTTGACATTTTGTGACTTGAAATCCTTGATTCTTCTCTACATGTCATGATAGTTTTGAAAGCTCAATTTGAAAGTGATGATTTTACCTTTGTGAGAATTTGAGCCATCCATCATTATAATCATTTGGTGTGCTTTGCCCCATTGATTGCTTGCACAATAGCCTTGGCTTGATTCTTGTTGATGCGTCCTAATTCACATGCATATTTGGAAATGATTAAGGCAATTTTGTTCTTATAAGCTTCTAGCCAAATGGACTTACCTTGAATTAATTCCTTTGATATCCCTTTTGAGCCTTGTGTCCCTTTCCTTGTTTTGAAGCTCACTACAAGCCTTAAGTGAAAAACCATGATATTACCATATCCTTAAGGAATTTTGGAGCTTTGGAATTGTTTTGGGAATAAGTGTGGGGGGTTTTTGTTTCATTGGACAACTTGTTTTGTTGGCTATGCTTCATGATGTATTTTGGGCCATACTTGATGTACATTGTATATTGGTTAAATGTTGGACATGCTGAATGAAATGTTGTTTCTCAAAGGCTAAAGAGTAAAAAAAAAAAATTCAAAAAAAGAAAAAGAAAAGCAATAAAGTTGAGTGAATAAGATCTTAAATGGCACAAGAATGATGAAACTCTTGGTTCTACTCTTCATGTTTAATTTTTATCTTTACTTCTTTTTATTTTTTTCTTAATATGCACTTATTCCCCTTTGCTCCTCTATTCCTTTGGGATTTAGCCACTTATTCCATATTTCTCCATACCTTGTCCTTGGCCCCATTACAACCTTAAAAGACCTTTTGATCCTCATGTGCTTGTGTTTATGGGTTGATTGTCAATTTTAGAATCTTGCCAAGTTTATGTGGTGTTTGCTTTCATGGGTGCTTTGAGGGTAAATAGTAGCCTAGACACTTGAGAGATAGAGTGTATATCTTGTGAGGCTTTATCACTTTTCATTCTTGAGCTGATTAACTATTTTGCCATGATTGGGTTGCTTGGATGATTTTCATGAATGTCTTGAATTTTTGGATCTCCTTATGTTAGATGTTACCCATTCCTTTCATTCCCTGATGTTCATTGAGAAATATGTGAATATTGTTGTTTGTCTCCCTCTGATATCCTTGGATTTTGTTCTTTGTTTCATTTTGCCCAGGAGTGCAAAAGGCTAAGTATGGGGGGTTTTGATGTGCCATCATTTTCTTCTATTTTCTAAACCCTTTTTGCACCATTTTAATTATTGATTGGTCTTAATTGTCAATTAATTAGGCAGTTTTATTATTTGGGCTCATTTAGCTAATTTGATGTTTTTAATCTAATTTCAGGAATTAATGAAACATTGGGCTTAATCCGGATTTTGGTTGTGGACTTGAAGAGGGCAAATAAAGCAGCGCTTATCTTAGTTAATTTCTAATTAGGAAATTTCGCAATTTTATTTTATGTTGTTCAATGTTTATTTCATTTTGGGCCAGAGTATTGTAATAGGGCCCAGTGACTTTGAGTGACTCTTTTTAAATAGCTGCCTTGGGATTCGTGTAGGGCATTCTATTCTGCTATGCTATTTTCATTATTCAGAGCTTTGGTTTTAGGTTTTCACATTTTTCTGTGCCCTTGTTACAGTTTTCGTTCTTAATGCAAATTTCCGTTTTTTGCTTCTAATTACGAGTTCATTCTTGCTTCTTCTTCTACTTTCATTTACGTTTCTGTTCATTTACGTTTCTGTTCATTTACGTTCTTGTTCATTTACGTTTCTGCTTCATGTTTCATTTGCGTTTTCTGTTTGAATCCATGGAAGGCTAGATTTTCTGGTGTTGTTTCCTTTTGAGGACGAAGCCCAACTCTCTTTGAGGTTTCGTTTGTAATGTGGTTTCCTGGCAGTTTTCCCTTCACCAATTATCCCAATTTTGTGAATATTAATCACTGCACGCTTCGTGTTCGATTAATTGCCTCTGAGCCTAACTTGCATTCATGCTTAATGGACGAAGGGCTAACTGGTGTATGTGGTGCCTAATCACGTATTGAAAACCCTAAGTTGATTTTCGCTTAGTAAATTGAAATAGGGTTGGATTAAGTGGTTGACTGTTAGGGACGAATTCTCCATAACCCAGGATAAGAGAGTGGCTTCTGAATCAGAGGAAACAACCCGTTTTTAATATTAGTAGTTTCGTATTCCATTTTATTTGTTCTGCTCTTTAATTACCAAACAACCAAACCCCCCCCCATCGTTACTGTTACTGCAAGTATATTATGAACATTTGGCTTGTCACTGCTCGTTGGGAAACGACCTAGGATCACTTCCTAGTTACTGCATTTTCATGTTTATTTGATTCGGGCACGGCCTCGATCAGTCGTACCTCGATTGCTAGATTCAGATCTCGGAACTCCTCTATCAATCTCTGCTCCAAACTCATCATAGTGGCAACATGTAAAGATTTTCGGCTTAGCGCATCGGCTACTACATTAGCCTTTCCCGGGTGGTAGGAAAGACCAAAATCATAATCCTTGAGGAACTCCATCCATCTTCGTTGCCTCATATTGAGTTCCTTCTGATCGAACAAGTATTTGAGACTCTTGTGATCAGTGAAAACTTCAAAACGAGTACCGTACAAATAATGCCTCCAAATCTTTAAAGCAAAGACCACCGCTGCTAGTTCCAAGTCATGGGTCGGATAGTTAACTTCATGAGGACGTAATTGACGTGAAGCATAAGCCACTACTCTTCCCTCTTGCATCAACACACACCCTAGGCCTTGGCCGCTTGCATCACAATACACTTCAAATGGTCTCTTAGGGTCGGGCAAAATTAACACCGGAGCTGTCGTCAACCGCCTCTTCACCTCTTGGAAACTTTGATCACACTTCTCATTCCAGACAAACTTCTTGTTCTTACGAGTCAACTTAGTTAGGGGCAATGCCAATTTGGAAAATCCCTCAATGAACTTTCTATAATAGCCAGCCAACCCCAAGAAGCTTCGAACCTCCGTTGGAGTTGTCGGTTGTTGCCACTCCATAACCGACTCCACCTTGTTCGGATCCACCGCAACCCCGTCCTTAGAAATCACGTGTCCCAAGAACTGCACTTTCTCCAACCAAAATTCACATTTCGACAATTTGGCGAACAACTTCCTATCCCTCAGGATATGCAACACAATCCTCAAGTGCTTCTCATGCTCTTCCTTATTCCTCGAATACACTAGGATATCATCAATAAACACAACCACGAACTGATCTAAGTAGTCATGGAATATACGATTCATATAGTCCATGAAAATAGCCGGAGCATTAGTCACTCCAAATGGCATGACTAAATACTTGTAGTGCCCATACCGAGTCCGAAACGCAGTCTTTGGGATATCTTCCTTCTTAACTCAGATTTGATGATACCCCGATCGCAAATCTATCTTTGAAAATACCGTCGCTCCCCTCAATTGGTCAATCAAATCATCTATCCTTGGTAGAGGATATTTGTTCTTGATAGTGACCTTGTTTAACTGCCGGTAGTCTACACACATCCTCATACTTCCATCCTTCTTTTTAACCAACAAGACCGGCGCTCCCCACGGTGATGCGCTTGGATGAACAAATTGCTTGCTCAAAAGATCCTGCACTTGTGCCTTCACCTCTGCTAGTTCTACCGGAGACATTCTATAAGGCGCGATCGACACTGGATTCGCCCCAGGCACCAAGTCAATAATGAATTCCACTTCTCTCTCAGGTGGTAATTCACAAATGTCGTCAGGAAAAACTTCCGGAAATTCTGACACCACCGGTATACTACTAACTTCAGCGTCCTCTTCCACATACATAGAGAACAACACCATGTAAGTTCGAACATCCCCCGTTCCTTCGCTGGCCGCATCCCCTTTTAAAGATTCACTTGGAACTACATCTCCACCAAACACTAGCATCTTCTCCTTACAGTCTAGAAAGATATGGTTAGTAGATAACCAATCCATCCCCAAGATCACATCTAGATGAGCTAAGGGTAGGCAAATCAAATCCGCCATAAAAGATCGACCCTCAACAAATATAGGACACTTCAAACACACCCGAGAGGTGGTTACAGGCTCGCTCGTCGGAGTAGACACCACCATATCATATGGTAACTCTGTCGCACATAACCCCAACCTCTCCACACATGCATGAGATATGAAAGAATGCGTGGCACCTGAATCATAAAGTACATCTAGTAGTTTATCAGCAATCAAACACTTACCCCGTATCAAATCGTCGGAGGCAGCTGCTTCTGAACCACTCATAGCAAATACCCGAGAGGGTACTTTTGGTCTTCCACCACTAGTGTTGTTGTTGCTAACATTACCGCTCCTTGTGGAATTAGTGGGTCCACGATTGACGGTGTTAGAATTGGCCGTCACTGTCGGCCTCCCAGTCACCCTACATTCTCGAGCATAATGGCCCACCTTGCCACAAACATAACAACGGTTCTCCTGTGTCTGCTGGAGCTGTGGGCAATTCCTCTTAAGATGCGGTCCCCCACACTGAAAGCACTGTACCCCAGTCCCCCTTGACTGGCTCATATTGGAGGTAGCCATAGGTTGCTTCCCCTTGTTGCTAGCATACGGCTTCATCCTCTTGTTACCATTTCCTCTGAAAGGATGGTTTCTCTGAGGTCCTCCAACGCCTCTAGCTTGCCTCTCCTTCATCTTGTCCTCAAAAATCCTGCACTTTGTCACCAACTGATTAAAATCCGTGATCTGCATATAACTAACCGCCTGTTGGATCTCCAACCGAAGCCCATTCTCGAACTGAGCACACAAATCTTCCTCATTCCGAGCATATTGGTATTGAGGCCAATACTGCAGAAGCTCATTAAACTTGGCCGTGTACTCTCCAACAGACATGTTTCCTTGCTTCAAATCCAGAAATTCCCTCGCCTTCTTCTTCTTGAGATCTCGTGGAAAGTAATTCTCCAGGAATTTGTCCTTGAAGGAATTCCAAGGAATCACGCCTCCAGGTGCAACAAATGAAGGCTTCACGAACTTCCACCAATTCTTGGCCTCTCCTTGGAGCATAAATGTCGCATAGAGGACCTTATGCTCCTCAAGGCAACCCATCGCCTCGAAAATCTTCTCCGTCTCAGCTAACCACAACCTAGCACCTTCCGGATCATAGTCTCCACTGAACTTTGGCGGGTGGTTCTTACGGAAAGCCATGAGTCCCCGATACTCCGCCGGCTCCACATCACGTTCCTGTACCAGAGTTTCCAGCACAGCTGTGATGCGGTCGAGGACATCACGGTTCTGATCCCTACCACGTCCTGCCATACTTAACTTGTAGGGAAGCTATTAGTACCCAAGAAATCCTAATGAGAGAGTGTACCACACAGGCTACGACAGTTATAACAACATCCTTCTCTTTATACATACTTATACACACAACAACCCTATGAATCAGTCACACATCCATGCTCAAGACAAGAAGGCAGAAATACACACAATGTGTGACTTAACGTCACTCCCCGAAACCTACTCCCAAGTTTCAGAGATACACAACATTCACACAGCAAGACCATAACAGGTTCACTAGAATCCAACTTTTGCTCTGATACCACCAATTGTGGCGTCCCCAAAATAATGACTGGTTTGATGGTAATAATCTAAATAACAAAAACCATGGTAATTTTTTTTTTCTTCTTTTTCTTTTTCATTTCTTTCTCTTTTCACCATAACTAGGTTTAGAAGGAAAATCCTCACTATAGAGTCCTGAATGGCCAGTTCACAACTCTATTCGGAGTCAATTCTTTCTTACCGTTCATAATCTCTAAAACTAATTTGTTGTTTCAAAAGGAAGAATGTACCAGCCATTACTTTAGGTCGTCACGTGAAAATAAAAGAATAAAATACGGTCGATAAACTCTTTTACAAATAAAGTTGCAAATGCTTTCTTCTCAAATAACAAGATTGATCATAAATACATTCATCATTTAAAGCTGTCCAAAATATGGGAGTTTTACAAAATACCTAGTGTCATCCAGAGCAAAGGTGTCCATAGTGGTGGCTTCAGCCACATGTATACAATCATCAAATTCCTATACATCAGGTCTACCCATACAAAAACAAAAAAGTAAACCTAACAGTTAGTCCTAGATACACCCACCCTCAAAAAGTATATAAAACTAATCCATGGAACTGTCCACTATGATGAAGAGCCTCCACTGGTCGCCATCTCTCTCGGGCCACTATCCTCCGTAGAGTCTGCCTCAGATGCCGACATGACTTCCTCGGGAGAATCCACCTCAAGAAGTGGATCCTCATCACCCTCTAGAAAGTCAAGAGCATCCACAGCAGGCTCAGGAGGTAGCTCCTCAAGATCCTCCTCAGGGTCTTCCTTGGATGACGTTACCTCGATCACTTGGACGGGCTCCACTAGACGATATGGTGTAGGCGTGGGTAGTATCCACTCCACAGTGCGCTGAAGCGTCCGTGCAGGTTCATCTGGATGCACCAAAGAAGTAGCCGTGAATCGAATCGTGCCCCGAAATCGGCGCCTCGTGTTGCCTTCGAGGGTCTCCCAGGCTCCCTCTAGGCACTCCATCTCTACTCGATCATGGATTAGCTGTGCCGCCATCACGATCTACAAGGAAGAAAAGAAAGGGGTAGACTCTTTCACAAGAATCTAACTATGCCGTAACACAATGCATCTCATAACCACTACATGCAAGTAAAAGAGGTATCTCAAGGCTTTTCCTCCCTGGTAATTGATTACACAGCCTTGGTAATCGATTACCAGAGGCCAAAATTGAATCACACAGCTTCAGGACATGAAAACCTGAAAAAGGCACTGTGTAATCGATTACACATACCTGGTAATCGATTACCAGTATTGTTAAATTGATTGTTGTTGCTTCTTCTATATTCTAAGTCTATCCCTCTTAAGATTATTGAGGCCACAAGGTCCAACACCATTCCTCTGTGTAATCGATTACACAGACTAGTAATCGATTACCAGAGGCCTCCACAACCTGCTGCCTTCATTTCTAAGCCTGGTAATCGATTACACCCCCTTGGTAATCGATTACCAGAAGCCCTCATAGCTTCCTGACCTCGTTTTCAAGCCTGGTAATCGATTACACCCCTTGGTAATCGATTACCAGAGATCATCTTAGTCTCCTGTCTTCATTTTTAAGCCTTGTAATCGGTTACCCACCCTTGGTAATCGATTACCAGAGGCCATAACCCACATATCAATCAAAGTTCACAGCTGGCCAGCCACCACAAGCCTCCTTGCTTTGTGGTCTTTGTTCTTTTTATCTGTTGACTGCCAGGAGCTCGCCTGTTTAGGTACATCACAGGTTCTCACTGACTGACTATGCCCGGGTTGGGTCGGGATTGGTCAAGCTTGGTTTTGGGCAATAGCACCCCACCTGACGTCCCCAAGGTCTCCTGACCCCCGCGACATATCTCCAGGTACCACTCTGTGGTCAACGAGTAAAAGCAGGAAGTTTCACCCTTCTACACTTCCTCATCTCAAGCTTGTAGGATTATGGGGTACCTATCACATGTGGTACTAGGTGGCGGTCGGGCGATGGTGCACAACAAGTTTTCCACATCCACAATGCGCGCATAAACCCACCATCCCCTGTTGCCCACCTCCAACTGAGCTCACGTACTCCCACGTAGCCCATATCCTCATTTCTCTCAACACCGGGTCCCCATCAATCCTCCCAAGCTTCCCCAACATCAAATTAATACAACATTCAAACAGCACATGCTATCACAGCAAAGCAAAACAGCGCAAAGGCAGAAAACTCTGCCCAAAACACCAACCAAATCACAGCTTTTCTCACTTAAAGACCCCAGTAACAATTCCTTCGTTCCGGTTCATTAACCGTTGGATCGACTCGAAAATTTTACTGGAAGTCTCTAGTACATAAGCCTACATTTTGACCGTTGGGATCTACTAGAAAACATCCAGAACTCATTCTGCACTACTCTTTCCACAGCCAATCACACACAAGCATTTTTCTGCACTTGTGCAAAATTCCGCTGCACAATTTCACTGCAAAAATCTGCACAAAGTGCAGATTTCGAAAACCACACTTCCCCTCATCCAATCTTGCCCAAATCAAATCCTACAAGTCCCAAATCATGTATCAATCATGTCTAAACCAAAGCCAAGCTTCAAACCACAGCAACACAAAATCTAGGTGTCCAAAACCCCTCAATTTAATGGATTTTCTAGGCTTGAGAAGTGAAATTTAGAATGAGGTAAATTTGAAGCAAACTCTCACCTCACACAAGTCCATAACATCAATCTAAACTTGCTCAAACTGGATTTACACCTAAAATTCCACCAAATCAAAATTTGACTCCTCAACACCCAATTTTTCCCTAGAAATGGCTCTTGGTTCACTTTGGTCATTTGTTTTTCTCCCTAGCACAGTCCAAGCTTTCTCATAAGTCCTAAATGACATTTCAAGCTAGAATGAACTCACTTTAACCTCCATTTACCACAGAATCCAGATTTAACCTTCCAACTCTCAAAGCCTCACTCTTTTTCCACTCATAACACCACATTCTCACTTTATAACCCTAGGTTAATTCTACCCTTCATCTCTAATAGTTTTCCATAAGCAATTTCAGCACATAAGCATCACAAGAATCATCATAAAAACCCTAAAACTGAATGGGTATGTTTAACTCATCCAAACATGGCAAGTTCAACATGCTTTCCACAAATTTCTTCACAAATAATCATCATAAAGCAGAAACCTAGCAAGACTACCCATCATATCTCCCAAAACCCCATACCCACGAAAATCAAAGGAGAAAGAAGTCCACCCAAACCTGAAATTTCGAAGTCCCACACGTAGAGACGCGCTTCACGACTCCGAAAATGCCCTCCTTTCGCGATTTGGAGCAGAAATGGGCACCAAAGGTTGAAGCTTTGTTGGGCAACAATGGTGGATGAAGAAGAAGGAGAAAAGAAACGTGAGCGAGAGGGAGAGCTTCTGAATTTCTTTTGGGCTGAGTGAGGAGAGAGAGAGAGGTGCTTTTTGGTTTTAAAAAGGGTTTTCTCTTTTTCTATTATTTTATTTAAGCTATGCCACGTGTCTCCATTTGAGTGGAGCAAAAGGGCCCACTTTCTCTTTTGATTGTGACCCATACTCAGCCACAAAAAGTGAGAAAAATCTGACCTTTGAAACACTAAAATCCTGCCTCGGTTTGCGTGCCATTCCTCTGGTTCCATTTCCTCGCGTTTCTCTGCGTCCGTCGGGGCCAGTTTTCGAAAGTAATCAATATATATATCAAAACGCTCAGAATAAGACCCCGAGCGTGGTTCAGAGGTTGGTTTCGTTAAATTTTAAGTTGCACGCAAAACGATGATTTTTAAACTAATTAATTAAGAATTAACCCATAACCTCCCAATTATGGATTTCTCTTCCTTAATTAGCCTAACCCGCATATCTTGCCCCCGCTATTCCTACTTCTACCAAGAACATATAGGCATATACACTGAATAATACTTATATATATAATCATTCAAAATACATCGTTTTCAAAAATTCTGGGTAGAAATTTCCAGGGTGTCACACAAAGACTATTCCCCAATTAAACTTTCACTCTCTCTTTTTGGATTAACAATGCACCCTTAGACGACAATTGAAAATTCTTTAAAGAAAAAGATAAATAGCAATAAATAAAAGAAGTTTAAGGGAAGAGAGGAAAGCAAACTTGATTTATACTGGTTCGGCCACTTCCCGTACCTACGTCCAGTCCTCAAGCAACCCACTTGAGATTTTCCACTCTCTTTGTAAAACTCCTTTTACAAAGTTGAACCACATAGGGACAACCCTTCCCTTGTGTTTAAGAATCCTCTACAACAAGAGACTCTCGGTCTCTTAATCCCTTTTCAGAAGTAAGAAGAAGAGAAGAAGAAATCTCTCATGAAAGAGATAGATTGTACAATGAAGATCAATCAAAATTCCTTATTGAATATGCAAGTGGTTGACCAAGGAATCTTTTTGAGAAGATAAGACATTTCAGTTCAGAAAAAACTCTCTTAATCTTTTGAGAGGATAAAACCATTTTGGGCAATGAAAACTCTCTTTAAATTCGTGTTTCCAAGTCACCTTTGATGGCCATTCATAAAACATTTAAATTATTTTTTGAAAATCCCCTCTGGTAATCGATTACAAGACTTGTGTAATCGATTACTAGATTTAAAATTTGAATTAAAACATTCAATAAACTGCTGGTAATCAATTACCATCCATGTGTAATCAATTACACATTATAAATTTTGAATTCAAATTTCTAGTAACTGTCATAAACATTTTCAGCTGGTGGTAATCGATTACCAGAGAGTAAATCTCAATTTGAAATGATTTAGATAGAATTCTTTGGCCAAACCTTTTGCTTTTTCAATTTGGAAACTTCTTCCTAAGATTCTAGAGATCAACTTGATCATATATCTTGATTTTCTTGGATTATTGGATTCTTGTCTTGAATAAAACTTCGAAGCACTTGATCCTTTGGCATCATCAAAGCATAAAAACATCTTGCTTCTACATAGGAGTCATTTGACTTAATCCATCAACTGAAAAATCCTTCAATTATTTCTCGTCCTTGGAAAATTCTTTTTGCAAGAATCAACTGCTTCTTTCATTCTTCCTCACTACGAGGTTGTGAAAACAAGACAACAATTGGTACCTCAAAGCCTTACACTGGGGCAATGAAAGGCACCATGCAAAAACCTCAAGCGAACCTAGGGGCAGATTAGAAGTTCTCACCCAATAGGTTCCCAGCTACAAGGTCATGACG
This sequence comes from Glycine soja, assembly GCF_004193775.1. Lineage (NCBI taxonomy): Eukaryota > Viridiplantae > Streptophyta > Magnoliopsida > Fabales > Fabaceae > Glycine > Glycine soja. The sequence continues at coordinate 37,909,042 of NC_041016.1, read as the reverse complement.
AAAGATAACAATTGGTACCTCAAAGCCTTACACTGGGGCAATGAGGGGCATCGTGCATGAGCCTCAAGTGAACATAGGGGCAGATCAAAAGTTCTCACCCATCGATGTTTTTAAACAAGAAAGAAAAAGGGGGGAGACAAACCCTGGAATTTCAATAGATTGATTAAACGTCAAACGACTCCATTGTCGTCACTCCAAAATGGGCAAGTGACTAAATCAAACAGAACATACACTCTGAGGGAGTTCCCGGAGAGATTTGCAAAAGATAGGATAAGGTCGCATGAATTATCACCTTTTTCAAAAGGACAATCAATCTATGTTTTCCAAAAAGATTAAATCAAAATCAAAATCACAAAATAGGGAAAGAATGACATGAGCATTGTACAACTTTCCATTACATTGCATTATTTCATATGAAGTCCGCATTTACCAAATTTCACAACAAAGGTTGCATGCATCTGCATCCCTAAAAATCATGTTAACTGCATAGATTTCCTACATCTAATGTCCAAATCTTTTGAATTTGGGATGACCGGCTCTCTCGATGAGTCGATCTCTTGCTTTCTCATAAGGATGGACCCTCGGGTACTAGTACCCTCGCCTCCAGAGGACTACACGTCCTCGCCTTCAGAGGACTACACGTCTTCACCTTCATAGGGCTACATGCCCTCACCTTCAGAGGACTTCATGTCCTCGCCTTCATAGGGCTACATGCCCTCACCTTCAGAGGACTGCATGTCCTCACCTTCAGAGGACTACACGTCCTCACCTTCAGAGGACTACACGTCCTCACCTTCAGAGGACTACACGTCCTCGCCTTGAGAGGGCTACACGTCCTCGCCATCAGAGGGCTGCACGCCCTAACCTTCAGAGGGTTGCACACTGATCGAGGCCGTACCCGAATCAAATAAACATGAAAATGCAGTAACTAGGAAGTGATCCTAGGTCGTTTCCCAACGAGCAGTGACAAGCCAAATGTTCATAATATACTTGCAGTAACAGTAACAGTAACGATGGGGGGGGGGGTTTGGTAGTTTGGTAATTAAAGAGCATAACAAATAAAATGGAATACGAAACTACTAATACTAAAAACGGGTTGTTTCCTCTAATTCAGAAGCCACTCTCTTATCCTGGGTTATGGAGAATTCGTCCCTAACAGTCAACCACTTAATCCAACCCTATTTCAATTTACTAAGCGAAAATCAACTTAGGGTTTTCAATACGTGATTAGGCACCACATACACCAGTTAGCCCTTCGTCCATTAAGCATGAACGCAAGTTAGGCTCAGAGGCAATTAATCGAACACGAAGCATGCACTGATTAATATTCACGAAATTGGGATAACTGGTGAAGGGAAAACTGCCAGGAAACCACATTGCAAGCGAAACCTCAAAGAGAGTTGGGCTTCGTCCTCAAAAGGAACAACACCAGAAAATCTAGCCTTCCATTAATCAATAGAGAACGAAATTATAGATTGAAGAACGAAATTTTATTGCTAAAATGAAAAGTCAAAACTGGAATTGCAAAACAAAAAAGTGTCTAAGAAAAGCCTAAAACTAAAAACGAAAATAGGAGAGAGAAGAAGAGAGAGAGAGAGAGAGAGACTAAAACTAAAAACGAATAATCGAAGACAGAGCCTAAACTAGAACCTTGGTGCTGTTATATAGTTTTTCAGTCCCAAAGCTTACAAATCTGTTTTAAATCCAGGCCCATAAATAAATTAAATTCAAATCTAGATAAGATAAGATAAGATCTAGATTAAATAATATCTAGATGAGAAATTCAAATCTAGATAAGATAAGATAAGATAAGATCTAGATTAAATAATATCTAGATGAGAAATTCAAATCTAGATAAGATAAGATCTAGATTAAATAATATCTAGATGAGAAATTCAAATCTAGATAAGATAAGATCTAGATTAAATAATATCTAGATGAGATCAAATCTAAATAATATCTAGATATGATAAGATCTAATTTTGTAGAATAAAATAGTCTGCCCTCTTCAAGTCCAAGCTCAATTCTGGATTCAAGCCCAAGCCCAATTCTGGATTCAAACCCAATGCTTCATTAATTCCTGAAATTAGATTAAAAACATCAAATTAGCTGAATGGGCCCAAATAATAAAACTGCCTAATAAATTTGACAATTAAGACTAATCAGTATTTAAAATGGGGCAAAAAGGGTTAAGAAATAGGAGAAAATGATGGCACATCAAAACCCCCCATACTTAGCCTTTTGCACTCCTGGGCAAAATGAAACAAAGAACAAAATCCAAGGATATAAGAGGGAGACAAACAAAAACATTCACATATTTCTCAATGAACATCAAGGAATAAAAGGAATGGCTAACATCTAACATAAGGAGATCCAAAAAGTCAAGACATTCATGAAAATCATCCAAGCAACCCAATCATGGCAAAATAGTTAATCAGCTCAAGAATGAAAAGTGATAAAGCCTCACAAGATATACACTCTATCTCTCAAGTGTCTAGGCTACTATTTACCCTCAAAGCACCCATGAAAGCAAACACCACATAAACTTGGCAAGATTCTAAAATTGACAATCAACCCATAAACACAAGCACATGAGGATCAAAAGGTCTTTTAAGGTTGTAATGGGGCCAAGGACAAGGTATGGAGAAATATGGAATAAGTGGCTAAATCCCAAAGG